>NC_091496.1:693852-1040779 GCF_947461875.1 Haliaeetus albicilla | reverse complement strand
GCCACGCCGCTCTGCAGAAGGTGGGACCTTCCAAAAAACCCCCGGCTTGCGCCCCGACTGTCACCACATTAGGTGAGCGGCCGCTGCCATGCTGTGCCATGCTGCCAGCACTCCCCGAGTTTGCAGGCTGCCAGTAACACGCAGCAAAAATTGCCCATCAGTGCAAAAATCTGCAAAAGTCTGCAAAAATCTGCAAAAGTCTGCAAAAGCCTTCCCTCCTCTGGGGAGAGGGATGACTTTCCAGGGGAAAATGTTTTCCCCAGTCAAACCCCATCCCCTGTTTTTCCTAGGTCTGATCTCCATTCCGCCGGTGGTGCTGGCACCGGGAATGCTGCTTTGGGTAAGCCCAAAAGGAGCATCCCGGGAAGCATCCCAGTGCCTCTGAGCTATGCTATCTGACCAGACACAGGCGGATGCACTGGAAAACTGCAGGGAAACCCCCAGCTGCTGCTTTCCAGGTATGCTGGGGGCTCGGGTTTGTGCTCGCAGGCTCTTGCGGATGAGAGGTTTTATCAGTTCGCTGTCAGCCTTCCCTTTGATGAGCCTCCATCCCTGAGCTGCATCGCTAACAAATCCCCAGGCATTAAAAATAAGCTGAAGCTTTGCAGATAAATCAGTGCAGGCGTCGGGATGGAGGGCAAGGGCAGGCCACCCGCGCACCCCTCTGCCCGGGAGGGGGGAAGACGAGGCACGGCCGCGGTTCAGACACACTCCTCCTCCCGTCCCTCAGCATCAACCACGCGCAGCCCACCATGGAGGAGCCCACCTCCGATTATCGACCACCCCATTGATCCGGGGATGACCGCGCACGGCACGATTGCACCTCCTGCCAATCCAGGGACTGGCTACGGCACGCACCGGGGACACCGCGCACCGCCAGTCCTCGTGCCCTGGGACCGTCATGTCCCTCTGCGCCAGCCTGGACCACAGAGCCCCTTTGCTGCGGCAGAAGCAGGATGCTCGCCCCCGCGGTGCCGGGCTTCGGGGATGGGGCACGGGGATGAGGCGGCGCTGCCGGGTACGCACGTCTCACCGGGGCTGGCCGAACAGCTGAAATTACCCCCCAGGGCCAGAGGCACAAAATTAAAGTACCGGGAGCACGTTGAGTGGCTTTGGGGGTTTGCCCTGGCCCCACACGAGCCCCTGATCACAGTCGCGTGGTTGATGGGGTGCAGGGGGGTGAGAAACGGGTACCCCCACCTCCAGCCCAGCAGCCGGGGGGGGGCTGCTGCCTGCCTTTGCCCACTGAAGCTGCCCTCCCACCCGGGGCCAGCTGCAGGGCTGGTAACGGGGTTCTCCCCAGTGCCACTGCCTCTCGGCATCTGCAGGGACCTTCCCGCATCCCCACCAAACTGACGGCCCCCTGGCACCGAGGCTGGAGGCACCAAACACCGGCACATGGAGGGGATGGGTGCAGCCGCACCGGGGATCCCGGCACACGGCAGAGCCCCACATCCGTACGGCAGCAGCCCGTCGGGCAGCCCTGGCTGCTCCGGCACCATGGGGAGAGCCACCCCCCCGCCGCTGCCCTCCCCGCCGGCCGCGGGGCAGCCCTTAAAGGAAGGGACTGAATCGCTTCCGTGCACAGGGGATCTTTTCCCCTGAGTTCTCTCGTGCCGTCTCCCTCCATCCGAATGATTAATCCCCCCCCAGCTAATTAGAGGAAAGGGCCAAGAGCGCCCATTTAGACTCGATTCAATTGCCTGCACGATGGCATAATTAAAAAAGGCTGCTTAACGGCGGTGCATGCCCAGCACTGAAATCAATGGGCAGCGTCTGTGCGGAGGGAGCCGTCCCCGCCCCGACGCGCACCAGAGATTTATTCCACCGCGGGAGACAAATCCATACCGGGACACGGCAGCCGGAACGCCGGCGGGCGCTGCCGCTGCCGTGGCAGCCGGTTCATCCTGTGCCACTGGGCAAATTCCACCATGCTGGGTCACTCCCGTGGCTGGCCTTGCAGAAACCGCGGCGGCTCTTGCACCGGGCGCATGCTGCGGTGGTGCAGGGAGCCGGCATCAGCAGAGCGAGAGCTAACAGAAGTCAAGAAAAACAAATCCTGTCTGTTAAAGGGAAAAGCAACACGCTGTAAAAATCCCAGCTTTAGAAACTTCATGCTGCTTTGATTAAAGGGCAAGAGAAGAAATATATTATACTCCATCTATCTCCAGGGGCCTGGGAACTGGGATGCAGTTCCCCATAGCCCAGCTCCTCTCCTAACGTGCTAAGTGCTGCACGAGCCGAAAGCGAAGGGGTGGCTGCAGGCAACAGCCGCGGCCGTGGGGACGTTTCTTCCTCTTCTCCCTTCGGTGCTTTCTCTGGAGGGAGGGGGGACAGAGGGAATTATTTCTGGAAGCAATCGCAGCCGTTTATTTTTACTGCAGGGGCCCGGGGGAACCTATCGCCGCTGCCCCTGCGTTTCGGCAGGACAGGCAGCCGGCGGGCAGCGCGGGCAGCTCTGCGCCGCAGCACGGGGAGACGGCGCATCGGCGGAGCGGGGGGACACGGCGTTCCTGCCGCAGGGCTGGAGGGTTGGGAGCAGGGGACGAGCGGCCGGGGAAGGAGACGGAAAAGAGGGTGGAAAACAGGAGGTGGGAGCAAAGGCCCCCATCCGCTGTGCCGGGCTGGCAGCGTCCGGCAGCCTGGTGCCGGCAGCCTGGGGCGAACACAGCCACCCCTGCCCCCGGGCTGGGTTTCAGGGTCTCCCAGTCATGAACTGGGGCTCGTGCTGGAAAAAGCCGGAGCTGGAAAGCCCTTAGGGACGGTGGGACAGAGGGACGGGTGGTGGGACAGGCAGCAGGGTGCCTGGCAGCTCCAGAAAAGCTGGCTGCTCGCTTGTCCTGGCAAACTCACACCCCCTCAAGGCTGCTGCCCAGGGCCAGCACACACGGGCATCGGCGAGAGCGGGGCACCACCACAGGGCAGGAGACACGGGCTGCTGCCTGCCCGCCTGCCCGCCCACCGCAGCCCTTCTCCTGGCCACGGCTGCACTCACCATCCGGCACCGTAGCCACCCCCCCGGCCAAGCCACCTCCAGGTCCCCGAGCCCCTGCTCCCCTCAAATGCCCACAGACACCCACAAAAGCAGCCGTGGCAAAGCCCATCCCACTGCTCCAGGTCCCTGCTGCCCACCCAGAGCCGGGGACGGGGACGGTACCACACACTGGTGAGAGCTTCCCTGCCGGCTCCGGCAACGAAAGGGATGTCCCACGGGAGCTGCCGTGCAGCCAGGAGCGTGATATACTGGGGCAGCCATAGACAGCAGTAAGATTTATTAATTTCCAATTAATTTCATCTGCCTGGAGCCGGCAGGGATGGCAATGACCTCCAAACCAGAGAGGAGAAGGGATCATGGGATCTCATGGGATTTTGAGGCGCCTGACCCCAAACACGGCCCCTGCTGCCTTCACAGTGTTGCTGCCTGCACCGGATGGCACGCTGCCTGCGGCACAGCCGGAGCACACGCACCGGGAGGTGGCAGGACGAGGACAGGAGGGCAGCTGAGGACAAACGGCTCGCTACAGCCAGAGGACTTTCGTCCTTGCTGGCGAAACGCATCCCTCCATGCCAGGACCGGAGCAGCCGGGTCTGGGCAGGGGCTGCTCTCCTGTGGCACTGGGCACGGGCAGGCGACGGCCCCGGGGGGCTTGTTCCAACCCCGCTCCATGTCCATGTACTAAAGCAAACGTCCTCCGGGATGGCAAGGGGACCACGCTGCCCGGCGTGGGGCAGGGGACGGCGAGGGGGGTGTCAGCGGTCACCCTGGCAGGGGGTGGCCGGGCTGCCAGGAGCAGTTCCCGCTCCCTGGAGTGGGTGCTGCTTGCCTTGGGATGAGGTGGGGTGGGATGGGATGGGGTGGGATGTGGGGGGGGGGGTTACATCCAGCTCCATAATTCCTAAAGTGCAGCTCCCTCTAGTGTCACACCAGCCCCCCCCAGAGCTGCCACCGTGCACCCACGAGGCAAGGTCACCGCTGTGCAAGGACAGCACCCACGAGGAGGGTCCCCACCATGCAGGGACATCACCCTCAGGGAAGGTCCCCACAGTGCAGGGACAGCACCCACGAGACAAGACCTAATCCATTCCCCGGCAGGCAGCCCCCAGGGTGCAGGCAGCGGGCACGGCCCGGCCAAGCCCGGACAGACACGCGGTGCTTGTGGCTGAGGAGGCGGCTGATGAAGCACCGGCAGCAAGACCGAAAACTCATCCTGGCCTAATTATTCCTAATATTCAATTCATCAATCTTGAAAGGGATGATCGCGCTCCGCTGGAGCAGCTGCCAGCAGCGATCCCTCCCAGGGCTTGTCACGCCGTCAAGCCGTGCCAGCTCTTCCCAGGCAAACGAAGGGCAGCGGGAAGGCAGGAGGTGGCTCTGAGCCGGGCAGGGGAGCCCCAGCCCTGGGGGACAGGCTGGGGTGGGCGCTGGGGAGGCTCAGGGCAGACCCCAAACCTCAAGTCCCCCACAATGGGGAGGATCCCTGCATCCACCGCTCCTCGGGGATGTGCCAGCACGGCCACAGCCGCTCGGCACCCATCACGCCCGTACAGGAGAGGGGATGAGAAGGGGGCCAGAAGGTGCTCGGCGGTGGGGCAGCAGCTCAAGGGGCCACCGCAGCCCACGGGGACTCACAGACAGGGATGCCAAGAGTGAGGCCGGAGGGTTTGGCACCGCTCTGACTGCCGGACCTGCCCAAGGATCCTGGAGATCTGGATCTCCAGAGGATCCAGGACATCAGCCGACCCTGGGACTCTGCAGGGAGGGACACCCTTCGGAGGGTGGCAGGGCTCCCCGGGGCAGGCAGGGCTCCCCAGAACAGGCAGGGCTCCCCGGGGCACCCCTGCAAACGTGCACGGTATTGGAGCCGTGCCAACACCGCAGGCAGCACCGCGCATCGGTGCCAGCCCACCCCGTTTGATCTCCCCGCAAGCAGACAGCTCTCAGAAGTCGCTAGCTCCCTGCCGGGGTGGGCTTTAAAAGTATATTAAAAAAGGGGGTGGGAAAAGAGGGATTTTGCCGCAAAGATTGATGCTGACAGCGAGCCGTGAGAAGGCAAGGGCGAGCCACCCCGTGCAAGGCTGTCATTTCAAATCAGAACGCGCCGCCAACCTCGAGGGACTGTTTTGATCATTAACGGAAAGGATTTTTTCATCGCTTTCCTCAATCAAATTAATCTGAAGTGAAAAACGTGGAGCTGACAAAGGAAATATTTATAAAGCAAACGAGGCAACATCAAAGGCAAGCGGGCGCCCGGCTCCCAAGGCTACCAAGACAGCGAAGGCAGGAGCCCGGCGCGTGCCGCAGCAGCGCGCTGCAAGGTTATGGGGAGCTTTAAAAATGGAGACCAGCGGCACTCGCAGCCAAACGGCTTTTTGCTTCTATTTCTGGGGGTCACTGGCTCCCGACCAGCCACTTTGGGCACGGGAATGGCGGCAGCTGGCTGCCGTCCCGCTTCCCTCCTCCTGCTGCTGACAGCGGTCCAGCGGCAGCAGAGCAGCGAGGGTGCGCCGCTGCCTGCTCCTGCCTGTCCCTCCGGATGGCCGCATCCTGCCGCCCACCCCTCTGGGTGCACTGAGCGTGATGCCTCACGCCACGGCACCCTGCTGGGCGTCTCGGGAGGAAGGCAGAACCTTCATCCTCCTCCCCGGCACAGCAGCCTGTGCCGCCCAGAGGCGGTCGCAGGGGCATGGGGGACGCGGAGAGCGGTCACCGGCCTCAGGGACGGCTGGGGACTGGGGCTGCCCCACATGGGGACGGCTCCCCCAGCACCTCGGGGTGGGCACGGGGGACCCAGGACCGGCGCGGGCAGCACCATAAGCACCAAGGGCTCCGGCGGGGCCAGCCCCATCCCCAGCTGCGGTGGGGACCTGGTGACCGGAGCCGGGGGCTCCAGCCAGGCATTGCCCTCGGCTCCTACCTGCGAGCGTGCAAGGGTGAATGCAAACAGATTTGGGGAGAAAAAGGGTGGTTTTGAGCAACAGCCGAGCATGGCAGGATGGGAGAGAGCAAACCCCATTCCGCTGCACTGCAGAGCAATGGCGGCTGAAGGAAAACCGGTGCCGGTAACCCCCGGGTAGCTGGCAGCACTCGGACCGGGACCCTGCCAAGGTGCAGCCTGGCACGAGGCCTGGACCCTCCCAGAAACAAATGGGTTTCCATTTCAGAGACCAGAGCTCACTTCACAAGTGCCAGCAACATCCTTGCAGCCGCTTTTGACTACAACGAGTGACAGACTTCCCATTAGAAAAGTCTCGCAAGCTGCTATTTTTTTTCCTTTTTTTTTTTTTTTTTTTTTTAATATATAAACAGGGCTCTGAAATGGAAAGATGCAATTAGGCATGGAAATAGTCCTCAATGAGCAGCAGCGAGCAGCCTCGCTATGAAGGAAATTGATTTTATTTGACCATTTTATGAGCATTTGAAAATTGCATCCTGAGCATGTGCTTCAGTAGTTAAGTGCACATTATATTCTTCATTCCCCTGAATTGCTCTAAACCAGCCTAGAAAAATATGCCGGGGAAACAAAGGGAAATATAAAGCGACGCAGGTACACAGCATTCCTGGGAAATGGGTGCAGCTGAAAGCGAGACTGCAGCCCCTCGGAGGGGCCAGCTCAAAGGGTTCTCCAGCTTTGGGTGCTCCCCACAATTCCCCGTGGAGAGCTCCCGGGTCACCCGTCAGGACTCACACACAGCACCACCGGCGCAGGCAGCGCCGGCTCCCGGCCCCTCGCTAGCACCCACCCGTGCCGGGGATGCGCGAGGACCTTCGCCACCGTCCCCGTCCCCTCCGTACCTTCTTCCCGATGAGCTTCTTGCGCAGGAACTCCCGGGCCTCGAACATGTAGGGAATGTCGTAGAGGGGCCTCAGCTTCCTGTTCTTGTCCTGCAGTGGGGGCAGAGAGGGGGCACAGGTCAGGGGAGCCCCCCAAAACCACCCTGTGATGAGCATCCCTGCGGGGAGGCAGCCCGCCCCAGAGCGGACACCCCAAAGCTGGTGCACCCCCACTCCCGTGGGTGCCCTCCCGCTCCCGCACCCCAGGGTGGGCTCCCCCAGCATCGCCGCAGTCCCAGCTCTGCCAAAACCCTGAGGGGAGCCCCTGGCCGACATGAGCATCCTCCCACGAGGACGTGCCGGCAGTCATCTCGCAGTGCCAGGCTGAGCATCTCCTCTGAGTTTAAGTGGCAGCTTTATAGGGGGAAGGGATGGAGAGGAATTTGGCGGGGGGGGGGATGATGGCCAGGGTCCCTCCAACGAGATGACCACCCCCACCGAGCACCCCATCCCGTCTCGCCAGCCCCCCCATCCCCGCTCACCCCGTGCCAGGCAGCTCAGCGCTGCCCGGGGATCTCCGCTGGCAGAGGGAAGCATCGAAGGTCTCCCCGAAAAGCCGCAAAGAGCACCCCCTCCCTGCACCCACCGCCCACCACTGCCCGCGGGAGGGGAAAATAAAGCTCAAAGAGCTCTGTAATTAAGAGAGCTGTGCAAACCGGGTACACGGCCCCTGCTCACGCAGGCTCCTGCACAAAAGTTGCTCATTAGACGAGCTCGTTATCAGTGATTAACAGCACTTGCGGGATGAGATGCCCAGGAAAGGGAACCAGAGGGCATCTGGCCGCTCGCTGCCCATCAGCTGCTGGGGGCCTCTCATGATGGTAAAATCCCTTCAAAGGCTGAGCAAAAAGGGGAGTTTTCCAGCGGAAATGGCAGCGGGGATTTGGGAAGGACGTGGGGGCGGGAAGGGGCCAGGGAAGGGCTCGAGCCGCACCGCACGGCTGCACCCACATGAGCTTTGCGGCAGGTCTGGTGGAGCGGGATTGGCAGCAGTGAGGCCGGTGAGCTATAGAAGATAACATATAAGATGTACAAAATAATCCATCTAGGACACAGGGTGCTGCTCACCCTCCCCGGGCCACCCTCTGCCCCCAGAGCCACCAGCACCCCGCGGCATCCCAATGGGCTCCACAGCACGGCACGGCAGCGCGTCGCCCGACGGCATGGGCAGGGGCTCACGCCCCTGCCCAAAAAGAGCCCGGGGGGGGACTGAGTGCCAGCGGCAGGAACAGTGTCCCCCAGCCCCTGGCTTTGTCTGGGGGCTTCAGACAGGGGTGCGGGCAGGGGTCCCTCCTGCCCAGTCACCGACCCCGAGAGCGGCCGAAGCAGGTGACTTGCACAGGGCAGGCGCGCAGCAGCGTCCCTGGTCGCCCTCCCCATGACGAAGCTTTGGGGACTGAGCAATCCCCGGGCCGGGGACAGTGTCTTCGGAGCCAGCACCCCCAAGGGGCTTGTCCCCTACAAACGGGGCCCCCACCAGCCCTGGATGCAGCGCGGTGTGATGGCACAAGGGACCTGGCTTTGAAACCAGCGCCAAGGGGCTGCCGCTGCTCGGCACCATCCCCGGAGGGAACGACGCAGCTTTCTCTGGCAGATCCCGCTCCCTTGCCGGTGGCGTGCTGGACTTTGGACGCATCTTTGCGGTTGGCTGCGCCGGCACCGTTACGGTTACGGCACCTTCGGCCCCTGCCAGCATGCGAGGGGAGGAAGGAGGGAGGCGAAACTAACCCAACCCAACCCAACCCAACCCAAGCCTAGGAGCTCCCCAGCCCACGCCGGTGGAGGATGGCCCTTGGCACGGGCACACCGCTCTGCTCGCCGGCGCGGTGCCGTGGGGCACAGCCCCCCGCCGAGCTGGGGAGGGGAGGAAAACACTGAAAAGAGGGAGATAAGGCAAAAGCAGCAGGAAATGAAGGAGAGGAATCAGATGGGAGAGGGAGCGAGCGGACAAAGACACGCTGGCACTCGTGCTCCGCGTTCTTCCGCAATGAATGAGGCTTTGATAGAGTTTATTGTCCTCGACGCTGTTCCCAGGCTGCTCCTTGGAGCCATTCCCTCCTCCACCCGCATCACAGCTCGCCCGGCGCCACAGCCCCTGCCAGCGCTGGCGATGGGAACGGGCCGGATCCCACGAGGGCATCCCCACCCGCAGCAGCGAGTGGGTGCTATGCCCAGCACCAAACCCGTCCCCGGAGGAGGCTCCTGCTCTGTGCAATGGCTGAAAACCTCTCTGCAGGCAGGGCGAGGGCAGGTCCCGAGCCTGGCAGGGTGCGGGACAGGCAGAGACGGGATTTCTTCTGGAAGGGAGCTTTGACGCTCGCCGGGGATCAGCCCGATATCATCTGTGGCACAGAAAAACTTCCTGGCGCCTAATGAGATGGGCTTGACGAGGCCGGCATGGAGCTGCGGCAGGCAGCGTGGGATGCGGTGCCAGCTAGCCGGCCCTGAAGCCGGTTTTCCAGCAGGGAGAGAGCTTTCTCCTCGCCCCATATAAAATAAAGCCCCGGCTGAGCACATGGGGACGGCACGGCCGGTGGGTGGCCGGAGGGAAGCTCCGGCATGGGGACTCGGGAGCGTTCTGCTGCCGTGGGAAACACCGGTGCTGCTGCCAGCCCCGTCTCAGCCCCACGGTTGGGCCGGCTCCCTGGCTACGCCTCGGTGAGCCGCAGGACGATGCATTATTCACGCTGCTCCCCTCCCCGGTGAGGGGGACGGAGGCGTTTCTGTTATTTAGCTGGTGCCAGAAAAATTCCCGGTCCCGCACCAGGGCTGGAGTTGAGCCGCGTGATAAATCCTGCAGCGCTGGGAGCGGGGTCTGAGCGGGGCTGCTGGGGGGGCTGCCCACTCCTCCTGGGGCATCCCCCCATGGACCGGGGGCATCCTCCCATGGGGCATCCCCCCAGGACCCCGCAGCAGTGTGCACGAACCCGAACCCGTCCCCTTGCGGCAGGGCCCCGGCCACGCAGAGCCGGAGGAGCAGGGATGACTAACTCCTCATTTCACAGTCCAGTGCTGCAAAGCGGTGCCATACAGCCACGGCCGTCGCTTCGCTGAAAAATCATCGCGCCGAGACGGAGAATTTCCTGACTCCAGCCCCTGCTCCCTGCGGGGCCAGGAGAGCCCCTGAAAGACCAGGAGAGCCCCCAAAATAAACGCTTGCACACAAACGCTGCCTTTCCCCCGCAGCCAGACCCAGGCTTGCTGCTCCCCAGCCCCGTCTGAGCAGCTCTGCAACACCAGGACGCTCGCTTCAGCGTCACGCAGCAGCCTGCTGCCTGCACTCAGCTGCCTGCTCTGCCTGCCGGGCTCTCGGAGCATCCCCTGTCCCCGAGTCCCCGGGGGGGCTGCCACCCCCGGACCCCGCAGCCGGGAGCACACGGGGCTTTCCTCCGCCCGCCTTCGCAGCGCAGCCGTGGTGGGATCCGATGGGATCTGGGTGACGAGTCTCTCCCAACCTCGACAAGGTCACGGTGAAGCTTCAAGTTAAATAACGCTGCCCAGGCTCCTGTCTGCTGCTTTGCACAGGCAAAGCCCTGCGCAAACACTAATTAATCCTCACTAACGAACTCCAGATTTATTGCTTATTTAAGTGTGTATCTGGCACAGGCTGTTAAGTCCCTAAGCCCGTCCCGCACAGCACTGGAGCGCAGGAAGGGGGGTGGCGGGAGCAAGTGGCAAAGCCCTGGGTGGCCCCGGCATCACCCGGCTCACGGTGCGGTGCCGGAGGGGCTCAGGTGCCGGCAGCAATGACATCGGCGGAGAAGCGACCTGAGAGTGGTTCGGCAGCCTTTGCACAAGGAGGGGATGGGAGCTGCTCACAAAGATGCCCCGGCTTTACTTTTAAAGCTCCCATGGGATGCATCCGCCATCCCAGCCGGCACAGGGCTGGTGTGGGGCAGCCGCGGGTCCCGGCACGGTGCTGGCGTGGTGCAGCCACGGGTCCCGGCACGGCACTGGCTTGGGGCTGGTGCTCTGGATGGGCTCCTCTGCCGCCACTTAGCCAGGGATTTACCCAGCTCGTGTGTAAAACCCTGCAGCTGCATTAATGAGAAGAGGGGAAATGCCTGCCCTGGAAGCAGCGTTCAAGTGCTTAAAAGCCTCTTCTCTGAGCGCAGTGGCGGTGGCTCTCCCCGGCATCACACAAAAAGCAAACGTTTGCCTTAAAAAAACCAACCAGTGACCTCGAAGCATCTCCCAGGTCTGCAGCCATGTGGGACCACCCCAAAGAGGGGACCACCGGCACAGGCATCCCAGCGACAGTGCTGTCCCCGCTGCCAGAGCGGCCGCCCTCCCCGTGCCATGCCGCGCCAGGACCCACGGCCATGCCACGCTGGCTGCAGAGGAGCCGGAGAGATGGGGGCTGAGTCCTCACCGAGGCCGCGTCGTCGTGATGCTAATGAAAAATGCAAACTCTTCTGCAATTCCCAGCACAAGTAAAACGCAATGGGCTGTGCCAGGAGTCGGATAATAGAAACATTTAAGTGTCCAATACATATCGCCCTTAACCACTGCCCTGTCAGCCACCATTAAATACCGTTTTGCTGGCCTGTAAAAATGATATTTTATATCAGAGGGGAAGTGGCCTAGCAGATCGGTCTGGGAAGCCGTTCAAGAACTTGGACACACGTTTGAGGTTTTGCAAATAAACATTAAAAATCAATATAACAGCAAGGATGTTAACTAAATTCTACGACCGTCAAACATCCAGCAATTATAGACACATAGAAGGATATTGCTTTTTTTAAACTACTTTTGAAGCCAAGAGCTTAAACCACAGCTGCATCCCTGTAAGCCACCTTCCCTGTTGCCCTCCTGGATGCAGCATTTCACGGTGCACGGGGAAACGATGTCCTTGGCTGCATCCTGCCACGGGAGCAGGATGGGCGAGAGGGATGGCACAGGTCTACCAGCAGCAAATGCCAAAACGCCAGACCCGGCTTTCCCCGGCAGCCAGGGAATGTCATCAGCCATTAAAAAAATAATTTAAGAGAAAAAAAAAAAAGCAGCATATTAGCCTCATTCAATTAAAGGTGTGCAGTGAGGAAGTTGTTATTAGTGAGAAAGTCAATGCCTGGAGCTTCATCTTCGGAGAGTTGCTGGAGGAGGGGAGGGGTAAACTGCTCCCCCTCCCTCCCTCCTGGGATGCGGAGACAGGGATTTCAATCCAGAAATCGATGGGAACATGCTGCTTCCTTGCAGGCTGCCGGCAGATACGTGCCCGGGAGCCCAGGGAAAGAAGCCAGCTTTTTGTTTAAAATGAAAGACGGAGCATCTCGAAAGAGGGTGCTGCCCCCGGTGCTGGTGAGCACTGGGTGCCAGCAGCACTCCCAACCTCCCTCCTCCTTAAACAACCCCCATGTGGCTTTAAATACCTAACAGGCTGGGTGAATTACGGCTCTCCTGTCAAATTAACATCATTACACTGTACAGTAGGCCAATTAAAGTCTTATTTTCAGGAAAGCAGCAGCCGCGAAGGATTGCATCCTGCCTTGGTGGGGTTAAACACCGACTGCCCTCAGTTCCCTGCTGCCCGGGGGTCCCGCTCCCAGCCCCTGGCCCCCTTCCCAAGGGCAGAAGATGGGGATGACGATGGATGCAGGCGCATTCGGAGCAGCTGAAAACGCTCCAAGACCCCGGCTGATGAAACGCAGCCCGGTGTGCCGGCGGCATCTCAGACACCCCACCGGTCCCAGGGCGCTCGCCGGCTTGTGGAGCAGGGGAAGATGGCCTGACCCCCGCCCGGGGACGAGCCGGAGCTCCCAGCTTCCCATGCGCAGGATTTTGGGGTTTCTTACAAGAATCCCAACGTGGGATGCTGCGAGCACCAGCACTCACGGGAGGACCCCAAAAGAACCAAGAGGCCAGGACCCGCAGCCCGGCGGTGCCGTGCGGACCGCAGGTGGGGAGAGCTCTCCTCTTCCCCACCAGCGCAATTAGGGAAGCTTATTATTTGTAAAGCAATTAGCATAGCAAATCAACTCCAAGCGACACGCGAGAATAAGCCGTTCAAAACGAGGAGGAGAGGTGGAGATTACCAGCTGCCACCGAAAGCGGCTGGGAGCTTCGCCGGCAGCGTGCCTGGCGTCCCCGGGGCCCGGCGGCTGCGGGGCTGCTCGGGGACGCGGCAGCCCCCGAGGGACCCCAGGGTGGGGGGAACCTGCCCCGATCAGAGGCTGCCCCAGGGTCCAGGGCAAGGATGCGATCCGGAGCGAGCGGGGCTCCCTCCGGCAGGCAGAGGAATCCTCGGGGCGGCAGCCGGGGGGGGGACCCGGGCTGCCTGGAGGCAGGTCCCGCTCCCCCCCCGGCACGGGGAGCGCGAAGACGAAGGAGGGAAGGGGAGACGGTTCGTTAGCGGTGTCACGCCTGCGGTCCCCAGCCCTCCCGCTCCGGTGCATCCTCGGCTGAACCCGGCGCGCTCGGCTCGCCAGGGGATGTGCCGAGTGGGAAATCCATCACGGAGGCCGGCGAGGCGGTGACAGCAAACACGGCAGCGTGTTCCGTGCTGGTGTAACAAGCGCACCCGGCGCAGGGCTCCGAGAGGAGCCTGCAGCTGGCGAGCAGAAGCGAGCGAGCGTTTGGGGACAGGCTTTTCCATATCAAAGCCTCCGTAACGCATCAAAGCTCCGCTCTGCAAAGATGGCAAGGCACGCATCTGGTTTAACGGCACACACGTGGGCGATGCTCTTACAAACGGCATCAGCTCGTTCACGGGTCCGTCCCAGGAGCCGGGCAGTGCTTCTTGCAAGGAAGGGGATGACACCAGGAGCAGAAACAGCTACAGGGAAGCGACAGCCCTGAGGACCGCAGGCACGTGCTGCAGCGCGGAAACAAGGACGAGGGGCTCCCACCGCACCAGAGAAATAAGCAGCGTCTCTGCTTGGGCGGCCCCAGCTTGCACAAGCAGGTGCCAATTCCTGGATGCAAAGCGTGAAGTGCGTATTCAGCTTCTCCAGCGCTCTGCCTGCTCTGCCGCCTGCCTGCTCTCCTGCAGAAGCGTTCTCCGCTCCCTCCTTGCCTGCAGACCCCCTCCCTGGCAGCGGGCACTCGATACCAAGGCACCACGAGCCCCTCAACCACTTGAGTGATAAATGCCGGCTGGCCGCGGCGGAGCTGGAGAGGGTTTTTAAACAGCAATAAAGGAGAGAGTGCATGCCCAGAGACCTCACTGGAGTGAGAGAAGGGCAGTACTGCAGGCAGCCCTGCCTTGCCTTGCTTTGCCCTGCCCGCGGGCAGCCCCAGGGGTTGCATGGGTCGCCATCCCCACCTGGCTGCATCCTCGGCCACAGCGGTGACCGCGGTGCCACCGTGCTCGGTGGGGCGGACCGGACCGGCACAGGGATCTGCCGCAGCCCAGCCGCAGCCAGGTCTTGGCGGGGGGCCGTGCAGGAGTGGAGTCATCTGTGGCAGCGGCCGAGGACTAATGAGTTTGAGGGGCACGGGTGGATCCGGCAGCCCCTCCGGCAGCCTCCCTGCCAGGCTGGGAGAGCAGCTCTTCTCCAGCTGCTCTCTGAGAGGGCACAGGGAAGATCAGAGCGTCTCGGCGGCCGCTCCTGCAGCGAACGAGACCGGCCGGAGTTACGGCTCTAAGAGGATTAACGGCAGCGGCCGCTCTGGGAGCTCTCTGATACTTCACACAAAGGGACGCCTCGGAACTAACGGGGGTCGGGAAGAAGCTTCCCCTGGAAGCCCGTTATCCCGCGGCTGCTGCTACAGGACGGCTCCCACCTTCTTCTAAATCACCGGCCCAGAGCAGGCAGCTTCAAAAGCCCCGGCTGGTCGCTCCCATCATCCCAGCTCAGCGATACGGGTGGGTGCTCCAGCCAGCAGCACCGCGTGCTCGCCCCATCGCCAGTCCCATGTCACCTTGCACCCATCCGAGTTGCCCTTTCGGGCCAGCGCTGCCCGCGGGTGCCGCAGCGGGGGACTCGCCGGCGGTGGGGGCGGCACGGTGGCACAAAGCCCTGCCGGGAGGGCACGGCTTCCCCCAGCCGATGCCAGGGAGCCTCTCTCCTCTCCCGCAACGGGCACCCACGGGGATATTAATGTGCACCGCCGGCGGAGACCGTGGTGAGGCAGGAGGGCGGCAGTGCCGGCACGGTGCTCCCGGCACCAACCGTGCTGGAGTTGGGAGAAGATGCCCTGGGGAGCGAGCACCGTGGCTGAATCCCCGCCGTCCCAGCACCCCGGGGGTAGAGGGCTTTCCCCAAACCCCTGCTCAGCCCCCAGGTGGTATCAGAGCACCTCAGGCCCAGGAATTACTCAAACATCGTTAGCAGAGCCCAATTAAAGGGAGAAAAGCAAACTTCTCCTGAGCTGAGCCTCCATATCCAAACAAGAAAGAGAGGCCCCCATTTTAATAGCTTTCATTATCAAAACAGGCTCCCCGCTGGAGCCTTGTAATTGGAAGTCGACCATTTTAAGGCGCTTTGCATTTTATCAAAGTGTATTGAGAGGGCTCACAGGAGCACCCTCCCCTCGGGCCCCCAGCCCTGCGTGGCACTGGCACCGTGACCCAGGGTGGGGGGAGCTGGAGGTGCCCCCTCACCCCAGAACCCGCTCGGCACCATGGGGACGATGCTGTCCCCTTGGGAGCGGGGACCCTGCATGGCGGCGGTGACTCTGGCCACGGCATCTCGGCACTACGGCAGTGCCGGCTGGGCTGAGCTCGCCAGCAGCCGCCCTTCGCGGCGTGCGCAGACCTTCCTCGCTTCCCAATGCAACATGCCATGGCGGCCGCTCCGAGTCCTCCCTGCTCTGCAGAAGTTCTTCTCCTCCTTCTTCTCCGGCAGATGAGGGGCTCAGCACACCCAAAACCGGCTCGGGAAGGCAGGAGACAGCCAGGTTTTTGGTGGCCCCAAGCAGGAGCAGCCCAGCCCGTCACTGGCACACGGCACAGGGGCACCGAAGGCTTTTTTCTCCGTCATCATCCTCAACACGGAGCTGGGTCTGCGGCCGGACACAGGGCCAGGCTGAACCACCTCCAGCATGGAGCAAGTTTTCCGCGTCCTCCAGTCCCCCTCCCGAAAGCAGCCCAGGGCACGAGAGCAACCCAGCCTGCAGGAGGGGCTGCCAGGAGGGGGAAAGGCCGCTCCACCCCAGCCGCTGTCTTTACCCGTCTTATCCCGCATCCATCCTCCACCTCCCCCATAAAACCCGTCAGAGCCCAGCCCCAGTATTGATGGTGCACACCGCTCCGGTCTCGTCCCCAGGGCGTCGGGGCTGCTCTCACCGTGCGCCTGGGCTCACTCCTGCAGCTTTGCCAGCAACTATCAATCTCCATCAAGCCTGAAGGCACCTATTAATCACGTTAGAGAGAGGCCCTAATTTAAACCTTCTGCCTGCTGCCACACACTGCCTGCTCGTCTCCCTCTGCCAGCCTGTTTCAACGGTGAAGAGCGGGAGGACCTGCAGCCACGGTGATGGGGAGCACCGGGGCCGCCAGCCCAGCACGGAGCAGCCTGCGATGGGACCGGGGTGTTCGTGCTGCTCCCGGCAAGGAAAAGCACAGAGGAACAGCAGCACCAGGAAGGTCGTGGCAAGAAG
Organism: Haliaeetus albicilla; assembly: GCF_947461875.1. Classification (NCBI taxonomy): domain Eukaryota; kingdom Metazoa; phylum Chordata; class Aves; order Accipitriformes; family Accipitridae; genus Haliaeetus; species Haliaeetus albicilla. The sequence continues at coordinate 1,024,404 of NC_091496.1, read as the reverse complement.
AGGTCTTCCCCAAAGCGGGGTCCCACCGAGCCACAGGCATCCCTGGAGGAACCCTTCTCCCAGGTTAATGGCATCCCAAAAGAGGAAAGGAAAGGTTTTCCTCCTCTCTGGATGCACCAGCAGCTGTTTGAGCTGGGAGCCCCTTGCACGGAGCAGAAATAGCTGGATTTCACCCCAAAATGTCCAGGTGTCCCTCCAGGAACCCACCGCCTGCTGTGGCAAGAGGCGCCCGAGGCTGCCACGGGGGAGACACCAGCAGGTCCAGCCCCAGAGCGGAGTGGGGCTTACAGGGCTGCACGACGCAGATGCCTCTCGGGATGCGGGCAGCACCGCAGGGCGGCTTTCGGCAGCAGAGATGCTTACCCGCCGCAGCGCAGCACAGCCTGTCCCAGGCGCGCGCAGGACAAGCACAGTGCCGTAACCAGTCACTTTGGGGCTCCTCTTGCCCGATGGAGCAACAGATGAAGCAGGACACAGCATTTTCTGCAGGAACTTCCATCGCTGCAGTTTGCAACTTCCATCCGGCACGTGCTGCTCCGGACCAGCAGCGGGTGCCCGGCGGTCCCCAGCCTCGTTCCTCCATCTTTGCTCCTCCCAGAGGGACGCAGCCGGGGCATTTGCCGACACAAGCAGCGCACATCCCGCCGCACGCTCCGGCAGCCAGCGCTGCAGCATCCCCGAGGTAAAAGGCACGCACAACGCCGGCGGTTCCCACCTGCACCGGGAAACCGTCCCTGCTCCCTCTTTGGGCTCAAAACCAAGCCCAGGCGCAGCCAAGACCAAAGCTACCGTACTTCTAATTGCTTTGCGAGAGCAAAGCCCGTATCTCCGGTCACCACCATGCTCAGCGCCTCTAACTCCTCAAAAGTGGGTACAAAAGCACAGTTTGCAGCCCATAATTCTCTGAAAGCCCCACAACAGCGCTTTGCTCCTCATCCACGAGACCATGGTTTTACAAAGAGGAACAAAACCCACCGTGCCTGCTAGCTCCCCTGCCAGGGCGGCCGTGCTGGCCGCAGCTGCTCCGTGCCCCCGCAAACCTCCTTTGCACGGCTGCTTGCAATCCCATTAGCAGCGGACTTAAATTAATAAAGTTGTTTGTCTTGTCAGCCTGTGTTACACGTTGAACAAGCACCCTCTCGGGAGCTGCGCTCCTGCGGCACAGGGATGAGCCAGATCCTGCCCAGGACGAGCCGGCTCTGCCGACGGTGCTGCCCCATTACAGCATCCCTGCTGCCGTAAGCGGCCCCCGTCTCCCGCCTCCTGATGACCCTCCTCATCCCCGGGGAGGGAGCTTGACATCTTCTGCATCACGCACCCGCAGCCCCCAGCTGGGAGACCCCCAGTGTGGGGGCACGCTCCCCCCACGGCACCCCAGAGCGGTTCGCCCTCGGTTCATCGAGGGGCTGGTGCTCTCCTGGCGGGTGCTCGCTCCCCGCTCGCTCCAAGACAGCACTTGCGTGGCCATCAGCGTGACGGCCGTCAGAGGCCGGGCAGCGTCGAGGACGGGGAGGAGGGCAGCAGAAAGCTTGCGGCACACAGCCACGGCGAAGCCTCGGCTGCTCTGGTCTGCAGGGAAATAAAACAGCCCCAGCAGAAAAGCCACAGGACAAATGGAAACCACGCGATCGATATGATCATCATCTCTCTCCCGGCATGATAATAAAAGGCGAAGCTGCAGATGCCGTTCCGGCACAAAATATCAGCAGATGAGCACCGGCGCACAGGGCTTGGAGGTCAAACAGGCGTTTTTGGGAACGGCGCTGGTAGAGGTGTCACCCCGTGGGCTGGGGACACTCACCCAGCGATGCCCCGGATACCCCGGAGCACCCGGAGCAGCATTCCCTTGCAATCCCCGAAATCTGAGCCTGGAGGGGCATCGCCGGCAGATGCCGTGGCCATGCCTGGCCATCCAGATGGATGCCGCACAGCCCTGCTCCCGACACCAGACTGCCTGCCCCACGGAGCCCCCTCCTTCCCTGAATCCCCCCCAAATCACCCATACCCTTGGAGGTAGCGCTGAGCGCGGATGCTGAAATCAGCTAATGAAAGTTATTTATGAGGCGATTACCAAGTTGGCTGTGCTGGCGCTGAATTAAGATAATTTGTAATTATGTGCAACGCTTTTAGAATACAGCATGCTTATGTTTTTAGTCACTTGTTTTATTAAATTAAACGCTTGGGCTAATTACAGGCATCCTTTGGATATCTCCCTCTCAACTCTCAACCCGCGGGAGCCTGTCACCAGCAGATAGCGTGTTCATTGCTCCAGCGTGTTTGCTCACACAGGACCGTTCGGGGCTGTAATCAGCAACTATAAATTACCTCGTTAAAAACGGGATTACCCTTTGCAAGGAAAGCCTCTGCTTCAACCCATCAAGATTCTTGCAAAAAGTAATTTCTAAGCAATTGAAGTTTTTGTTTCGCCAGCATTAGAGGAGAATATTTCTGGCTGAGGAATATTTGTGGCATAACTCCTCAATTCAGGCTTCGGTGCTGGAGCGAAAGCATCTGGAGGGGTGTTTTACCTGCGTGTGCAGCTCTGCTGCAACCTCTGTCCAGCCACAAAAATGGCAAAGCATCTTTAGGTAGCGGCAGGAAAGGCAGTGCCCTTTCCTGGGAACTAATTGGGGAAATCACCCAAGCACAACGTTACCCGTCCACGGGGAATTCATCAACCAGCGGCGCTTTGGCAACGTGCACAAAGAGCCACCTCTCCCCAGACGAGGAGATAATGTCACCCCTAATGAGGAAATTGAGATGTATAAAAATAATCGGTAATTTCAGAAGGGTTGAGTTTGTTTTTTTTTTAATTTTACACCACCACAATGTTTGAATTCTATTTTAAATGAACCTGACTTCCCCTGACACCCTCATCGAGCCAAGGGAGCACCAGAAAAGCAGCCCAGTGCGAGATGCTCTGAACACCTCACAGCTGAGACCCCCAGAAAAGCGGATCTAGTCCATTACTGGCTTGCACCGTCACGTGCTGGAGATGCACCAGCGGCATCAGGGACCCACAGAGAGCTGACAGCCCTGAGCACGGACAAGGGCGGCCAGGAACATCCCCCCGGAGCATGCTGGAGCAGCCCAGGTTTTCCCTGAAAGGGCCTGTTAAACAGGAGACAGGGCATTTGCCCTGGCATCTTTCTTCCTCCTAACACCAGATTTAGTCCACCCACAGCTTGTGTCTTCCCCAGGTACGCTTTTGTCCAAAAAACCTGGAGAAATCATGCTATTTAACTCGGGTTTATGCTGAATGCCCATCTGCTTGCGGTAACGCAGACCTCGTAGGGCTTACAGAACATTTTAAAAAATATTTTCCTCTGTGGTTTCAACCGCTCATCTTTGCCTTAAAGCTCAGCAGCCCCATGAATGGGCGGAGAGGACGCGCAGCCCCCGCGGGGGTTTCCTCTGCCCACCTACACTCGTGTCTCCAACACGTTGCAGCTGCTGCCGGAGGGGACAGAATCCGTCCTCTGCCGAGCTGCCGCCGCAGGGACCACACCACATGCCTCATCCCAGGCAAGGCAAATCCCACCCCCCACCCGAGACATCCCCTCCTGCGGCAGGGAGGGGGCTGATCCGTCCCCGCGTCCCTGCCCTGCTCAGCTCCCATGGTGGGATGTGGCGGAGACCCCCATCCCACTCAGTGCAGCATCACAGCAGATAACCGGGCTGGTGCGAGCATCGCCCCGCATCCCCAGGGGCTCCGCTGTGCCAGTCGAGGACCAGCAGCATGCCGGCACCATCCCAAGGGGCCATCAGGGCTGCTCCCCCCCCTCCAGGGAGCCCCCAGGACAGAGACCCCCGGGGACAGACCCCAGGGGGGGTCCCCACTCTCAGCAATGCCAAGTCCTGCCATGACCCAGCCCCAAGCAGAGAGTGATGCTCGGGGCACCGGGATGCAGGAGGGAGCCGACACGGGAGGAGGAGACGGCGCAGGCACAGTGGCACGGCACGGCATGGCATGGCACAGCTCCTGCCCCAGCAAAGGGGGCCAGCCCTGCCCCTGCCTGCCTGCAAACTGTTAGCAAGGCTCAGTCAGGGCAGATGAGGCAACATCCCCATCCCCGCTGCCTGCTGGAGGAAATCTTTGGGACTGAGTGCCTTGCCAGACCACGCCAACTCCGCTCCTTCCCATGTTGCTCTCCAAGCCAGAGGGAAACGAAGGAAGGGAGGTTGCGGTGCTGGAGGAGGACTCTTGCCAGTCTGACTCATATCAGCAATCCCTGGGGATTTGCAGGGGAGGACGACGGCAGCGGCACCCTGCGCCGCGTTGCTGGCCCCAGCAGTGGGGATCTGAGCCGGCTGCAGGGTCCCCTCCACAGGACAGAGCACGAGAGAACAGCGGCTGCAAAAATCACCCAAACATGGCACTTTTGTGGAAAGGGACCCACGTCTCAGTGCACCATGGAGCACCCCACTTACCCGGGCACCCTCACACCACACCAGGCACTGGAGCCCAGAGCAGCCTCTTGCAAAGCCACCCCAAACTGGTGGGCTCCATGGGACCAGCCTTGCTCCCTCCTCGCTGCAGCTACCGTCCCCATCATGGGTCAGGGTGGGGGGTCCCTTCTGCCACTCCTCTGTCCCCAAAGCACTCAAGGGAGGTGGCTGGCATGGGCACAAAGCCCCAGCACCCATCCCACCCAGCCGATCCCAAATGCGTTAACAAGCCCAGAATCCCAGTGGAGCAGCAGTCCGGCTCCACAAATGCCTCCACCCATGCGTAATGGAGCTTTTATATTATTTTTGACCGAAAAGTAATTTATTGTCCAAAATCTCAGAGGAAAGTGATTCAATATGCTAATTGCCCCAACCAGCACAAGCACAGGCAGCTGGCACGGCTAGCAATGCTGGAGGAGGGATTCTTTCCTGCAGCCCCTGCGGGAAGGGGAGGGAGAGTGAAGGACGGACACCCCCAGCCTGGATAACGCTTGCACCCCCCCAACCGCCCCTGCTGCAGACCCCACACTGGGACATCCCCACGCTGCATTTCCCCCAACAGCCCAGCCGAAGCCCAGGGCTATCCCTGGAGCATCGAGCCTACCGCAGGCAGGGCTGGGGACCGAGTGGAGTTTGACAGATAATGGGCAAAAACCATGTCGGTTAAGAGATGGTGGGTTTAGGTTAGCCCTGACCAAAGCCAGGCAGTCCTGCAGGGCACCCGGGGTCCCCTGCGCTGCCCACGCGTCCCCAAACTCCCTGGTGCTCCCAGCCAGACCCGCTTTGCCTCCAGCTCCGCTTGTCACCGCAGCACTCCGAAGCTCTGCGCTGGCATTTCACACCTTCCCCGGCATTTTGGGTGCAGTGGGTGTGATGCCGTGCCAGCAGCCAGGGACAGAAACAGCCGGCAGCGGGTATGGGAAGCTCAGCAGCTCGAAATCCAGCCGCCCATGCGTTGGGATGGGGCACCACTGTGGGCATCGCACACCGACACCGTGGGCCGTCGAGCAAGGGGTCGCGCGGCTTTTAGGTCTCGAGCAGCATTTTGGCTGATCTGCTCACCAGGAGCGTGAAAACAGGGTCACCGGTCTCAGAATGGGGCCGATTTGGACCCAAAGCCTGGCTGTGGGACTCTGCAAAGCCAGGAGATACTTCGGCCTCCTTTCAGCCCGGCCCTAAAACCATCCCTGAGGGGACGGGGACAGGCTCCGCTCAGAGCGAAAGAGCCAGCAGCTGCTGGCAGGCTCCCCATCTCAGGCGGTGGCAGCCATTTCAGGACTTAAGGAAAAACCTCCACCATTTCAACACCGTTACCCCAAATTACAGATGATAACCGCAAACCCCGAGGGATGCATAACAGTGCTGTCACTCGATGGACCTCACTGCCCTGGCTTCGGGGTCACACTCCGTTTCGGAGCATGGAAGGGGACACACATGCATCGCCTTTCAACCGCATCCCTGCTCCTGGGGAATTTAATTTCTGTTAATCCTCCAGCCTACGAAGTGCAGCCCCACGATGCACCGGCAGCCCCGGGTGCCGGGTCAAGGGAGGTGTTTTAAGTCGTGGGAGCAGCTCAGAGCCCAGCTCAGAGCCGCCCGCAGAAGCCAGCAGAAGATGAAGCCGTATTTGAGTGCATCGTGCCGAACCCGCACGTGACGGAGGGGAAGAATAGCAGCCAACGAAAACTAGGACAGCAGCGGCCGGACTGGGAGGGAAGCAAAAAGCTTTTAAGGATGGAGCTGCTGTCCCCTCTGCGGGGACCGAGAGACGGGACATCTTGAGCCATCACTGTCACCATCACCATCCCATCCCGCTTGCAGGCAATCTTGCAGCCCCCCCGCCAGACCCGGGGAAGCCGCTTCGCACCAGCAGCTGCCGTGGGGCTGGCAGCGGTGCAGGCAGGGTCCACGGTGCAGGCAGGGTCCATCCCCAAACCCTGCAGCAGAGGGTCAGGGTAGGAAACGCTGAAGAGGGGTTGTCCTGCACTGTCCCTCATCCTCACGCTGTGTCCCTTGCCCACCACCTTTAGCAGAGGAGGAGGATGCGGAACCGATGTGCCAGGGCTGGTGCCGGCAGAGACGTCCGTCCAGCCCCACCGCTGCCCTTCATCCGGCACACCGAATGCGACCTAGCAGACCTCAGCCCAGCAGCCAGAGCCTCCATAAAATTTAGACAGTTCAACCTGCTGTGGACCTCGAGAGGCAGCTCCACGTCCTGTGGTCCACGTCCCCTGTCACTGCCAGCACACCCACGGGTGATACCCGGGCTACGCTGTGCCAAGGCAGCCCTGCACCAGGATGGGACAAGCGCTTCGCTGGCATCAATCCCTGCAGGTCCAGGACGGCTCCTCCATGGGAAGCTTGTTTCCAAGGGTTTGCCCCTTGCACTAGGGATTTCGGGAGCTGCCAAGGCAGGAGCTGTTCACATACAAGGCATCACCGTGGGTGACAAACACCCAAATGCTCCTGCCACAGCCAGGCACCAGCAAAGCCTGCCCGCACACCGGTGCTCAGAGGCAAGAGCGGGCTCAGGGCTGCACCAAGAGAAGTTTGGTGCAGGGGCGAAGCTTTGTCCCCTCCACCCTGGAGCGTGGGAACAGGCGTGCACCGTCCCTCGCAGTCCCCATGGACAACTGGCACCAGCAAAGGTGCACGAACGCGTGCCGGAGCATCCCCTCCCTGCAGCCCACCCGCAGGAGAAGGAGCTGGGTGGGCTGCGGGTGCCAGCGAGGGACGCACACCATCCCTTGCTGCACGTCTTCAAATGTCTAGCGACTAAATAGAGATTTCCAGCAGCCGGTGCTAATGGCAGGGGGAATATTCATGATTACTCTGAGCCGGGAGAGCGTCGCACGGCGCTGGAGAGGTGCGTGGAGGGAGGTGTTAACACAGCTGAAATGCCCGAGTGATGCAAGGGGGGGCTGGGGGAGGCACCGAGCTCTCCGCTCGCTCCAGCAATCCTCCCCCTCTGCAGAGAGGGATGCCTTTGTCGTGCTCCCGGCTGGAGGCATAAAAGCTGAGCCCTGACCCGCAGGCAGAAAGCAGGCAGCAGCGCGCATTGCCGTAACCAGCTCCAAACCAAGCCGAGCGCAGGAGGAGGAGCGAGGCGGCGAGCCTGGGTCCGCTTCTCAGCACGGGAGATTCCCCCTCCTGCCTCCAGCCCAACGCCGCAGCGGGTCCGTGCGGTGATGGAGCTGCTGGTATCCCCTCACCGCCCCGGGGAGCTGAGCGGGGGGTATCCCATCAGCCGGACGGAGCAAGCCAGCAAAGGCGATGCCAACTTCGTGGCAGTGCCCTTGAGCCAACACGTGCCCCGGCCGTGCCCTCCAGCATCCCCTCGGTCACCCCGAGGCACCAAGGGGCGATCCCACTGGTCACAGGGCAGGAGCCGGGGTGATGCCGGGGTGATGGCCGGTGCCGCAGCCGCGCCGGGCGCTGAACTCAACCTCCTCGCAGGAGGCTGTGGCTCCCCGCAGAGCAGAGCGCTGCCAGCGGGGACGGCTCTGGCTGCCTCCCAGATGGAGCAGAGAGGCTCCTAAAGTCATATGCCGCTGGGAAAAAAGAATTAAGCCTTTGCAGAGGGAGGTTCATCATGTACCTAAAATCACGGGCTTAAGTTTCCCGAGGCACAAGGGTGCTGTTACTAGGCAGGACGTTAATTGCACAGTTCAGCAATGTGGCAGAATTGCACAGCTCCTCTCTAATTTAGTGCAATTTAACCATCAATAGAGGATTCACAGTAGCTTCCTGATGAGATCAAAAGGTCAAAGCTTCATTCTCCCATCAGCGTTTTCACACTCACCCAGCAGACCGAGAAACATTTGCCACAGCCTTAGCACAGCGTCAGACCCAGCCGCCCCGAGAAGCCGGGCGGCCGCGCGCCGAGGACGTCAGGTCTGCCCGTTTCTGCTTTAACGCTTGCGGACTGCAGGCGCTGGAGATGATTAAGCCTCTCCGAGCAGAGCAGCTCCCAGAGAGCACGATGCAAAGCCCCGCTGGAGTGTCATCCTCCTAAATGCGAGCTGGCAGGTGCCTGGATCCTCCTCAAAGCTTCACTGTCAGAACACCAGGCACTTCTGCTGGGTCAGAAGAATTACAACACTTAAATGTAAGTTGTTTGAGAAGTCTTTTAGCACAAACCCATCTTCAGGGCTTATTACTTACACGGCATCAATAAGACCAAGCACTTAAGCGCCGCTGCTATTCGCAGAGCATATGGTCTGGAGCCGCATCTTCCTCCTGGCTGCATCTTCCTCCTGGCGACACGGGCCCTGGAGCCGCGCGGTGCGAGTTAGCTATTGCCTGCGGTCACGGAGCCGTTGCCTCGTAGAGAAGCTGCTTCGTAATTGCCGGCAAGTTCCTGCCCATCTCCCCGAACCTGTGTCAGCCACAGCTCCGGGGCTGGCCGGCTGCCCGCAGCCCGTCACCAGCCCGGCCTCTGCTCCTCCACGTTGCTGCTGCCTGCTTCACTGCTTCGGGGTTTTTTCTTTTCTTGTTTGCCGCTAAGCTTTTGCTCTCTAAGCCATGAGCAATTTCCCGGGATGCCAGAGGCTGTAATCCATACAGGAACCCAGCTGTGCCAGCTCACAAATTAATCCAGCCCGGATCAGGCCTCGTACCTGGCCCCGACAGATCTCCCGAGAGCCAGGCTCTGGCTGTGCCATCGCCTGCTTGTCCAGCCAGGGGGGAGGAAAACCCGCCTGTGGTAAAGCAGCGGTATTTTACCAGGGGTCTGGATCAGCCCAAAGCCCCCCCAAAACCCCCACCCCAGGATTTAGCATGCTGCGCTGCCAGGAGCTGAATCTCAGCAATCTGGAGCCCCAAATCAAATGCCAAACAATTGCTTTCCCATCGTGGAAAGACTTAGGGAGAAGGGAGAGAGGAACGGTGGAGAGATGTGCAAGCTAATCATTTTTACACTAGAAAAAGCATGCTACCCGGAGGGCAGAAAACAGGTTGCAAGAACATGCTGACTTCATATGTCTTCTGTCTGGAAGCTATTGCAGCCCCTATTAAATATTGATCAGGGAACTCCAGTGCCCCCACTTTCTGCTCCCGCCTCTCCTCAGATGCACCTCTCCTCTGCCAATATTTAGAATACATTAAGGCCAAATGCCCGAGCACTTAGCGTTTTACGCCACGCTGCTCCGCCAGCGTGGCAGGGCTCACCGCACGCCCCATCCACACCGGCAATCAGTTCTGTTACACAATACATGGATGAGCTACGATGATCCTTGTAACTGTAATTTAGCGAAGATGAGACACTGATGAGTTCATGGGTTTGTTTCTCATTAATCTTTTATGCTCGTTGAGTGCGGCGCACTTTTTGTAGTACAAACCCTGCTCAACAAATAGGGAAACAAGATCTTCTTTCCACGCAGACCCTGCCGCCCTCGCAGGCAATCCGTCTGCCGCCGCGGCGGAGCCGTACGGCATCCCTCACCAGGCAGGGCTCATCTCGGCTGCAGTAGCCTTGAATTCAACTCCGGCGCAGAGATCCTGGCCAGCCGGGCACGACCCACAGGCTTTGAGCTGCTGCAGGCAAGGACCATCGTCATTGTGCCAACGGGGGATGATGACAAGCTGGAGGTCCTGGGGGATCTTGGCTGATCCCCCAGGTTCCTCCAAGGCTGGTTGCGTTGAGCCACCCACTACTAGAAGGGTGAAGGTACCAAGAACTGCCCAAAGCAATGGGAGAAGCCAGGAGATGAGCATGAAGCCAAGGAAATGAGGGATCCTCCTTGGGAAGGGATGGAAAGCCGAGTTTGGGAGCAGCCTGGATGCCTCCCTAGGATGGACAACAGGAGATGAGCTTGGTACCAGAGACTCTGAAAGCAACGTGCCACACAGAGAAGGGACATCTGATAGCGTCAGCCTGGCTGCTGCCCTAAAATTGCCCAGAAGGGAAAGTCGTGGGCGCACATCCCATGTAGTCAGTGTCCTCGGGGAGTCCCAGCATGGCTCCCCCTCCCCGTGTTCCCGTCTCAGCCCTCGGCTCCGGCTCCCAGGAGGGATTTCCAGGGAGCTGACCAACAAGCCTCCTGCCAGGCTGGCAGATCCAGGCACTCTTCCTTCCTTCCCAGCCATGAACGCGTCTTCAAAAACCACGCTGCCGGCCTGGGCAGGCTGCAGCAGAGGAACTGCTGCACCAGAGACACCAGCGAGAGCTGCCGCCGCTGTGCCGAGGGGCATGCGGACAGGGGACGGAAGGAGGGAGGCATGAAATAACCCTGCAGGAAAGGTACTGGCGAAGCCCAGGGGGACCCCAAGTTGTCTCTGAGGGTTTCGGCAGCGATGGGGAGCTCCCGAGCAGGCAGAGCCCTCTGGATCGCCGGATCGCCACTGCCCGTGGCGGAGGATGTGCGGGCAGGGCAAGGCAAGAGGAGACAGCTCTGCCGGAGCTGCCTCCGAGGGATGCGTGCTGGCAGGCGCGGCAGGAGCCGCAGAGCAAAACCACCTCTGCACCCTGGCTCCGGTGCCGCCCCGGGAAAGCCAGAGCTTGGCGGTGGAGCTGCTGCCGCTACCGAACCACAAAGGGGCTAGGGGCGACGAGCCGGGGACGCGAGCAGCTACCTTGTTTTTGGCACCGAAGAAGCCTGGGCTGCTGCGCCATTGGCATCATCACCACCGTTATTTGTGCCATCACCCAAACAGCTCCGGGGGGGGCTTTGCAAAGCAAACCGAGCGCATCGCTCCCCGGCCAACGCGCCACCTCCGAGAGGCCTCTGCCAAACTCCCAACCGCCCCAGCAGCACGGCAGGGATGCAGCCAGCCGCGCGCCGTGCCGCAACGCCGCCTCTCCTGGCAGGGGCCGTGGCGTCGCCCGCGCTCCCCAGAACCTGCCGAGCCGAGGATGCCAGAAGAGCCTCTGCAGGGACAGGAGGAACCGATCCACGTTCACAGATAACGTTCAAACTTCTGCCAAGCCGAGCGCAGCCGCCCTCTCTCCAAAATCCGGCTTGCTGCAGAAAAGCACCAGGCGGACACCTGCAAACCATCTGTCGAGCAGCCCTCGCCTCGCCGAGCGCGGCACCGACCACGGGCGGCTCCCGCCGAGAGGGGCCGAGCAGGATGAGGCACCCACAGGCGCCCGAGGCTCTGCCAGCGAGACCCGCGCGCCATCGGGTACCCCGAAGTGTCACAACGCTGGAGCGAAAAGCTCATTTCTAGGGATACGGCAGCTGCGATTGCTAAAAACAAGTGGGACGGGATCCTTCCTGAACAGCCCGTCTCCCAGATCTCAAACCGGGTTATAAATCCATCTCAAAGAGCATCAAAACCAGCAGCTTGCGGGGTCCGGGCTGCCCTTGACCTCAAGGTCCACCCTCTGCCCTTCCTCGGCTGTGCAGCCCCCGGCAGCTCCTGCTCTGGCAGTGCCGGACAGGGCTGGCAGGAAGATGGGCAGGTTGTTTTTATAAAGCGCTTCCAATTGCCCATAAATATCCAGGCAATCAGCAAGTGTCAGAGAAAGGAGCAGAGAGAAAGTACCGCCGTTTGATGGGGTTTGGGTAAAATATGGCTCTTTCTAAAACCTACTGGAGTGTGGCAGAGAGCCGGCGGGCAGAATGATGAGGAGCAGGAGCAGCGGTGCTGCCGGGGGCTGCTGTCCATCACCCGCCCTCGCGCCGTGCGGCCGATGCTCTGCCTTCATCCGGGCATCGCCTGGCATTGCCCGGTGGCGAGGGGGTGGCGAAGGTCACCAGGCTGCGCTGCTGGAAGACAGATTGGACACGAGATTCAAGGCACAGAAAAATCCTTGTTAGGACTTAAATACCGGCACCTCTGGGAGCCGGCGGTTTGCAGTCAAACACCACGTGAGGAGCCGAAGCCCGTGTGGCAGAGCCGCGCGGCTGCCCCGGCACCGACCTTCCAGCGTCATTGCTCCCTGCGGCAGGACACGTCATGCCCCGCTGGGCGGACAGACGGACGGGGCCACGTGCATTTTGCCCAGCATCACCACCCCATGAAACCAGAGGGGAAGCGGCATCGGGAGCACTGTGGGACCCTGCATCCCAGAGATGCTGAGACCAGCCGGCGGGTCAAGCCTGATGGCTGCGGGCTCGCCCTCCCTGCCAGCCCCAGTGCCCGGCTGATCCCTGGCTGTGAGGGTCCCCACCGGCCGGGAACAAGGACCCCTCATGGGTGACATCTCCCGCTCTCCGGAGGCTGGCAGGCACAGTGGCTGGCTAATCCCTCATCTGCTCGCAGCCCAACGTGAGCCAGCAGTTCCCTGCCTTTGGAAACATATCAGAAAGCCAAGGAACCCGCACACATGCTCATTTGAGAGCGGGAAAAAAAAAAATCCAAGCCCAAATCCGTCTGTTTTTTTCTTTTTCTGAAGCCATTTCCAGCTTCCCTACATTTTCAGCTTTTCACTGCTTTCTGTCTGTGGCAGTGCCTGCTCCTCCAAGTTTGCCCAGTGCGGTGACAGCCCTGACGCTTGTGTCAGCTTTGCAATTAGCTACCACCGTGCCAAACGCACTCCCGGCAGACGTGAGGCTTGCCGTCGCTCCTGCAGCACGCTGGCAGCCGGCGAGCCCCGGCAGCTGGAGCAGGCGCAGCACTGGGGTCCTGCTCCTCCAGAGACCCACCACCCTGTGCTCCAGCTGGAGAGGGCTGGAGGCACCCAAAGGTGCCCAAGAGCCCACCCCAGCACCCCAACACCAGCGTCAGTGCAGAGTGGGTGACAGGCGTGAGGCAGCATCCAGGATAAACAAGAAAAACCAGACAGCCTTGGCTTTGTGTCCTCAGAAAATACGGCTGGAAGGTGCCTGAGGGCTGTCCAGACAATCCTTGAAGAAATCCCCCACCACCAATGTCAACCTTATCTCTGCTGCGCAGGCAGGAGCAGGGACCTTCGAGTCCCGGAGCAGCAGCACAACCAGGAAAGGAGCCGGGACATCTCTGCTCCTGATTCCCTTTCCACCTCCTCCCTCCAGCTCCCAGGGCTGAGGAGGGGCCCTGGAGTTGCCAAAACCTCAAGCCCCCCCAGCAGCAATTGCCTCCCTCCCCGCAGCCCCACACCGGCCAGGGGAGACACTGCCCCACTTTCAGACTTCAAAAACATCCAACCCACCACCAGCAGGATGGCTTTTTTCCCTGGTTTTTCTCTTTGAATCAGGGTCCATGTGTTTGACTCCCCCACTCCAAGAGTATTACCAATTAAGATATCAATTTAGATAAATCGGGGGATTGGAGCAGATTTGTACTGCCGTTGCATCAATTGGGCAAATATAGCTTGCTAGAGCACAGAGCCGTTAACGAGATTCTGTAATTTAGCTGTCCGAGGGAGCGAATTCCTGATTAAAAAAAGCAAAGCTGAAACCTCCCGAACGCCAGGAACGGTGGTGACACCGAGACCCAGGAAAGCCCCAGTCCCTGAGCCAGAATCACCGCTTGCTGCCCACGGACCCAGCAGCGCCCGCGGATCCGGCAGGTCGGAGCCCCTCGCAGCCACCGCTCCTCCCCGGGGGTTTGCTCTGCCTCCCGTCCCACGGAAACACACACCAGCGACACGGGCTGCTCTGCCTTCGGTCGGGTCCGACGTGCCGGCCACCTGCTTCGGCCGAAGACGGACGGACCGCAAACCCCACCACGGGGTACGAGGGCCGAGCGGTGCGGGATGCCGGAGCGATGGGCGTCAGCCGCAGCGATGGGGAAGGGCTTGCCCGTGCCCAGAGACGCCTCGTTCACCCCAAAAGATTGGAGCACCCCACGTTTCGAATCCCAGATGTGGCCCACAGCTGTGAAATGAGGTCACGCTGTCAAACAAGCTAGCGCTTCAAAACTGTGGGCTTAAACATGGCAGAAACCAGCCCTGGCTCCAGCCTGGCCAAACAAGGACCAGGCAATTTCACCGGAGGCGAGGGCAGCACCAGCCGCGGTGCGCGCAGCGGTACAGCTCAGCCTCCAGGCCGGCGAGCCGCTAAGCCCATGGTGGTGGCAGGACATGGCCTGGGGAAGGATTGCCAGGAACATTTGGCTTTTGACACTGAACAGTGGGAAGGAGCCGTGCTGCATCCTGCTGCGGAGGTGCTGCCCCGAACCAAGGGAGCCGTCCCGGTGAGGGTCTCCGGCCGTCCCGGCGAGGGGCTCCAGCCGGCACTGGCGCTGCACCTGCAGACCCAGCACCTGGGCAGCAAGGGGAGATGCATCTTCATCTGAATACATTATGTTCCTCGACAGAGACAAGCGATAGAGATATTAAACGTTATCAGCTACTGCTCTCAGGATTCATTTCGCGCTGGGTGATGAAGGCGGGAGATGAAAGGCTGTAGGATTTTATTACGCTGAATTTTCAGTTTGTCATTTCCCATCTACTCGATCAGGTGCCTTGGGACCAATTTGCGCTCAGCGGGATGGAGATGGATCTCCCCGGCAGGGCCACGCTAACTACATGCTACCTACTATGGTGGGTACACGTCTAGCACTGACCGCGGGCAAAGCAGCTCGCAGCCAACGCTGCCGAGCCCCAGCGCTCTGCTACGGAGCTGCCGGACCCCCACGCAACACCTCATGGGTAAAGCCTTCCAGAACAGCCCCAAACCAACCCAAAATATATATATATATATATATGTGTGTGCATGCCTTGAGCTCAGGCTCCATCTTTGCAAGGGCAGCTAGGATCGGGGTCTCCCACGCTGAGCCCCCCCAGTGCAGAAAGCTCCAGAGCGCAGGAGCTGGAGCAGGGATTAAAGGGGAGCAGCAGCAGCAGCAGCAGCCAAGGGTCCCCAGGCACCGTGGGGCTGGGGGAGCTCGGGGCCAGAAAGCACCCCCCTGCAAGAAGCAAAGCACCAAGTCAGGGGTGGGGAAGAGAGGGGCACGCAGCTGAACAAGGTGCCTAGCTCGTCTGGCTAGGGCTTTTTTGGTCAGTTGTTGGATTTTTGGATGGTTTTTGGTTTTTTTAAAACAAATGATCTGGAAGGGGAGGGGGGCGTAAACATTTCATTAATTGCATTCACAGGTAATTAAGCAACTGCATAAGCAGAGCCAGAGATGAAGATGCAGAAGGGCCTAAAGAAGGATAAAACCCAGAAAGAAATAAATGAGGTTTAACTGGGGCACCCACAAGCTAGGGTGGCCGAACTCGCTCCTGCATGGTGCAAGGGCACGCACCGGCAGCCTTGGGGAGACCACAAAGGGCAAGAGAGCTCACACCAGTGCCGGGGCCTGAAACACTCTTGGTTTGGGGGTGCCCAAGCAAGAGGCTGGCACAGCGGTGGCAGGCCAAGTACCCAAATGGGTATTTTCTGAATCTCATCACTACGGCCGTCAGAGCCGCGCAGGCTCCCCCCGAGACCGGGGCAGGACGGGCTCTGGAGCACCGGCTGCTCCAGCTCTTGGAGCAGAAGGAAGGAGAGGAGGAAGATGGAAGCAGCTCTCGCTCCCCAGCGGTGCTGCAGGACCTGGGGACGCGCTGGCCAGGCCATGCTCGTAAGGACGGGTAACTTCTCACCGCCGGGGGGTCTGGCAGCAGGACCTGGCACCTGCAAACCCTGGATGCAATCTAGAAGCGCAGATCTTTCCAAATGCCGAGCCTGTTCCACACAACGAGCTCCCCAAACGAGAAGCCAGATGCGGACCAGTGACTTGGCTGCAATCCGGCAACTTTGGTGTGCTAGGGCATCTGCAGCGAGACCCCAGACCCAGCGAGGTGGGGGAGAGCCCGCGTTCAGGGCATCCCTTGGGCTGCACCACATACGGCGGCGAGCCCGGCAGCTCCCTGCCGGCAGGGAGAAGGCAACCGCCCGCGCGCCGGGGCCGCAGTGCCGAAGCAAGCAAAGGATTTTGCCAGGGGAGCCGGCAGCGTGGCGGGGGGCAGCTGCTTTTCTGCAGTCTCCTTGGAGACCGCGACCGCTCCGCAAAGAAACCGCGCTCCTCCCGGCAGCGCCGCACGATGCCAGTGGGGCACGAGGGAGCGGGTGTCCCCCCCCCACAACCGGCACCGGTGGCCGCTTTGCAGCCACCCCATGCCCTCCCTGCCGTGCAAGCATGCTGCTCGGCTCGCGGCGGCTCCCGTCCACCCGGCGCTGACGCCAGAGAAACAGCGGGAGGGAGAAACTAATCTGGGAAGTTATTCATAATTCAGTGTGTACAAAACAAGGCGGCATCCTAGGAGGGAGGAATTTCCAAATTACTGTTCCCACAGCAACCTGGGCTCTGCCCCTGCGCACACCGACAGCTCGGGGAGCCGTGGCACGCAGTGCCGTCACTCGGCAGCGCGGCCAGGCCAGCCCCGGCTGGCGCTCAGCGCATCGGTGCCGTTCGGGGAAAAAAAAAACCAGCCCTGGAAAAGGCAGCTTTCGCGTAATCCTGGGTGAAGGTTGGCTTCCTGCTCCCGGCTGGAAAGCCCTCCTCCCGCTCGCAGGTGGGAGCGCTCCTCGCCATCTCGAGAGGCGCTGGATGAGGAGGAGGATTCTGCTAGGAACAATGCAGGTGCTTGGCGGGGGTCTCAGCAGCTCTTGAGTGCATCAGCCATTGAGGGGGGGCGGGAATAAAAAGAAAGAAAGAAGAGGCAAGCAGATAAATCCCTGCCCTAAGGAGCTTTTGGATGGTTTCAGATCAGTTGCCGCCAGGCAAAGGCGGGCAGCACCTGGCTTCTGTGCCCACGCCGCAGGTCACAGCCCTGCCGGCACGTACCGGCTGCCCCCGTCACCACCCGCTCCGTGCAGAGAAAGGGGCACGGGGATCAAACCAGCATCCTGGCTCCCAGCCCAGCAGAGGTTTTTTGAGCGGAGGTGAAGGGGACTCAGCGTGCGACCCGCAGCCGCACAGCAGAGCTTATTTCGGGTGCTTTCATGTCACTGCCGAGCGCGGGGCTTGAGGTCCAGTACACGCCGGCTTGCAACATGCTTAAACCAAGCACAGCGGAGACCAAACTGTGCACGAACAATGCAGCGTTTTCCCGATGACTTCAGTCCCCAGCATTTCCCCATCAGATCCTGATACTGCAGGTCTCCAGAGTCACACCGGAGCATCCCTTTGAGCCGGAGGACAGGAGCCCGCTCCTCTCGGATGCAGGGAGGAAGGAGGGGAGCACCCCCTGACCCCAGCCAGCCCCACAGTGGAGGGCAGAGATGCTCGGGGGCTGCACGGCTGAGCACCTCGCTGAATGGCACAGCAGGGAAGAAAAGGAAAATCAAAGGGTTTTGCACGCTTTGCATAATCTCCAGCAGCCCTGCAGCCTCCTGTTTCTCCCCCCTCCAGCGATGGGCAAACATCAGGCTGCAGGGGAAGGGGAGGGCAGAGCTGCTGCTGCGCCGCTGAGCAAAGGAACAGCCCCAGCCCAAAGCCTGTGGGTGACAAAGGACCCGAGGATGCCGGGCAGCAGCTCCCCTGCTGCCTGTGTGTCCATCCACTGAGGGGCACGAGTCCGCAGCGACGGGGCACCCATCCACCTGCACAGCCCCAAGCAGCATCCCACCGTGCATCATCCACAGCCACACACCCTGGAAACGGGGCTCTTCTACCTCCCCAGAGCAGAGAACCACAATGGCACCGCAATACAGAGGGGGAAACTGAGGCAGGGAACGAGGGAGGCATCAGTCTCCCTGCAGCCATCAGAGTGCATGCTCAAACCTTCCCCAAAGCCCCTTGCATCCCGTGAGATGGGGCTCCCCCAAGAAGAAAAAGGGAGTGCTGAGTTGGGGCGGGGGTCAGGCCAGATGGAAGAGGAGCCTCATGGGGAAGGGACTCCATCCAGGGACGGTCACGGACGCCGGCGACTGCTGCCCATCAGAGAAGCTGCACCACTGGGGAGCAGAGCAGAGCACCCTCCCCATCTCACCCCACAGTCACGTCCCTGCCACGCGTCCCCACGGTCACCTGCGTGCTGTCCCCCTCCAGCCGGGGGGGTCGGATGCTGGACAGGTGAATGGTTTTGTGGTCCCCAGAGTTCAGCTTCACCACGATGGCGTCCGCGTTCAGCACCTGCATCACCTGTGGAGGGAGAGAGGCCGTGGTGAACACCATGCCCACAGACAGCACAAGCTCCGGAGCCGGGCACTGCCGCAACAATGCCCGCGCTCCGGCACACACCCCGACCCACCCCAGCTTCAGCCCCCAACAGGTATCACGGAGACAGTGGCTCCAACCCCATTCCCGGTGCCCGGTGGGTCACTGCGGCTCAGCAGTGCATCCGTGGTCCTGCTCCCCGAGCCCGAGGAGCTCAGCGCTGGCCAGAGCCCTGCGAGGTCCCCGGATGGTGATGCCGCGGCACACCAGCACATCGCCAGCTATGTGCCATCCCGTGCCGTGGCTCAGCCCCCCAGGGTTTCACTCCAGAAACAAAACCAGATAGGGGACTGGACCACAGGCACCGATACCAGATGACGGATGACCGCACGTAGAGGAGGGAGAGAGCACAGCCCGCAGCAAAGGCTCTTCCACCCGACAATTGTGCAACAGCGTGTCCTGGCTGGTGGTTCTCCATGCACCCAGGGAGCAAATTAATTAGAAAAACTGGTGGCAAAGGTAGGCAGGGCTGAGGGCATGCTGTTTTAATCTCCTCAGTTTTCATTAAACACCATTCTCCAGTCCGGACGGAGCGGCAGCAAGCAGAGCAGGACAAGGTACCCAGGTATTGCCACTGGCAGGGCACAGACCTTCCCCTACCCGCTCCCAGCACAAACCCAGTCCCCCGAGTCATACCAGAGCAAAAGGTTCCCATTGTCGCTCATCCATGACAAGCCCAGGGAGCACAGCCCCATGCATCCCCCCAGAGCTGAGCCAGAGCTGGGGGGGCGGGGGGGGCGGGAAGCAGAGTGAGGAGGGCACACACTTGCTCCACTTACAGCACTTTTTGCCCCAGCAAGCACATCAGTCCCTCAAAACGTGCTTAGCCAGAGGGATAACAGGATTATAGGAATTAAAATTAAAGCAGACATCGAGGATTGCCAGGGCTCCTCTCGGCACAGCAAACCCCCCCGGGGGACGTCCCTACCTACTGACTCGGCCTCTCCTGGGACCCAGATCCTTTGCTTTTCATAGGCAGACCCGAGCCCAAAGCAGTTTGCATGCTAAGCGAAGTAATCAAATCTCATGCTTCAGGGCATCCTCGCCGCTGGAGGGGTCAGGATGGGACCCCAGCAGTGCATCGGGCATCTATCCCTTCCCTCTCGCAGAAGGCTTAGAAAAAGCAAGCCATGAAGACAAGATACTGCAGCCAGGGGAGCTGCAGGTCAGATCCAGGGGCAAATCCTGCGCCGCATTACACATCCATCACGCGCAACTCCGCACTTCCATGTCGGAGCTGCGGTCAGATCTCATTTGTTCTCTGGCAGGAGGCGGCAGCAGGGCAGGCTCCCGCTGGCAGGCAGCCGCCAGCTCCCGGCACAGCCGTGGTTTATGTGCAGGAGCCGGCAATTGGCACCAAGGACTCGCCAAGCCCCTCCAGCCCCCCCGAGCATCCCCCTCCCGGCAGAAATTAACTTGCAGGGACCTTCAGCCGGGCTGACCCAGCTGCGATGTGTCTCTGCGGGGACACGGGATGCTGCAGGACGTGGTACCCGGGGCAGGGGCACCCAGAGGCTGCAAGTCCCAGGCAGGACAGGGCAGGGTGGCAGCGGGAGCGGAGGGTGATCCCTGGGTGCCCACCTCTACCCTCCTCCAGCCAGGAGCTGTGGCCCCGGCTCGGCAGCATCGCCCCGTGCATAGAAGCAGCAGAAGGTGCTTCGCGGCCCCCTCCCCAGGGACCCCGCGGGCAGGAGGGGGGCACAACGGCAGCGAAACGGGAGACTCAGCACCGCCTCAGGGGCCATGCCATTTTTCTTGCTAACAATTTCTCAGCTTGCTGTGGCCAGCTCCCTTTATCCAGTATTTATTGTGGCTTCACCTGCCTCAAAAGGCACTTTGATAAATGGATTGAAAGGATTTTTTTTTATTACTTTTTTTTTTTTAAATCTCCACAGCTACTTCTTGCAGAGCCTGCATGCTCCACCAGCACTGCTTCCCCAAACCCCCCAGGACACAGCCTTCATCCCAAGCCCAGGCTCCTCCAGCCGGGTGCATGGATGGGAGGGCTGGGTGAAGCCCCTGCAAGCAGATGGGCTCCAGTGACCCACCGCTGAGCCCCCGCCAGGCTTCCCACCCTCGCCCCCATCACTGCTCCCCTGGGGCAAGAAGGTCAGAGCGGTGCCTTGTCGATATTTTTTTTGTGCGAGAAGTTTTTCTCACTGAGAGTGTTGATCCCAACAAGGTTTCCAATTTTCCACCCCAGCGCTTTGCTCGCCCTGCGCGCTTGCCCTCGCTATGGGCTTCGACCCAGCAGGACCCCTGTGGACCATGGGGCCATTCCCCCAGCTGCCACTGTGCCCCCCTGGGCAGCCCGCTCCTGTACTCCCTGCCCAGCAGTAACGAGCGCAGCTCGTTAGCTCTCCTGGGAAAGGGCTCCGGGACAGGCTGCTGCACAGGGAGCATCCCCAAAGCCAGGAGGGACCTCCTGCACCCTGACCTTGCAAGACAGGGACAGTGGCACTTTGGGAGGTGGTACCCAGCATCGAGAGAGGGGCCAGTGCTGCCCCCCCCCCGACCAGGAAACTGCTTTTTGAGGGGTTTTGGCAGGGTCTGGCGCTCAGCTCAGCAGGACAGCAGCTCCCAGGCTGGCTCTGGCAGATCCCACTGAGAGCTGAGATGATTTGGCCACGATGAAGGCTCCGAGCATTTTGCAAAGCAGGGGGGGAAAAAAAAAAAGAAAAAAAAAAATATACACAGGCCCAGCTCATCCACAACTGCCTCCTCCAACCTGCAAAGTGCTGGAGCCAGTGCATGGCAGGAACTAACACACAGCCCAGCCAGCGAGCCTGGATGCGGCCGAGGGGCTGCCCACGGAGCCCAGAGTGCCCCAGGCAAGCGGCTGCTCTCAACCTCACCCCCCCAGCCCTGAGGGGGCTGATCCTGCCCCACAGCGGGGAGATGGGACGACACAACGTCGTACAGCCCTCTGAGCCCCACGTACAATAAACAGCTTTTGGCAGAGGATAGCTTTCAGCGTAATGTATTCAACTCTAAGCAGCGCTGTCCCAAATCCCTGGGTGCTCTAAGACAAGCTGACGTAGCGAATTCAGGAGAAAGCCTCCAGCCCCTTCAAATTTTTATTCCACCGCTTTTCTTCTTGCCACTCACAGGCATCAAATCCACAATTGAGGCCAAGCCTTAATTTCTCCCCAAACCAACCCCTCCGCTCAAAGCACCGGCAGCTGACCGCGACGGCATCAGGATCCAAAATTAGCCGGAGCTGATTTGCCGCGGTTGCTCAACAGTGCAAAGACAGGTTGGGATCTTCCTCCTCCTCCTCCTCCTCCTCACCCCGCCACCCCCTGGCAGCTCCTACGTCAGCTCTGCCGCTGCAAACGAGCACCTCGGCGTTCTGCCGAGCACGGAGGCGGCTTCAGCGCCCGAGCAATCGCTGCCTGCCCGCTGCCTGCCTGCCTGCGGGTGCTCAGACCCCTCTGCAGGGCACCGGGAGGACGGATGGGGGCTCACGGGGCTCCTCGGGGAGGCTGGGCATGTGCCCAGCTCTGGGTTCAGCTCCGGCACTCCAAGGCGTGCGGGCATTTGTCCTGATTTTCCCTGTCACTTACAATTCCCGGGAAGGGAAAAAGACCAAAAATTGACACTGCAAAACTGACGGTGCCTGGGGGGTGCTTCGGCTGACAGCTCCCTAAATGCTGATTTGCACGGGCCTGCATAAAGAGCAGGTTTTAACTGAAGGCAGAGAAATTCTGCATCACCTCCCCAGGAAGCAGGATGGCATCACGGCGCTTAACCGTGTTTGGGGGCTCTTACTGCAGAGCCAGGGCAGCCAAACTGTGCCGGAGCAGACTCCAGCCTGCGGCGAGCCAGGGGGCCGAGTGGTCCCAGCCTGGGGGGACCCCCAGCAGAGCGAGGGGCTGTGCCCAGAACCGGGGGGCCAACCTGCACGCTCTGCCCCAGGACCTTAAGCGGGATGCAGCCTGCACATCGGGGTCCCCTCCGCTCCACGGCACCGGGGGTGGATTCCCACCGCTCCTGGGGGGATGGCTGCCCCATGGCAACGCCTGGCACAAGGGCTGGAGATGCCGCCGGGCCCAAACCCACTGCAGGCACCTTTGCTGCTTTGCCAGGGGTGCTCGGGACAAGAGACCTGCCTGCTGCAGCTCTCCGCCAGCGTCCCAGCCTGCACACGAGACATTCAACAAAATAACGGCCATCTTTGAAATGCCAGGACCGTCCATCCACCCCCTCCACAAGCTGCTGAGCAAAGCATGACTAACGGCCCCCGTGCCGGCTCCTGGCGCGGGCTCCGGCAGCAGCCTCTGCCAGCGGCAGGATGGCACTTGCGAGCACGCCAGCGCCTTCGCACGGCCATCCCCATGCCCGCAGGGGCATTTGCCCAGGTGTTGCTTTTCACTGCAATAGCAGCATCTCCAAACACAGTCCTTCTCCCCAGGGATGGACTCTCACCTCTGGACATCTCAGAGACCCTCTGGGCTGGGCACATGGGGCACGTTCATACGCCACTCGAAGAAGAAAAGCCCTGCAAACCCTTCAGCACCTGGGGAAGCCGGTGGGAATTTTGGGGGGACCTCCGCTACCGCTACTACCAGCCATATCTGAGCTGACAAACAGCCAGCTGCAGAGAAGGGCGCAATCTCAGAGTTAACACGCGAGCCAGCACCTCCCCAGCCTCATTCCGCAGGACCGGAGCTGCCGCACAGCTGCCGGTGACAGCACCGCGCGGATGAACTAATTAAGCCGGTTGCATCGCGTGGCTGAGACCAGACCAGCTGCGAGAGCTCCTGGCTCTGCCTTGCCCGGCAGCTCCAAAGCTCCCGCAGCCGGTGCCCGGCCAGGCGTGCTCTGCCCCGAGCCCTGTTGTCGCCGCTGCTGCCGCCGGCCGCACCAGGACAGGCAGGGAAAGGAGCAGCCCGGCTCGCTCCCGTGCCCGCAGGCAGAGGTACCCGGGCACAAACCCGGTTTCCTTCGCAGCAGGGATGGAGCAGCTGGAAGGATGCTCCGGGGGCAGGATCTGACCCGGATGCGGGGCAGGGAGCACAGGCGTTAAGCTGACTTTCCAAGAAACCCAGCTGTTGCACATTTCCCAGGGTTTCCACCAGAACCGAAGGCCCCCCGGCTGCTGCGCTGGGTGAGCCGGCAGCACCATCTAGCGGGCTGCTCCCCCCCCGCCCCCCCACTCCCCGAACGGTGCCCAGATCCCCACATCCCACCGCGTCCCACCGCCACGCTCCCGGGTGAGATGCTCGTCCGCAGGGACACCCACCACCCAAAGGCAGGGGCAGCACCAGGTCAGCCCCACCGACCTTCCCCTCGCATCCTTCCTTTTGCATCGGCTACGCTCTCCGAACCGCGCCAGGGCAGGGGAGGCACGGTTTCCATACGGTGGGAACGCGGGCAGTGGGGGCATCCCGGGGGCTGCTCTGGTGTATGGGGCTAGCGGTCCCGGAGCTGGGCCAGCCACTGCAGGGAGGTGCCAGCCAGGGGGTCTGCCCCACGGACCCCCCACAGCTCCACACCAGCAACCCCCCGGGATCGGGGCAGGGGCTGCCATGGGGCTGGTGCCTGGACACAGTGCTGGAAACGCAGGCAGGAGAAGGAAGGAAAACTCTGCTGAGGGCAAGCATCCCTCTGCAGGCAGGAAAGCGGCAGGCAGGGCAAGAGCATCTCTGCGGCACCCAGCCAGCCAGCAAACGAGGTCCCAGGGCACCCACCAGCCCTTCCCCACACACCCTGGGCCCTTCCCCTCCCCTCGTTTTGTTTCACCTCTTCCCACCCCAGGCCTGCCCGAGATCCCAGCCTGCGCCTGGATGGTCTCACACCGCGGTCCGTGGCAGGGATGTAGCAGAGGCAAAACCCTGCGGGGTCTGTCCCAGCACACGCAGAGTCCGGCACGGGCAGCCGGGCACCCTGCCCTCTGCCCCCACGCAGGCAGACCCTGCCAGCGCCTTCGCCTGCTCTGCCAGCCACTCACCTTGGCTACAAACTGCTTGTCCTTCTGATCCAGGTTTGCCGTGGGGGCCACGTAGTCCCTCCAGATCCTCAACTTGCGCTCTTTGGCGAACCTGGCGGGGGGGGATGGGGACGGGACAGGCGTGATGCCCGGGCTGGCGTCCCCAGTGGGGACGGACATGCCATACATTAAATTGTCCAGCAAAGCCCTGGCAGAGGCAGTGGGGCTGGCGCAGACTCACAAGGAGAGATCGCATCTACCTCCCACCCGGGAGAGCACCAGGGGTACCCACACGTGGGCGGGGAGAGGGGGCTGGAGTCACCCCAAGCACCCCACGGGTGCAGCTCGGAGCGTGCCCACCCCAGCACCCAGCCCCGCGGCTCCCGGCGTCCGACTCACCTCTCGGCCGCACGCAGCTTGTCGGCGCCGCGGGTGTAGACGGCGATGGACCAGTCCACGCAACGGGCAAAGCCCTCCTTCAGCAAAAGCTCGGTGATGTTCCCATTCTGCGGAGAACAGGAGGAGGGGCGCGCTCAGCTGCGGGGGGGACACACGCGGCATCGACATCTCCCCCCGCGCCCCCAAGGAGAGCTGGCCTCCCCCCCATCCCTGCCCCGCTGCGAGGGGAGCACCGCACTCGCCCTGCTCAGCCCCTTAGATGCCACAGGTCCCCAAAGAGCCCTGCAAGGCCTGGCCACGGCACCCGGTGCCCCCAGGGCTATTGGAGACCACCCCATGGGGCTCTGCTCTCCTCGCGGGCTGCTCAGATGGACCATGGTTTCCCACAGCCACCAGTAAAGAGCCCATGGCTCCCAGCTGCCCTGAGCCCTCACTGGAGGAGGCACCCGGACCTTGCAACCACCTTTAGCATCTTCAGCACGTGATGACCAACTGTCCGACAGCCCACCGGGACCCTCTCCCCACCCCTCGCCACCGCCGGCCCCACTTGCCGGGTGCAGGATGGTGCCCAGGATGTTCTGGTTGTGGCAGCTCTCCAGGACGATCTGCACGTCCCTCTGTAGCAGCCGCGACTCTGTGAAGAACTTCGCTTCGGCCGCAAATGGCTCGGGGACTTCGGGGGCGTCCGCCTCCCGCTTGAACGTGGGGCACTGCAGCAGAGGGGAGGGGACGGTCAGGGCACGGGCTGGCCCCTAAAAACCTCGGGAAGGGGGTGAGAAACCTCCTTGGGGAGGAAGGCTGCTCTGCCCTGTCCGCCCCAGGAACCCCCAGCCCAAGAGCCGTCCTCCGCGCCGGGTGGCCGAGCTCTCGGCTCCACACACCAGCAGCCACCTCGACGGCAGCCCACGCCAGCAGAGCAAGGGACGACCACTCACCCAGCGACCAGGGGATCCTTGCAGGGGGTCCGACAGCCCAGAGCTGCGGGGCCTGGCAGCGCGGAGCTGGTACCCGCCTAACCCAAACCTCTTCCCATCCCCGTGGTGACACCCCGCACCGGCGCGCACGCAACCGCGGGCTGCAACCAGCCTGTTACTGGAGGGTGCACGCAGGATGACACGGCGGGCAACGAGGCAGCCGTACCCCTGCCTCCATCCCTCCCTGGATGGCAGCCGGGGCAGGTACCGGTACGCTTGCACCAGTGCCAAAAGGTGCCGAGGAGGATGCACGGTGAATGATGGTGCAAATTCAAGAAGGAACTCGCTGCGAAGAGGACTGCTGAGCATGCCTGCCAGGGACAGGGGACAGCGGCCAAGCCTCACCTTGATCCCCGAGAGCATGACGGTGACCAGGTAGTAATCGGGGAGGAGGAGGGCTCTCACCACACTGCCGTCCCGGACGTGCTCTATGATGGCTGCAGAGCAAAAGCAGAGAGGTCGGTCCTGCCGCGGAGGGGCTCGGCAGGAGCCGCGGAGCTGGAGACAGCTCTTTGCGGCCAGAGGGTGCCGGGAACAGCACCCAAACAGCACGGCGTGGGCAACCGGCCCCCAAGGCCGCGGGCAGGCAGGCAGCTGAGGATGGAGGACAGGGGCGACCGCAGCGCCCAGCAGCAAGGGCCAGAGTTGGTGCCAGCTTACCGTTGACTGGCTTCTGGTGCATGGAGTCGACGAAGTGCCGGGGGTTTTCAATTGTGTACTTGAGATCCCGGATGGTGTGAGAGCCCGTCCCCTCACTCCACATCCCCTTCTTGGCACTCTTGGCCTGCTCCTCCAGCTCCGCCAGCCTGCTCTGCTCGGGGCTGCAAGGACAGGACGAGTCGGGATAAGGACAGGACAAGTCGGGATGAGGACAGGCCCCGGGCAGGCGGGACGCTGCCAGTTCCTGCATGTTCCATCACCGGGAACATCCATCTTCCAGGCACTTCTCTGGATGCTTTAGTGAGATTTGATCACTTGCATCTAGAAAAGGCACTGCCTGGGTGAGCTGGTGAGCGATGCTTCGTGCTGCTGACAGCAACACACAGTAAATCAAATTAAGTTTCTCCGGCACCGCAGCACAGAGGCTGCGCCATCGATGTCCAAATACCCGCCACTGGAAGCACCATCTCTGATAGATTGGGGAGGTTTAGCCCAGGCAACCCTTTCAGAGGCTGCTTTTGCGCACTGCGATGAAAAGGCAGCCCCGAGGAGACGGGGCAGCAGCAGCCCCGATTCCCTGAGCAGCAAAGCGCACTTTGGGAGAGGAGGGACAGCAAACCCAGGTACGCAGCTTGCGTGCCGTACCAAACCACGGACTGTCCCCAGTCCTGCACACACTGGCAGCCGCCAAAGGCAGAGTGCAGCAGAAGCCCCCTCCCAGCGCCAACAGCCAGCCCTGCCATGTGCTCTCATAACTTGTTAAATAAATTTGGCGATATTTGCGTTTTAGCATTCTTCAGCTCAGGGCAAAGCTGCAACCTGATGAATCCCAAATGCACTGCAGAAGCACCCAACTCAAGTAGCTGATGAGTGAGTAGCTCAGAGTCACCTCACGCACCCATTAATTAATGCACCCTTTGAATTAGGAGAGCAAACGTGGAGCAGCGATGCACTCGAGGCGATACTTAATTGCAGGAAGCTCAGCCCTGTGCTAACTGTGCTGCACCAGCCCCATCGCGCTGGTGACAGAGCTCATGGCAGCGGCATCACCCAGCCAGGGGGGCTGCATGTCCAGGTCCTGCACCGTCATCGCGGGGCTCAGGGTGACCGGCTTCACCGGGTGTCCTGCCCGCTGGGTGTGCTTGTGGGAGGGGGTTGAAGCAGCAGACCCCCGCAAGCCTGAAGCCACCAGAAGGTCCCTGTGGAGCTGCCCAGGTGCCCCCAGCACAAGCAGCAGACAACAGCACCCAACCTGCACCCCGATTTCCTTCCCTCTGGCACAACGGGCCAGTCCAGAAGCTCCTGAAAAGTCCTGGGCAGCTGCATTGCCATGCAACCGTCCTCCGATGGGATCAGCGGCACAGCTGCAGCCGACGTGCTCCTGCAGTGGAGCCAGGCGAGGGGGATTTGGTGGGGAAGGCTGGCTGGAAAGCAGGGACGAACACAGAGGAACCGAGCCACGGCTGCTCACGACCAGCCCTGTGCGGGCTCATGGTCCCCCTTTGGCTCAAGCCCCAGCAGGGTCCCAGGGGGACATTTCCAACGGGAAGCAGGAGAAAATCAGTGCAAAAACCCCAGCAGACTGGCAGGCAGAGGCTTTCCTCCTTCATTCCACCTCCGCAGCTCAAGAGCGATGCAGGAGGTGCAGAATCAGGACAGGGTGGTGAGAGCTGACTCCAGCTGAACCCCAATTCATCCTACCAACACCGCCGGTCCTCGCCAGGCTCCACCACCGGTGCTGCACCCACTCCCAGCAGCTCCTCGCCCCCGGCCCCAGCAGCCCTGCAAGCAGGCAGCTTCTGCAGGTCCTCCAGCACGGGCGCAGTGGCTTTCGCATCACTGCCCTGCAGCGGTCCCTGACCGTGCCAAAGCAGAGCCACTGACCTCTGCCGAGGGCATCCAGAGCCCACCAGCACCAGGCATAGAGCACGTTCCCCAAGGGCTTGGGACAGGGACTGTGTCCCCAGGCAGGCAGCAGGCAGGACCCGCTGGCACTTGAGGCTTCAGCACTGACAAGCCTGGGTATAAAATAACCAATCCACGCCCTTGGCAATGCACGCTCTCTTTACTCAACATACCTGTTTACAGGCTGCACTACCGAAAACACTGGGTGGAAAGCATCCAAGTGTGCCAGGAACAGTTTTAGGAAGCGACACGGGCAAGCTTCCAGCCCAGCAGGCGCGGGGATGGAAATAGCGTCCGACTGGTATTTATAGCAGTGACACAAAAACAACTCGCACCCCTGGAACAGGATAGCTGGTGCCCAGGGCCGTGCCGGGGGGTGCCAGCACACCGCAGTCAAGGCCAGGCTTCTCCCTTGCTCTGGGACGTGACAGGGTTGGGGCAAAGCATTGGCATCAGCTCCAATGGCACTGGCACAGGCAACGCACCACCCGGACATGGGACGAGGGGCAGGAACGTCACATCGCCTCTCTAGCATGAATTAAAGCACCTCGACTCCACGCCAGGAGTTACTTTCCAGCAACCAAGAGCTTCAGAAGATTTTCTGCTCTGCAGCCCAGGGCCACAGCTCTGGTCCTTCAGCATCCAGGGCAAGGAGACACCCAGCTCCCCCTCCCCAGCCCCTCACCACTCCAACCCTCAAGACAAGGGGTCACCGTGCTGGGACACCAAAGCCTGTGAAACCTGGGCACCGCAGAGAGCCCTGGAGCAGGGGCGGGTGGCTGGCCAAAGCCGAGGAACCCAAAGGCTCCATGCCCAGGTAAATAACAGCAGAGAACCGGCGCAACCGCTCAGCACAGGCTCACCGGGGCAGCGCAGGAACGCAGCCGCATACGTACTTGTTGGCTCGGATCCCTTCCCGGCGGGAAGCCAGCCCTTCGGCCACGAGGGACTCGGCAATGTTCTCGCCGCTCGTGTCTGCAGAGAGAGGAGAAGAGGAGTCAGCGAGACAAGCCACCAGCACGTGGGGCGGCCCAGAGGCACACAGACCTCGGTCCTGGCAAGCGCTCCCAAGACGATTCCAGCGAACCAGTGCCGGAGCAACCCGGGAGCGAAAGGCTCCCATCACTAGCCCGGTGTCCCAGCAGCACATGGGCTGCATGATGCATTGAGCAGAGGAGCACAGGGCTCTCCTGGGGACGGCATTTCCCCCGGATCAGAGCTAAGCAAGTGGGAAGGCGGCACATTGCTCCGATGCACCACTGGGCTGCAAGGCTTGCTGTCACCCAGGACCATCTCCGTGGGAAGGGGATGTCCCCAGCACCCAGGGGAGGCAGGCAATACCCTCCCAGCACCAAAGGGGCTCTCTGGATTTCCAATGAAGGCCGCGCTGGCAGCACAACCTGCAATGGGCGCCTCCACACAAGGCACCCTTCCTCCACAGAAAAATGGGGGTTTCACAGCTACCAGGAGCCAGAGCTCCCAGGGAGGCAAGGGACAAATGCCACAGTCCCGGGGGGGGAATCCCAGGCCTGGGAAAGCAGATAAACAGGAAGATTTGGGCAGAATCCCCCAGGAGAAACCCCTGACTGCCCACCCAGAAGGGAGGGTGCAGGGTTGCACAGCCCCAAGCAGCAGCGGGGGGTGGCTGGGGAGGGGGTGTAGGACACTGCCTGGACCCCCACTCTTCCCCAGCACCTTTGCTCCGGCTCAGCCACCACTGGCGAGTGATGGCAAGTGCCCACCCCTCAAAGCACCCACCACTCCAAAGCCCAGAGCCGCAGACAGCTGCTGCATCACTGCCAGGGAAACTGTCGCAGCGTTTCCATATTAATAGTATTTAAACCCTGACAAACTTCATCAGGAAACATTTTATGCTTCATTTCTCACCTCCACGGTATGACAGGCTGGGATTTAACAATAAGGACGACACCTACGTGGGAGGCACAGCACAAGAGTCCTTAACATGACAGACAACAAGGCTGCAGATGACTGAAAGGGAGCACTCCGCTGATCACAGTGTCACCAAACAACAAAACCCCTTTCAAGGTTTATTTGTTGCAGACCGCGACGTCAGGACCTGCCAGGCTTCCTGCTGAAGGATGGCCCAAAACTATGATCCCCGCCTCTGCAGGAGGGGATCCCCATCCCAAAGGGCTTCCCAGTTCCCCAGCCCACGAGCAAACTGGAAGCTCAGGAATGAGCATGAAGCTAACTTCGATATCCAGTTACTCGTGGTCTCGGGGGACAGGCTCATCCTGGCAGCACGTAGGACTCTGCTCCCCTTTCTTGCAGCCTGGGGACTGTGGGGGTCTCGCATTCCCACACTGGAGGAGGACCCCCGTAGGGATGCTGGCTGGAGCACGCCGGGATGCAGCGGCAGTGGGAAGCCAGCCCTGGGTCACCCTCAGTGACAAGGTGCTGGTGGGAAGGGGCTCCAGGCCGGGGTATTGCCCACCTCGGGCCACGCTGGCCCTGGCCACGTCCAGCTGAGCCTGAAAACCTCCGAGGAGAGAGCTCCAGCCCTCCTGCGGAGCTGCACGGCCACAAATCCACTCGCTGATCCTCTGCAGCGGCGAACCGGGAGCCATCAGCGATGCCGGGCTTTCTGGCTGTGCAGCGGAGCGGATGGCCGGCATTCTTCGTCCTGCCCAGGCAAAGGCACCGGCAACTCCTGCCACAGACCCAGAGGGACCATCTTCCCCCTCATCGCGGGCCACCTCCTTTCTCCCTGGGCCTCCACGCAGACCCTACTCGCTCCATTCGTGCCACGCTGCCTCGGGATGAGCCCTGTCTGTGGCGGTGAGCAAGTCCCAGCCGTTTGCTGTTCGAGCCAACCTCCCGCTTCCACCACAGGAAAGGCTCCGAGTGCCGCAGCGATGCCGGGGAGCATATTTGGAGACAAGGACTGCCTCACGGCACCCGCTCGCCCTCTCACCTTCCCCTTCTTGAAACCCGAGGGCAGGGGAAGTCCAACCAGGAGCTAAGCCCAGCAGAGCAGAGCGGTCCAGAAGCCAGCAGCAGGATACAGCCACCTCTAAGCCACTTTCACCGTTACTTTCACCAGACCAGGCGATGGCTGAGGGCTAACCATGGGGAGCAAGAGCCCAAAAACTCATCCACCAGCACGGCTGGAACCAAAAATCGGCCAGGGCTATTGGCAGAGGGGACGCAGCACCCAACAGAGTGCAGTCCAGTGTCATGCTCACCATGAAAGGGGACTTAACCGGAGCCAAAGCCCACCTGCACCAGCACCAAAAAAGCTGCCTGCCCCAAGCTACTCTGAGCCCCAGAGAGTGCTGCCTGCAGGCATCACGCAGCATTTGGGCTGAGCGGCTAGGCCGGGTTTTGCTCCTGGCACTCCACCACATCCTCAGGGGCCACAGGTAAGCCGATTCCTTTTGGGAGACTTCAATCAGCCAGAGATAAGAAGAGATTTATAATGACAAAAAGGATGGCAAGGGGTAACCTGTGGGAATTCGCCTAATGCCATGGCTTGCGTCCATGTGCTGTGGTGCATCAACCAGCAGCTGCAGCTCCAGAGAGCGCAGCCGTGCTCCGGCTCTGCACAACCCCACGGGCAGCCGGGACCGCTGCCGGCCATCATTCCCCTCCAAAAGCTGGAGCTCCATGGAAAACTGGACATGCATCCTTCTGCTGCCAACACCGCATCCCAACCCACCCTCTCAGACAGTAGCTCCGGCTGCGAGTGCCGCGCACTCCGCAAACCTCGCTGCGCGCTCCCCGCCAGGTCTTTAGGTGCCCGACGGAGCCCTTTGCACTCACCTTTACCCAGGTACACCATCCCGTACTCCCGGCCCTGCGGGGTCTTGTACTCCACGGTAAAGCAGACCTCCTTCCCGATCAGCTTCTTCCGCAGGAACTCGCGAGCCGGGAACCCCCAGGGCTGGAGAGAACGAAGTCGAGGTGAGACAATGGGTCAAACGTGGCCGGGAAAGCCCAGCTCCCCACCCCGGGGGACTCGCGCTCTCCTCCACATGTGCTGCATTAGCCCAGGACCGCACTGGAGGCTGTTTGCAGCCCACGAGCTTGCAGAGGAATCGACCCTGTCACTCTGCAGGAGAAACACCTCCACTCTTCCTCCCATCCTCCCAAAAGGGGTCACGGTTGGTTTTCCAGCCGGCCTCGTGCTCCCCAAGCACAGCCAGACCCATCCAGCTGAGCCCAGGAAAGCTCCTGGGGCAGAAGGAGCAGGGCTGGAGCTGGGTGACGCAGGGGGCTGGACCAGCCCCAGCTCCCAGGGACGCGGCGGGGGCTCCTCCGGCTCCTGCCCGTGGCGAAGGAGCAGAGCGGGACCGGCCGCTGCGGCCGGTCAGAGAAGGGGGCTCTCGCATCCCCCCCCCCGGCACCTCTCTGCACCGAGGCAGGAACGCACCGGAGCCCCGGCGAGCTCAGCCCCACTCCACCGCAGCGGGTGGGTGGGGAACGCGGTCCGGAGGAGAGAACATGACGTGCTCATAAACAATTAGCAAACCTGACAGGCATAATTTTTTAAAAGAGTGACATTTAAAGGCTGAAGCAGCGTTTGGAAGACAAACTCCCCAAGGAGAGCAATTAGCTGCCAGCGCTCTGCACCACCCCCAGGGCTGGGAGGATGGGTGGCCGTGGCTGGGCTTCCTCCGACAGAAAACCACTGCTCCCAACAGCTGCCGGCACAGGCAGCCCTGCCTGCACCAAAGCAATGCCCCCGTTGCCTCCTGTGCCCCCGGAGCAGGTAAAGCCCCGCAGAGGAAGCGTGGAGGGACCACCGGCTTCCCCTGGTCCCACAGACCCTGCCCAGCTGTGCCTGGTCCTCACCAGCAGACAATGCCCGCCCCGTCCTGGCCATGTTTGTGACCGTAACAGGGTGAGGAAGAAGAAATCCACCCCAAAATCCACACTGGGGGGCTGGAGCAGGGAAAGGATCCCTTAAAGGATGATTGAAGAGACTGTTTCATCCTGTAGCAACACTGGCAAGGAGGGAGCTGTCTGAGCCCCACGGGACGGCAGCAGCAGGTCTGGGAACGGGCAACGTCCCTTGCGATGGGCGAGCCGAGGGTGCTGTGGTCTGCAGTTGGGTCAACAGCCTGGAGACCCCCCCTCCCACCCATCCAGCTCAACCCATGACCCTTGGGACGGGGGGGGGCTGCGCGGCACCACTCGCAGGAGGCACCCACCTCATCCGGGGTGTCCTTGGCATCCGGCTGGCCCGCGGCGGCACGGCGGGCGAGGTTCCCGGCACGGATGTTGCTGAGGTTGATCTGGCGCTCGGGGGGCGGCCCACCTCGGGGCTGCCCGCGGACGATGATGGCACAGCCCGACAGCACCTGCGGGGAGGCAGAGGGGTTACGGGGGTCCCCCGGCCCCGGCGGCAGCAGCCGGCAAAGGAGAGCAAGGAAGGAAAGAAGGGACGGAGCTGAGCACGCAGGCAGGTGATGCTGCACGGACAGAGAGACTTCCAGGGATGGATCCTGCCACAGGTAGGACATGGGAAACTCAGCACCACAGGGCACAATTTCTCACGGGCACAGGTTTTCTGCTCGGGGATGCGGGATGGTGCCAAGCTCCGCACCCTGCGCCTTCACAGTGGTACCTGCCAAAGATCCCATCCCCTCCTTCGGAGCGCAGCACAACTGAATGCAGGGTGATCCCAGCATGGCGGATGACGCAAAGGACTGGGCAGATCGGGATTTTACTCCTGGTGCTGACAGATGGGTCAGATGAGCCCAACCGGGCCATCTCCCCAGGCTGCTTTGGCTGCTGAGCGCTCCAAGCCAGGAGCACCACTATGCTGGGCAGCCCCATCCCATCCCATTCCACCCACCTCCCAGGGCTCCAGCAGCCCCACTGCTCCCCGCTGCCACAGCAGGACTCCCGGATTTGGGAGGGCACCGTGCCCACAGCACCCCGAGGGGCTCCGCGCAGCTGCTGGCACGGCACAGGAGGATGCAGGCAGGGAAAAGCTGGCACCGGTGCTGCCCCAGGGAAGCCTCCAAGGACAGGGCACGCAGAGGGGGAACGTGCCTGCAGCCAGCCGGCCCAGAGGGATGTCGCTCTCGGCAAGAGGGCTTTAACCACCCGGGCTGCTCGGCACGGCCTCAGCGAGGCTTGCAGGAGCGCTGGGCGAGGACCACGCTCAGAGCAGATGCTTTTACCTACCACGATGCCAAGACCTTTACCGCGGGATCTGACCTGCTAGGAGCAAAGGGGCCACGGGCACCGGCGATGGGCAGTAACCTCCGCCAAGCAACTGCATCGAGGTTGGAAAAATAAACCCATACGGAAAAAACTGCTGGGAGAATCCCCAGAAATGAGAGAGACCCAAACTGGACCTCTCCTTCTCGCACCCAACTCAATTCCAGTAACCGGCACCACCTCACCCTGCAAAAACCCCCAGGTTTCTCAATGGCTCTGTCCCCATACAAGACCCCAAGCCACACACCCGCCAGCCACGGCGTCGGCAGGGCCAGCTCCGGCCGCCAAGCCAGGCTCCCGGCCAGGCAGAGCGAGCATGCCGAGGATCACCCTGTTCCCGTTTTAATCAGCATCGGCTCCCTGCAGGCGGGATTGATGTTGCCGAAGTGCTCACAGAAAACCTCCGGGTTGGATTTCAGCATGCGCCCTGGCTTGCTGCCAACCCGAAATCCCCACGGATGCTCACGGCGCATCCCAAAGCCAGAGGACTCGTACCCAGCGCCATCCCAGCGCCAGGGACACCAGCTCACACCAAGCCTCACTGAAACAAGCCCTGTCACACCGACCCCAAGGGTCTGGTCGTACCACAGCATCACGCTTGTTGCCCCACGCCACCTCTTGCGCGCCCGTGCCCACAGCAGAGACTGGTACGCTGCTCGAGCAGCTGGGAATCGAGCTTCAAATTAAGCCTGAGCTGTACACAGAGCAAACCCCTGGCAAAGGCTCAGTGCTTGATACTTAAGGACTTAGAGGTTTCATCGCTGTAATTAACCTTAATCTTTAATTTATAGGGCATGGGGAAACAAGTCAGATGCTGCAACTGTTTTATCCAATTACCAGTACAAACCCTGGATCCCAGGAAGGGGACAGGTTCATTAGCGGAGCTGGTCTGTGCTCCGTGGGTCCACATGGTGCTTTAGGGTGGGCATGCCACCCCCAGCACCGGACCACCCTGTGCCCCCATCCCTGCCCATGGAGCAGCCACACGCACCTTTACGGGCAGCAGCTTCTGGCCGGGCTCCGACAGCGATGGGCCTGGGAGACCTTGCCACCACCCGAGCTTCACCCCCGCCAAAGCAGCCTGCCAGCCCAAGCCGTGCTCCTCCTCATTGGCAAAATTCAGGCCAGGCACCTCGTCGGAGAAAGCTGGGCTTAAACCAGGCTTAAACCGGGCTGCAAAAGCTGTAGTTAGTGCAGGCTGAGCCGAGAGAGCGACGGACGTGCCAAGGCCAGGGCACGGCACAGGGACACGATCCGGATGGACCCGGTTCCCACCGCAGAGGCAACCCCCACGCGTGGGAGAGGACGGCACCGGGGTCCTGCCGGCACAGCCGTCGGCCAGACCTTCACATCCAGAGCTGCAACTGCGGGGCACAAAGGGTTAACAGCCATCGCAGGAATGGGAAGGATGGGGAGAGGTGAAGGCAGGGTCCCCAGGCAGGGTCCCCAGGCGCTGGCAAGGAGAGGGGCAGCCCCCAGCTTTACCTGGAGACTCACGAACGCGGGGTCCCAGCTCAGCCCCAAGCCGGGGGCCCCCGTGCCACGCTGTGCCGCACCTCTCCGCTGGGACTCCGCGTCCTCCCCCAGCTCCTCAAGCCCCCCAAAAGGAAGGAGCCCGCTGCCGCCCCATCCCACCCCATGGGGCAGAACCTCAGCCGGGCTCATGGTGCCTCTTCCAGGTGGGGGGGTGGGCCCTGACCCCCATTGCCTCCCTGCTCCCCCATCCTGCTCTGCTGCGCCAGGACAAGCCCCCTCTCTGCTCCCAAACCCTGCGGTCCCGCTACAATTTCACAGGAAATGTGCATCGGGAAGGTGCAGAAAAAAAAACCACCCAAAACTTCCAAGTTCCAAAAGTTGTGATGGGAACCGCAGTGCAGCAGGTGGCCGGCACCACTCTGGCTGGCCCCGGCAACTCCTGGCTCCGCGGCACCACCACGAAGCAGAGCAGCGACCACAGAGAGCCAGGGACCCCCCCCACCTCTCCAGGGTGCCTCCTGGGCAGGGATTTTGGGCTGCCTGCCCCGGGAAGGGAAGGGGGACCATGGGGCACACTCCAGGCACCAGCACCCACCCTCCCCAGGCATGGGGGGGGTGCGTGTGGCCCCCAGGAGCCGGTGCCCACCGTGCATGGCTGCCTCGCGGCCAGCAGACACCAACCATCCTGTCCAAAATCACGCTACGGATCTGTGTCCCCACGGACAGAGATGGGACAGCACGAGCAGCCAGGTGAGTTTTTTTTCCCTGAGCATCCCAAAAATTGGCTCGTTGGGCATGAGACGGCACAGGGTGGCAGGAACGGTTCCCCACGCCACTGGTGAGCTAAAGCAGTGTCCCCAAACCTCCAGCATCCCCAAACCCGTCCCCACCGCCATAACGGGCTCCGGCGTGACATGGTGCCCCGAGCAAAGGTCTCGTTCGGATGGCAGCGGGTCACCTGCAACCTCAAGAAAAAAACTGTATTTGGGCACAAGAAAAACCAACGTCTGGGCAACAGGGTGACAAGGCACGGTGACAAGCGGCCCACGGGCTCGAAGGCAGGAGCCGGGACGGCGCTGGCACATGAGCCCGGCTCAACACCGACACGTGGAGAAGGGGGGGTCGGATCCAACCAAGCCAGTTGCCGCAAGCGGCACGGCCGGTGACAGCAGCCACTGGGGTGGGGTGGACAAATCCCCACCGGGCTGTGGGGGGGACACACGCGGCAGGTGACGGGGTGATGCAGAACAGGCACCGGGAGGGAACACGGGGACCCGATCCCAGCGGCAGCTGCCGGACCCCGACCTTCGCCCTCCAGGTCTCCGCTGCCGGCACACGTGGGGATCTGACATGGCTGGAGGGGGGGGTGTCAGGGACCCCGTCCCGCCGCTCCTTCCCGTGGGGGCACACCGGCGGCAGCGTGGGAAGAAGAGGAGGGAGAGGAGCAGGTGGGGGACCCCGAGGGACGCCCCAGCCGGCGGTGAGGCGTCCCCACGGGAGACGGGGTGCCACGGGGCTGCCGCCCACGCTGCCGGGGTATCCCGAGTTTCCTCGGGGCCGCGAGGGCTTCGGGGCCGGTAGCGGAGCGGGACCACCGGCTCCCGGTCAGCCCCGGCAGATACCGGGGGAACCGAAAGCTCTTCCTGCCCCATCCCGACAGCGGGGGTCGACAGCCGGGGGCGGCGGGGCCCTACGGCCACCGGGACAGCCTCGCCCCCCGGTCCCAGGACGGGGCGGGGGGTGCAGCGAGGGGTCCCCGGGCCGCCGCCGGGGGATGGACGGGCAGTAGCTGCTACGGAGCAGGCACCGGAGACCGACCACCGGAGGGGGGGGGGGGCCAGGGCCGGTCCGGAGCGTCGGGCGGGCTGCACGGGGAAGGGGCCCGGGGGCACCGGAAGGCGTGGGGGAGGCCGGGGCCCGGGGACGGATAGAGCGCGGAGCTCCGGGAAGGGAGGCGGCGAGCGGAAGGGGGGGGGGGGGGGTCCGGGCACCGTAGGGAGCTGCACGGGGGGTGGGGGTGCCGGTTAACCGGGAGGGAAGGGGGGGGATCCCGGGTACCGGAGGGGTCTGCGGCAGAGCCCTTACCATCTTGACGATGCCGCGCTGGACGGCGAGGGGCGGCGCGGAGCCGCCCTGCCCGGGGGGGGCCGCGGAGGCCATGGCGGGGCGGGGGCGGCGGACGGGGCGATCGCGGAGGGAGCGGACGGGGCCCGGTGCGAGCGCGGAAGGGAGCCGAGGGGCGGGGCGGCGGCGGGAGGTGAAGGGGGGGGGAGGGTGTGGAGGCGGGGGCTTCCCGCCGCCCCGCCCCGCCGCCCGGCCGACGGCCAACGGGAGGCCGGCCCCGCCGTCCGCTCCGCCCCCTCCCCGCCGCTCGCCGGCCAATGGCGCCGCGGCAGCGGCCCGAGAGGCCTCCGCGGGGGTGTGACGTCACGGGAGGCCCCGCCCCTCCTCGTCCCTCCCCTCCGCCCCGCGGAGAGAGGGGAGCGGGGAGGTGGGGGGAGGCGGGACTTCCGGGGCACGCGGCGCCAGGGACACGTCGGCAAAGGGCCGCCCGGGCTCCCACGTGGCCTCCTGCCGCGCCGGGGGCGGGGCCGGGCGGGGTCACGCCCCCTTTGCGTCACCACCCCACCCCTCTCCCTCCGCGTCCGTGCAGCGCCGAGCACCGCCGGCACCGGCGGGACCCGCCAGCCCCGCCCCCGGCCCCGGGCGGGGAGATAAGGGGTCCCGGGGGGGCTCCCCCCCCCGGCTCCCCCAGCACCCCCGGCCGTGCTCCCGAGCAGCGGTTTTGGGGAGAAAAGGGGAGAAGGGGGGACACCCCCCCCGCACCCCCCTCCCTGCTCGGCCGCTGCCGCAGGGGTGATTCTGGCCGGTGTCGGGGTGGGCAGCGGCACGGCGGGTCCTCGCTGCCCCGTGGGCCGGCCCCAAGGGCACCCCCCACCCCTCCCGCTCTGCTGCCCCACGGAGACACCCCACCCACCCCACCCCCGGCCTACCCGGGGGCTGCTGGGGGGGTCACCGGCACCGGGAGGCGAGGTCCGTCTCTCCCCGTGGCCTCGACCGCTCGAGGTCACCCGTCATCGTCGTGTCGTGGCAGCGGGGACTTGCAGTCTGGATGCGGCGCCGGGGTGTCCTCCGGCACGGTGCGGCTGCCCTTCTCCACGGGGGGGGCGGGCTCTGGGTACAAATCTCACATCTTCGGGTGACCCCAAATCCCCCCCCAAGCCCAGCCTGGAGCAGAAGGACCCGGGGAGCAAGCGCAGGGCTGGGACCTGGGATCACTCCTGCTCGGGCACGGCATCCAAGCCGGCGGCTCTAGCAAGCAACCGGCCAGCCGGTGGTTCATGCATGGACAAGGACTCTGCCCCGCTTGGGAGGCGATTCGGGGATGCCCCTGGTGCTTACCCGGCCGGAGACACCGTCCGTGGCTGTCCCGTTCCCCAGCAGCACCTCTGCCCTCAGCACGCCCTTCGGTAGCAGCCCTGCGGCGTGCCCCTCACCGCGGTGCCGGGGCACGGTGTGGGCCAGGACCAGCTCCTCGCACCCTGCCGCAGCCACTGCTCAGCTCCGCACTCGCCTCTGCCAGCTCAGAAACTGCCAGCCTGGTACCGAGTCGTGTCATTTGTGGGTGGTAGGAAACAATTATCCTCTTTTTGAGCGGTCACAGAGGGAATCCAGGCAATTGCATCTTTCTGCAATCCCCACTGTGGGGAACGGCAGCGGCACTGCTCTTCAGGCTGGCGGGAGCAGCTGCAGCTGCTGCTGCCGCTGCCGTGACGGTGGTCCCACGTCCCACAGGGCAGCCGGACCCCCTTGCACCAGGTACCGAAGCCCCCCCGAGCGTGGGAGGGAGCCCACTTGTGCTCCCCGGCCGCTCCTGCCTTGGGAACAGGGATGCACCGGTGCGTGATGCCGTATGGCACAGACACCGCTGTCGGGGTGCCCTGTCTGGGCACGGCTGCCTCGGCCGGCAAAGAGGCAGCAGGGTCTGCCGGTCCTGGCATTGCCCCCCGCAGCCTGGCCACCCACCCAAGGAAGTGGGTGCACCGAATCCATCAGGGGTCTGTGGCAGGAGGCTGGCTCTTGCCTGCATTTCGGGGCCGTCGTGCCCTGCTGGCATCTTCTACCTGTTCAGGGCACATTTTGCAGCCTAAATGTTAATTGTGTTTTTTCCATGCAGGGTTTGTTTCCAACACGCGAAGCCCGGCAGCAGCGCAGCCTTTGGCCCCTCTGCCACGGCATCCTCAGGGTCCTGCTCCTGGGGTTTTGCCCCGACTCCGTGCTGCCCTTGCCGACGTCTCCCACCCTGGTTCGGGCTGGTCAGGGAGGGATCCTCCTCCTGGCTTGCTCCCTGCCTGCTGCAGCCCTCCACCACTTTTAATTTTCTTGCTCCAGCTCATTTTATGATAACATATTTCTTTGTTTTCTCCCCTTTTCCTTTTTAATACTTCGCACCGTGATTCATGAGCACCGGGACGAGAGCTCGCCCATGAAGGGCAGGAAATCATCTCCTCTGCCCCAAAACCTGACAAAGCTGCTCCATCACCCTGATTTACAGCATTTCTGGGCCTGGTCCTTGCTGTGCCGCTGTCCTGGCT
The DNA here is from genome assembly GCF_947461875.1 of Haliaeetus albicilla. Classification (NCBI taxonomy): domain Eukaryota; kingdom Metazoa; phylum Chordata; class Aves; order Accipitriformes; family Accipitridae; genus Haliaeetus; species Haliaeetus albicilla. The sequence continues at coordinate 983,809 of NC_091496.1, read as the reverse complement.
CACGGCTGCGTCCCACCAGGCTGTGCCTGGGGAGGCAAAGGGGCACGGCGTGTGCTCCAGCACCAGCTCCGGCTCTGGTGAAGGTGTCTTCAAGTCCCAAGATTGCCTCTTTTAGCCAGAATATTTTAATAATCATCTTTTTGATAGAAAAGAAAGTTAAAATGTAGGTGGGAATGCTAAGATAAAGTAGGTTTTCTTGGTTGGCTGACTCATCTGGGATTTTAACTTTCATGTGTGCTTTCTGGAGGAGAAAAGAAAGGATTTTCTTCCAGCCATCCCTGGTGCTCAGTGAGGAACAGGGTCAACCACTGCAGAAAGCCCAGAAAGACACAAAACAGCCTCAGACACGTAGAAAGGAGCTACAAAGAGGAGGGGAAAGCCGGCAGGATCACTCTGGGGTAACTGAACCATCCCCAACCAGCTGCAGCGCCCAGCTTCGGTACGACTGTGGGATTTGAGGTCCCATCCATCACTGCAGGGTTTCAGTACCGCCATGAGATTTGAGGTCCCATCCATCGCTGCAGGGTCTCTGTACCACCTCGCTGAGCTGCCAACACAGTCAGAAGAGATCCAAGACCTGCTTTTGCCAGCACTCACCCTGGGTGGGAATTGGGGTCCCCAGGGAGCGACCTGCCCTTGTCACTGCTGCCCGGCCATCCCAATGCTGGTGGAGCGCTGCACCGATGCTCCAGCCCTGCTCCGCGCCCCAGGGCTTCCCAGTGCTGTCACCGTGTCCTTCACGTGCTGGGGGGAGCACCCGGGCTGTATTTCAATGCAGAGCCCATAAATATTTCGTGTCAAGTGCTGACATTTTAATACAATGCAGAGTGATGCATTTTGCAAGTAATCGGGCTGGAGGTGGTGCGGCTGAGAAGCGTCTGAGCCCCAGGGCAGCGGTGCCAGCCAGCTGCTGGCACAGCAGCTCAGCACCATGGGTGCCAGACCATGGCCGGCCGGCGTGCCGAGGCACGAGGCTGCGGGAAGGGGCCAGTCACTGTTCCCAGGCTCCTGGGTGCAAATCCCAGTGGAGCCCCCCGGGGACCCCCAGCAGTGCATGGGCTGCGTGCATCGGTGCAACACTGGGCACCAGAAGGGACCTGGCTGGGGACTATGCAGCCACGCAGGGGTGGGCATGGGGCGTGAGCTCCCTGAGGAGCCCCAGGGGTTTCCAGCCTCCTGAGCAAGCCCGTTGGTGGTCTGAAATGCATCCCCTGCAATGCGGGATGAGGCTTGCGGGCACGTACCTGGCTCTCGTAGGAACCGTGGAGGCAAAGGCTGCTCTGCTGCTGGATAAAGGGGGTCTCCCCCTGCCCCCAGCAGTGCCAGGGGCCCTGTGCTGATCCCCAGGATGACCCTGCAGCGCACCAATTCCCCGTCCAACCCATCAACACAGCCAGCCATCAGCAGGACTGGACATGAGCCTTGTCCTCTAATCCCTCATTTCCCAGGGCCACTTCTCCCATTAGGGGTCTCCAGTCCACGCTCATCTCCTCCTGGAAATGCCTGGTGGCTCAAGGTCCCCCATGGCCCTGCTGTCCCAGGGGAGCTGCACTTCACCCCCCCCCCGCCCCATCTCGGAGCATCCCGGCGCTTTGCATGGGACCCCCCGGTTCCACCATCCTTGTTGGCCAGAGAGCGCCCACCGTGGTGGGTGATGCTCAGCCCTTCCCGACCACAACCCCTGGGACCAGCGTGGCGGTGGCTCTCAGCTGGGATGAGAAGGAGGAAAAAACAGTAACTGGGTGTCAGAGGACCTTAACGACGTGGTCTCCTCTTGCCGGGGGTGGTAAGCAATTCTCAAGCGCGCTCCAAAGCCCATTATCTCGAGCGTCAATACCCAGTGCACAGCCTTGTGACAACACTAATGATCTCCTGGTGCTTCGTTCGTTTGCGCAGGCGGCAGGCAGTCTGCACAGGACGGGGGGCTCTGGCCCTCCTGCTCCCTCTCCCACCGGTGGTACCCGGGGAATGAAGCCACTTGCCAAATGCTGGACAAAACCCCAGGCATGAGCAACAGCGGTTTGCTAGCGAGTGAACATCTTGCTGCTAAAAATCTCGTGTAACAATTGCATTCCCAATTCCGCTCCCTCTGTGTCCCTGTTCCTGTGCAGTGCCGATGGCACTATTAATGACTGAGCTGGTCCCCTCCATCCTCCCAGCTTCTCGTCCCTTGTCCCTGCGGGGTCCCATTTACTCTCCCGTGTCCCTTCCCAGCCACGCGCTCCGAGACCCCAAACCCCAGCACGTTCCCGTTTCCTTGCCGCGAGCCCAGGTACCTGATGCCAGCACAGATCTCCCAGTGCAGGGGCCAAGGGGCCATCGCTCCCTGCTCCGGCTCGTTAGCGCTGATGAGCATCACCCATGCTCCTGGGCAGGGAAGCTGCTCATCACTCCCTCCCCAGACTGAGGCTGTCTCCAGCCCACTACCAGCTCCCAAAGAAGGAAAAACCTTCCGGACGTCTCTGGTGGGATCAAGGATGAGAGTTTGGGAGGGGAACCGGTCCCTAAGCCTCTGTTCAGCCCCGGACCCACTGACAGCGGCTCAGACCCGCTGTGCAGAGCTGCTCTGCCCCGAGCTGCGGCCGTGCTGGGCAGGGCTGTCTGTCCCTGTTCCTCCCACCAGCACAGCACGGGAAACGTGGGGAGAGAAGGGCCATGAAAGAACATCCTCAAGGCCCCACTGTCACCCACTTTGCTCTTGGGCTGCGTCTCCCCAGGGAGCTCCCCAAGCCCCGGGCAGGTCCCAGGACAGGGCAGGACCCTCGCCCCAGCTCCGTGCTCCAGCTGCTGAGCATCCTCTGGTTAAACTCCCCAAATCCGGTTGGCAGGGGCACAGAGGAATCTCTTTCCTGGGTAGGGAAAGCTCAGCAAAGCCCAGCCGTCTGCAGTTATGTTGTATTGTAATTATGGGTTAATGAACGCTCATCAGAGTTCACGTCTGCCTGGAGAGCTCAGGGTTTGGGGTGACCCTCAGGGGCTCTGCTTTCCCAGCTGATCCCTGGCCCATGGCAGTCACTGGTAGCCCCGGTCCTGGGTGCACGCACCCATCCTCATCCTCCTTCTCTGCACAGGCCACCAGTGTTACCTGGAAATGCCACCACTCGGAAAATGTGATGCTGGTGGCTGTGGCTGATCCCCCGGGTCCCAGTGCGCTGTTCTGCTGTGGGCTGGCTCCCCATAAACAGTGTTTCCCGTTAGTCAGGAGCCAGCTTCTCATCTGCCTAATGTGCGCTCACCTAATTTCACATTACAAGAGGTTTTAATCAATCCATCATGCTGTACTAAGTCAAATGTCTTACAGAAATCCAATTGCCCTATATCATCACAGGTGTCTTCATCAGCCAGAGCCAAAATCTACTTTAAAAAGGAGATGGAGATGAAGATGAAAATTAAGATGATGGATCTGCTTGGCTGGACCCCCATCCCATGCAAACATCCCAACATACCAGCAGCTGTGGTAGACACCACCTCGCTGCTAAGCTGGTGCCAAACCAGCACCTCAGCACCTTGCCTGGGACATGCCCTCCCTTTGGGCACAATTCGAAGGATTGTGCTCATCTCTGCACCCCCCCGTGCCCACAGCATGCCCCCGTTCTTGCCAGTGGTGGCAGCAGGGACCTGGGTGCCGGTGGGTGCCCCCCTGGGGCAGGAGAGCCAGGCAGAATCATCCTGCGTGCTGGCGAGCCAGACTCTGCCCGGTGCCGCTTCTGAGAGGGGATCCCATGGGACACGGCAGCCCCGAGGCTCTGACAGCCCTGGGAGCCTGGAGGGGGCTGTTGGAAAGATGGCAGTTTTGGGGAGACCCCTGCAGCCCAGCAAGCTCCCAGGGTCTCCGGTGGGGCCATGGGCAGCCAAGAGGTCCCCAGCAGTTCCCCCGCAGCCTGGGCAGGTCTCCTGCCCACAAAGCCGCTCAGCAATGCTCCGTGTCTGGCAGCATCCCAGCACAGCCCCGGAGCTGCTTTTCCACCTCAGGGCCCTGGGGAGAAGCAGGGAGATACAGGGAGACCCAAGGTCTGCCCCAGGGTGCAGCTGCTTGCAGGGATGGGGTACGACTGTGAGAAAGCAGAAATTACCTCTCCTCTGCTCCAGTCCATGCCTGCCTCGCTGGCAGCCCTGCCAACCATCTCTGGGCATCTTCAGAAACCGCACCAGGAGCATCCCGCTCCAAAACCTCTGCTCCGGGCAAATGAGCCAGGCAGAAAATTGCCCGTTATCAGGGAGATGGGGAAAAATCTACCCCTGGCAAAGGAATGCTTTTCCTGGAGCCAGGTACTTAATTTTCTAATTTTTCCCTGTTTTTGGACTTATTCCTCTTCCGGAGAGCAGGGACCATCCTCAGCACCACTGTGCCCCTGGCTGCCCAGCCACGCAGATGGAGGCTGGGGAGGGCATCCCCAGGGCCGGCTGCAGGGATGGACCAAGGCTCCAGGGGCTCCACGGGGGATTTGGGAGGCCTGAGCTGCTGCTGCTTTTCCACACGCCCTTGCCCATGTGTCCGAGCGCAGGCTGGGACAGAGGAGCCTGCACCAGAGGAAAGCCCAGAAGAATGTTGTGCCACTGCTTATATGGTGTGAAAATACCCAACAATATCCTCTCTCCTGGGTTTCCTGCATCTGACTTCTTTCCTGCCTGCCTTCTCACCTTTCGCCTTGCCTTGCCTTGTCCTCCCTCTCCCTCTGCACTAAGCAGCACCTTGGGCACCCTAAATACCTGCAGTATCTGCCTGCTAGGGACAAGGTGTTCCCTGGGCACAGGGGGAGCCTCACCACACTCATGCCACACTCATGCCATGCTCACACGTAGTGAGAAGCAGCAGCAAATCCCCCTGGGATTTGCCTGGCTGGCTGCTGCAGCTCTGCTCCTGGACTCCTGGGTCCCAGGGATAGAGCTCTCCTGGCAGCTGGGATGATCACAAGCTGGTGAGAGGGGACCCTTTGCTGCCCACCAGCTGCCACGGTATATGATGGCACATACAGTCAGGAGGTGATCAGCCAGCAAGGTCCCCAGGCCACTGGGCCAGTACCAACATGTGCCAGCCGCTGAAAACCCAGGCAGCCAAACATCCTTCCCCAGGAAGCACAGCATCCACATCCTGCCCCTGGGATGCTCAGCATCCTTGTCCTTCCCCCGGGAAGCACAGCAACCCCATCCTACCCTGGGGATGCTCAGCATCCCCATCCTGCTCTTGGGATGCTCAGCATCCTTGCCCTTCTCCCGGGACATACACCATCCCCATCCTGTCCCAGGAAGCACAGCATGCCCATCCTGCCCCTGGGATGCTCAGCATCTCTGTCCTGTCCTCCCTGTCCTCAATCCTTCTCCTGCCTGAGGGCAGCACAGCATCCCCATCCTTCCCCAGGACACCCTGGGGTCGCCCCCTTTCCCCAGGTAGCACTCCCTCCCCCAGCCCCTCCCCAGGCATTCGCATTTACACTCCCTGTGGTGTGAAGGTGCTGCCCGAAAGCTGCTGGCACTGACTGTGGCAAGGGCACTGCCCGAGTCCCACCTGCCAGCCGCAGAGCCCCAGCTGGAGGCACAGTCATGGCACCGCATGGCCGGGCGAGCAGGGCCCCGGCTGGGCGGCTCACGGCACCTGCTACCAGTGGGGCTACCGGCGCATCTGCCACTTGCTCTTCACCAGGGAGGCACCGCCTGGTCCTTCGGGCAGGCGAGGGCAGGCAGGGAGGGAGCTGCCCTCCGTGCTGCCGCTCCTCCCTTGCCCATGCTGGCAGAGGTGCATCCGCTGAGCACCCACGGGCAGCACCCTTAAACCCTGCTCCTTCCCCACCCGCTGCATAGTGGCAAATCCGTGAAGTTGGATGCAAACCAAAGCTGAGGTCCTGGGATCAACATTGGGGCCCTGGAGCAGGGGACGTGGAGAGCCTGACTGAGGGTCCCCTGCATACTGTCAGGTCCTGGCACAGGGGGAACCTGCCCAGCCCCAGGAGAAGGCAGGAGACGAGGGGCTGGCATTTCCCCCCCCGCCCCAGCTCCTGCCTGACCCTATCCTGCTGTGCCCATCCTTGTCCCCAGACCATCCCATTGTGCTGCACGGCAGCGCTGGCTGCACTCCCACCACAAAGGAAATGTCTGCAAAAAAAGCTCTTCCCTGAGATGAAGGTGGATGGGAGGAGATGTGCAAGCAAGCATGAAATGCAGACGGCATGGTGGGACCTGAAGCATCTTTCCGTCTCTCCATATCTGTCCCCACCTCTCCATCTCTCCATGTCTCCATGTCTTCACCTCTCCATCTCTCTATCTCTCCATTTCACCATCTCTCCATCACTCTGTTTCCATCTCTCCATGTCTCCATGACTACACCTCTCCACCTTTCCATCTCTCCACCTCACCATCTCTCCACCTCTTCATCTCTCGACCTCTCCATTTCCCTGTGTCTCCATGTTTCCACATCTCCACCTCTCCATCTCCCCATCTCCCCACCTCTCCATCTCCCTGTCTCTCTCTGCCTCCATCTCATCTCTCCACCTCTCCACCTCTCCACCTCTCCATCTCCCCGTCTCTCCACCTCTCCACCTCGTCTTTCCATCTCTTCACCTCTCCATCTCCCCGTCTCTCCACCTCTCCACCTCGTCTTTCCATCTCTTCACCTCTCCATCTCCCTGTTTCTCCATGTTTCTACCTCTCCATCTCTCCACCTCTCCACCTCTCCATCCCTCCACCTCTCCACCTCCATCTCCCCGTGTCTCCGTGTCTCCATCTCCTCATCTCTCCACCTCTCCATCTCTCCATCTCTCTGTTTTTCCACCTCTCCACCTCCATCTCCCCATCTCTCCATGTCTCCATCTCCTCATCTCTCCACCTCTCCACATCTCCGTTTTTCCATCTCCCTGTCTCTCCACCTCTCCACCTCTCCATCCCTCCACCTCTCCACCTCTCCGTTTTTCCATCTCTCCACCTCTTCATCTCCCCACCTCTCCATCTCCCTGTCTCTCTACCTCTCCATCTCTCCATCCCTCCACCTCTCCGTTTTTCCACCTCTCCACCTCTCCATCCCTCCACCTCTCCACCTCTCCATCCTGTCTCCCCACCCCCCCACCTCTCCCCCCTCACGCCCCCCACCCCCCCCGTGCCCTCCCCGGCCGTTCCCCGTCCCCCGCTGCCGCTCCACCCGCTGCGCCCACCCCGCGCCGAGGACGCGCCGCCCGGTGCCCACCGCTCCCGTTTTCCCCGGGGTCCGCCGGCCTCCTCCGGGCCTCCCCGGCCTCCCCGCACCCCCCCCCGGCTCGGCCCCGGGGCGGGGAGGCGGGGGGGGGGGCCGGCGGCGACGGGCAGAGCCCGCCGCCGCCGGCCCCCCCCCGCCTCCCCGCCCCGGGACCGAGCCCCGCTCCCCGGCGCCGCGTTACGCACGGGGCTCGCCCGTCCCGGGGGGCTCCCCCGGGGCTCCCCGGCGGCCGGGACGGAGCAGGGATGGTGGGGGGGGTCCGGCCCCGGCTGCCAGCGTTCTCCGCTGCACCGGGAGCCCGGCCCCGGTTGCCAGGGGTGGGTACGGGATGGGGGGGGAACCGGCTGGGGCGGCCCGGGGGGGACGGCGCGGCGGCTCCCCGGGGGCCGGGGCCGGTCCCGGGTCCCGGAGGGTTGTGGTTAATGTGTAATTGGGAGCATATGGTATTTTCCAAAGGCGGGCGGTTGTGCGCGGAGCGCGGGGGCCGGGAGCGGGGTGCTAATAACGCTCAATTACTCGCGGGGCCGGGCGCGGAGGGCCGCGGTGCAGAGCTCCCCGCTGGCTAATATTTGCTCTTCAAATATTTTACTTGAAAGGTTTACAACGTGGGTTTTTTTTTTTTTTTTATCTCCGAAGAAGGGGGCCATCTGTGCCGGCCCTTCGGGTTGCACACCGGGGCAATGCCCAGCCACCCCGGGCCGCCTTTTCTTTGTTCAACGCTCCCCCCCTCAAAAAAAAAATTTTTAAAAAAGTAATGCCATAAAAGCAAATCTGGATTTACGATTGAATCCCAAGCGCTTTACCATATGGCACCTATGTCTGTCCTTGTTTGCTTTGCGGGAGATGCGGGAGCGAAGCCCCCCGGGGAAGCTCCGTCGGGGGTTACCGGGGATGCTCGGGGGTGGGGGGGTGCTGTCTGCCGGGAGCTGGTGCTGAAATACCGGCGGTAACACCGGTACCGACTCACTGCCCGGCCCGGGGAAGGGGGGGGGCTCCGTCGGGGCTCGGGGCTGGCTCGACCGAGCCAGCCCCGAGCCCCGACGGAGCCCCCCCCCACCTCCCCGGGCCGGGCTTGTGCTGGGCGCGGCCGTTCATTCCCCATCGGGCCTCCCCCTTCCTCCCCATCCTCCTCTTCCTCCTGCCCCATGACATCACGGCCCCGCTCCCTCATCAGCCATCCCGTCCTGACACCAGCACCCGGTTGACTCCGAGGACGAGCCGGTTCAGCTCCTTCGTGGCTCTCCAGGTAACCCCCACACACACCTTGCACCCCCTCAGTCCGATGCATATATACATGCATGGACGAATACATGCATGTACACGCGGATGCGGCAGCGCGGGAGCAGGCAAAAGCGGACACACACGGAGGAAGGAGCGCGTGCGTGCACGTCGGTGCGCTCGGATGAGTGTGCACGCATGGATACACGTGCAAAGACATCCACTCGCTCTTGCACACGCGTGGGGTGTAGCACCGGGCAGGTTCGGGCAGGGGTGGGGGGGGGTGGGTTGTGACTTCTTGTCCTGTACAGCCATGGGAAGCAATTGCCAGTAGGAACTGGGCGGTGAAGGTGCCTTGACAGGGAGAAGGCTTTGGGCTTCCTCCAGGAATGATGTGCTCAGGTCTAGCCTAGTCAACTCCCATCTCGTTTACTCCTCGCCTTCCCTCTGCGTGCTGCACCAAGACTCACCACTCCTCCGAGACCCCTCAGCAGGACCGGAGAGGGACCTTGGGCTCACAACTCACTCGGCTTTCCCAGCGCACCCGTTTCTCCATGGGGAAGGAAATCCCTGTGTCGCTTCCTGGCACAGCAGGGGCCAAGCCCTCGGCTGAGGCAAAGCCAGGGAATGCCGGTGAGGTGCTGTGGCAGCCCCTGAGGGGACACGTGTCCTGCCGGTACCGCTTGTTCCCTCCTTCCTGGAGCAGCCTTGTGTGCTTCGCTCCAGGGCAATCCATCCCTTTCCTAATGAGAGGGAGATCAGGCGCACCCGCACGTTTGCTTTTCACCTGCAGGAATTCTGCCGAGTCGTCCCCATTGTTGGATTTATTTTGCTTTTCTTGAATTTCATAATCGGGGTCAGTGGCTCCAAACAACGTTCGCAAGTGATGCAGGAAAGCAGTGCCAAGGCTGCAGTGGGATTTGGGGACTGTAGCAGGGAAAGCCCCACGCTGGGGGTGTCCAGGAGTTTTCGGGGTGTTTCAGGTGAAATCCCAGGTTAACCAGGGGTGCCGGCCAGGCTGCTGGGCTTTGGCAAGACAGTGCCAGCAGCAGCAGCCGTCGGTCTGTGTGGCACCTCTGTGGCTCAGCGTGCTGCTCACTAATTATGAGTGTTTCTGCTTGAGCAGACAGCAAGGGGAGCGGGGTTTTCCTTGACAGAAGGGGTGGCACCGGCATCCCTGTGGAACTGTCCCCTCTCCCCCATTTCATGGGGCAGGGTGCTGCCCCAGACCCCGCAGCACCCCTTTGCCATGCCTGGCGCTCGGAGCTGCCCTGCCTGTCCTCCCGATTCCACAGGGCTGAAATCTCCCATGTCTCTGGTGACACCAGGGATGAGCCGGTGGTGACGGGCCCCTCCGGCCCTGGGTCCCGCCGGGGTCATCTCCTCCAGGAGGAATGGCTGCTCCCAGCCCATCGTGGTCCCGTCGTGACTTCCTCCAGGGGTGCTGGGTGCAGTGGTGGTGTTCCACAGCTGGGGCAGCAGTGTCTGAATCCGTGGGGCTGTCTTAGGTCAGGATCTGGAGCGAGGGAACATGGGGAGAGGGGCAGACAGAAGTGCTCGGGATGGGGAAAAGTGCAGGGGCTCTGGGAATGCGCGTGCATACATGTAGGTAAGGCCAGCCTTGATCTTCGGAGGTGGCAGAGCGGTGGTGCGCCTCTGACCGAAGGAGGGGAGGCTCCTGCTAACCTGGTTATCACTTGCCAGGCTCTCCATGGCTGGGTTAGGCTCTCAGCGCTGCAAACCCAGCCCCGTGCCATCGGCTGCAGCTGAGCCGCTCTGGATTTACAGCGGGGCAATGGGAGCACACGGCCAGACCCTCCCTCTGAAATAAATAAATACACCGAGAGGCAGCAATGCTGCTGGTGAGGGGGAAGTGGTGATCTCATGCACGGGCGCTTGCGCCTGCAGCCGCTGGAGAGGCAGCAAGGGAGAGTTACGGTGCATGATAAACGGCCCATGAACCAGCACCGAAGCTGTTGCGCACAAACCCAGAGCTCCCAATCCTCTCATCTCCTCTGCTCCTGCCACCTCCTGCCCCCCGTCCCCCTGACACCCTGCAGACCCCTGGCGCTCAGCCGTGGTGGGGTGAGCATGGGGAAACCCTCCGTCCCCCACGGCTTGTCCAAGGGAGCGCACACAGGCGCTGGGACGTGGCTCAGCCAAGCCAGCTCTGCCGCACGCCGGGGGCCGCTGGGTACAGGCATCGCTGGCATCTCCCCAGCCGCTTCAGAGCCCAAGTGCCCCTTGCAGATGCGTGAGCACTTTAAAGCCTGCGTCCCTCTGATCTGCTGTGCCTGGAGTGCAATGACTCCCCAAGCAGCCAGATACCTTCAAGCGTTTCCATCCTCTGCTCAGTATTTCTGCCATTGCTCCCCCTTCTTCTCACAGGAGGGTGGGCAGGAGACGTGGCTGAGCCCTGGACACCGCTGCTGTTTTATCTGGCCTCACGACAGCAACCGTCTCCTCTTGGCAATTCCCAGGCACTGAAAGCCCCGTGAAGCCTCACCATGCAACACCGAGGTGAGGGGTGCTGCTGCACCGGGACGGCTCAGGGACCATGGTCCCAGAGTCCGTGGTCTGGAGGGAATCGGGAAGGTGCTGTGTCGGCACCTGCTCTGTCACAAATGAAGCTGCTGTTCCCCTGCAAAGCCCGAATTTCATGCTGGTTGCTGATACACACATGGCTCTGCAGGTTCCTCCGAGCCCCCCAGGGATGTTCAGCGCTTCCCTGCCCACCCCAGCCTGTCACCCTGCTTTGCAGCTGCCTCTGCCTGGAAAAACCTCCTTCTTCCCGTGCTCCTCCACGGGGTATTTTTCCTGCCAGCATCACCTGGGCTGGTCCCCCCCCCCATTCCCTGCCTGCTCCTGCCGTGCACTGCCCGCACCCACACCCCAGCAAACGATCCCCACGTTGCTCCAAGCTCCAAGTCCTCCTGCCCAGCCCCTTCCAACCCCCCCCCCGCAATGTGCAGGGGTCCCCGATGCCACCGGTCCTTCACCCTGCAAAGCCTCAGGCCCTGGTGCTCTCCCGGAGAGCCGGGGAGGGAAGGGCAGGCAGCATCCCCCCTTGCAGCAAGCCCTGTCCCCCATCACCGGCTGCCTGGCCTCTCCTCAGGGCCCAGCGGCGTGAACCAGTTGGGGGGTCTCTTTGTGAACGGCCGCCCCCTCCCCACCTGCAAGAGGAAGAGGATTATCGAGCTGGCGGCGTGCGGCGTCCGGACCTCGGACATCTCCCGCAGCCTCAAGGTGCGCCAGAGTCGGGGGGGGGGTTGGGGGTCTCCTTCCCCTCCAAATCCTTTTCCCGCCGAGCCCCTGCCCCAGTCGCCCCATCCACAGGTATCCAACGGCTGCGTCAGCAAGATCCTGGGTCACTACTACAGGACGGGGGTCGTGGAACCCAGGGCCATCGGGGGTAGCAAGCCCCGCATGGCCACCCCTGAGGTGGTGGCCAGGATCGCCCAGCTGAAGCTGGAGCAGCCCTCCCTCTTCGCCTGGGAGATCCGCCGGCAGCTGCACGCCGAGGGCATCTGCGCCGGCGACAGGACCCCCAGCGTGAGTCTCTGCTGGGGAGAGCTGCGGGGGGCTGCGGGGATGCCAGGGGCGGGCATTGCTTGGGGGGGGGTCCGACGCCACGGCTGGGGTGCTGTGGGCTGGGGTCTCTCACCGGCATGGGCTGGGGGTGGTGGGGAGGGATGCGCAGAGAAGGGCTCGGTGCTCTGTGAGACAGCGGAGGGAGAAGCCGGCAGGAAGGGGAAGGCAAATTCCTCCCTCCCAGCTAAAGCAGAACCCCGCCGGGTGTCCCCAGCAAGCCTGGCCGTCGTCTCGGGCACTGGGACACTGTGGTGGGTCTGTTGCAGGTGCCACTGGTTGGCAGAGACAATAAAATGCAATCTGCAGCCTCAGCGTGGAAAGCCGTACTTCCTAATGACAGACCCACGCCTATAAATCTCACCGTCTCCAGCCCCGAGGTGCAGATTACCTCACATTAAATATTGTTGGCCCACCGAAATTAAAGGGTTGCCTGTATCAACAAACAGCCGAGCAGATGGGCATAGCCCCGGCGCGGAGAATCCCTGGCACGTGCTCAGGCGCGGCTGCAGGATTGCACCTCGGAGATGAGCTTTGGGGCATCCACCTTGATTCCTCCCCACCTGGGTGCTGCCTGAGCACGCCTCCAGCTCCTGCAGTGAGCGGAGGGATGCCCACCGCAGGCAGGGGCTTTGCCCAGCACCCCCTGCTCCCACCCTGCACCCCCTGCCTGTGGCGCAGCCCCTGTCTCTCCCTGCCCAGGTCTCCTCCATCAACCGGGTGCTGAGGAACCTGCCCAGCGACCTGCGGCCGGCGGCTGAGCGGGGTTTTGCCGGGAACCCGCTGCCACGGGGTGAGCGTTGCTGGGGGTGATGGTCCATGGAGCAGGGGCTGGGGGTGGGTGCACCCCGCTGCCACCGTCCTCCCGGCTGCACACACCCCCACATGTGCACACACGCATGCGTGCACACGCACGCATGCATGTGCACGCGTACGGCTGACCCTGTGCCCCCAAAGCAAAGGGGCTCATTGACTGACCCTCCCTGACCCTTCCCAGCCCCCCCGGAGAGCCCCCAGAGCCGGGTCCCCCCCCATCTTCTGCCTTTCTGTCCCCGCAGTGTCCCCTCTCACTGCCCCCTCCGCCCCGCATCCCCCGGGCTGCCGCTCACCCGCCGAAGCCGGTGCCGCCGCCTCCCCGGGGACCCAGCACCCTCCACGGGGCTCTGCATCCAGCCGGCAGCTCCCGCTGAGCACCCAGCACAGGAACAGGACAGTCTTCTCCAGCCAGCAGTCAGAGGCCCTGGAGAAAGGTGCAGCTCTCACGGGACGCCGGCTGAGGCCGGGGTATTCGGCATGCCCACCTTGAGGTGCCACAGACTGCCGGGATGGAGCAGGGCCATCCCCAGGGGAGGACATTGCCTCTTTCTGGATGGGCTCCTGTCCCTTTGCATGGCACAGCCATCGCTGCGGTGCCCCAAACTGCTCCAAATTGCGGGCACCGGGGCCCGGCAATGGACCGGCTGCAGCCGCACGTCCCGGCATCGCCTGCCATGGTGCCGGGGTTTGTTGGGGTGGCTGCGCCGGACAGGCTGACCTCACCCCAATCCCCCTGTCAGAGTTTCAGAGGGGACAGTACCCGGACACCGTCACCCGGGAGAGACTGGCCGCGGCCACCCAGCTGCCTGACACGACCATCAGGGTAAGAGGAGACCCGCCACGCTGCCGCTCTCCAGCCGGGAGCACGCCTGGCCTGATCCTGTTGACCAAAGCATCCCAGCCAGGGCGCTGGGCTCGGAGCTGCCTAGCCTGCCAGCGCTGGGGGGGGACACGGCTCCGTCCTGGCACGCGGGGACATCTCCAAACCGTGTCACTGCTGCTGGCAGTGGCAGAGGTGGGAGCGAGCTCAGGCGGGCAGCGTGCACGCCAAGGGGAGAGTGACCCCCGAGAGCAGGTTTTGTCCCCAGGTCGGGGGTCTCTACCCTCTGATGGCTGGGCACGGGCAGGAGCAGGGGAGGGCTGGCTCCATAAGGTCGTGCTGGTGTCTTGTGTCTGCCGGGGCAAAGCCGGGTGCAGGCACCACTCCGGTCACACTCCCAGCCTCTGGTCTCCCCGGCTCTGCCCCACCATGGGGTTACATGGCACGCTTCGTGGGGCACTCCATGGCACACTTCATGGCACAATCCACGGCACGGTCCCTGGCACACTCTGTGACACTCACCATGGCAGACTCCCTGGCACACTCCCCTCACACACGCATCCAGGGCACACTCGGTAGCTCCCGGCAGACATCCCTGCGGTGCTGGCAAACCTTCACCAGTTCGTGGCAGCCCCTTTCCCTCCCAGCCACTGACCATCGCCAGCCAGCTCGGTGCCCCAGGCAGCGACAGCAGCCAGTCCCCCTCTCTACCAGGGCAGGGCTGCCCGTGCACGCCATGGCAATGCACACACGTGCACACACGTGTCTCCCATGCCCCATGCTGGAGAAGCATCCCAGACCCTGGCACGTGCTTGCAGCCTGATGAGGTGGAGAAGACTCAGGATCAAACCCCTTCCTCTGCCCATGTCCATGTCCGTGCCCATACCCATGCCCAGGGGGATGTGAAAAGCCCGTGTCCCAGGGGGACAGAGCGGTGCCAAGGAGCCGGAGCACTGCCTGGGGTGGGGGCTGGCAGCCTCAGCTCCCTCCCTCCTCCCCAGGTCTGGTTCTCCAACCGACGAGCGAAATGGAGACGCGAGGCCAAGCAGAAGCTGGAGGCTGGCGGTGCAGGTGACAGCCCAGGGGCGCAGGGGACAGGACGTGGGACCTGATGCCCGAGGAAGGGGCTAGGGTCCAAGGGCCACCCCAGGAGGGCGTGCAGCTGAAATTTGGCACTGAGCACCAGGATGCCTGAGCTTGCCTCCCAGCTCTAGAGCCCCGCTCAGAGCTGGGAAGAGGACACGGCTGCTCTCTGCTTTCCCTCTGGTGAAAGGCAGCCCTCCCCACCCCAAAATCAGGGCTGGGAGCCCACGCGGTCCCCAAGCCAGTGCGCTGCCCTCCCCGCTTCTCCCCATGCAGGCTCCTGGTGTGACTGGATCCTGCCCCATGGGGCAGCCGTGGCTGCTTTCTGCCCCCCCTCTGCAACAGCCACCGGCTCAGCACAGGTAGGAGATGGCCAGGGGTCCCTTCCCACGCTGCAGCCTCCAGCCGGGGTGATGGGGAGGTCTGGCTGGCACCCCCAGCAGACTCCGGGCACCCTCTGGAGCCAGCGCTCCCACTGCCCGGCTGCTCTGGGCTCTCCGGGCAGTGCCCTCCCTGGGAGCCTTTTCCAGAGCCGTGCTGGAGGGTGACACTTTGCAGGTCCCCTTTGGGGTGGCCAAGTCCCAAAGCATCCCTACGCATTCCCCATGACATCCTGCTCTCTGCTCCCCACACAGCACCTCCCGGCCACCCCCGCCGGCTCGCCGCAGCCCCTCTGCGGCCACGGCCACGGCCACGGCCACGGCCAAAGCCTCACCACCTATCCTGGCACCCCGGCCCCGCTGCATCTCTGTACCTCTGGCCCCTGCTCCTGGGACGATGCTTGCTGCGGTAAAAGGGCTGTGGGGTGGGCTGGGACCCCTGGGCACGGCCAGGGTGGAAGCCGGCGGTGGGGTGCGGGACCCCACGGGGTGCTGGAGGGTGTGGGGAGCGGGTCCCCCTCGCCACCTGGCCTCAGCCCCGCAGCGATGTGGGGTGGCTGCTGGCGGGGTGGGTGTCCCCTGCCCCATGGCAGAGCGGGGCTGGGGGCGAGGGTGATGCTCCCCAGCCCCATGCGCTGCCTGAGCCCCATTTCCACCCCACAGGCCTGGCCCCTGGTGGCAGCCCCCCTCCAGCTCCCTGGCAGCCCCTGGAGGGCCCCCCCTTCGCCCTGCTGCCCCCCCGGGCTCACCTGCACCCCGCTGCCAGCCTGCTGCCCGGACCCCCGCTGAGCCCCCCGGTGCCGCCGCTCCACACCAACTCGCCAGAGCCCCTCGCCCACCTCCACGCACCGGGGTGCCCCTGGCTCTGAGGGTCCCCAGCGAGATGGAGGGCTCTGAGACACCCTCCAGCGCAGTGAGTCGAGGATGTCCGTGCATCAGTGCACATCGGTGACAGCCGGGCCACTTTCAGCTCACCGCCTGGCCCCTCCAAACTGGAATACCCCGTCGCCCTCCCAGGAGCTCAGCCCCACGGGGTCCAGTGGGGCAGAGGGAGTGGGTGCTGGGGGGGGAAGCATCCTGCCACACTGCCCAGCTTTGGGTTATCGGGGCTCGAAGCCTTGCTGGCACATGGGGGATGAGTGCGACCCTTCCCAGCTGGGTGAGGGGTTTATCCCGGTGCCACCGGCTGCGGCACAGCCCTGTCAGCCCATAGAGCCGAAACTTGTCCTGCAAGGCTTTGTGTGGGATGACACAGGAGCTGCGGGACAGACGGCATCCTGCTGTCTGCACGGCAGGGTCCCCACAGCCACCCCATGCACTCATCATCCAGCCTGCTGCTTCCCCTGAGCCACCCCCATCTCCCACGGCACCACCCCAACCCATGCTACAGACCCTGCAGCTCCCATCCCCTCTCCCCCACCCCAGACCCACTCTGATCCCAGCTGGGGTTTTCAGCCCAGCTCTGGCTGGGGCACGGCATGGCTGGGACAGCCCCCGGCAGCTCCCCAAACCACCCCCCACCCCCCCAGCGGGATGATACCCATCTGCATCCATCCCAGTGGGAGTTTTGCCCCCCCCAAGGCAGGAGAACTTCATGCCGGGCTTTGCCTGACCAGTGGCCTCTTCCTCAGCTGCCTGGGGTGGCTTGTGGGGACCAGGACCACAACCACGTCCCTGGGGGGACCCCCACATCCCCACCGCCACATCCCCATCCCCCTGGTTGGGGTCAGGCAGTGGGACCCGAGCGCCTCGGGGACCCCCTCATCACGCTGGAGCATTTGTCACCGTCCCCAGCGCCGTGTCCCTGTCCCAGCCCCTGGGACACTGCAGAAGGGTGGGCAGTGTCACTGCCCCACTTCACTGCTGCATCCCCCAACTAGCATCCCTCTGTCCACTTCCAGCTTCCCCCCCCCGCCATTTACAATACCATTAAATTACCCTGGGAAAAGTTAATTAACTGCCCATGGAGGGGGATAGTCAATGCCCACACTCCCATCCACCCTGCCGTGAGCGCCGGCACCTGACGCCATCGCCACAGGCACCGGCGCAGGTGCTGGGTGCTTCTGCCCATCTCTGCCCAGACGTCGGGGCCGTGCTGCTGAGCAGAGATGTGGCTCCATCCCACGCAGATTCTGCCTGGCCCCCCCACCCTGAGGCAGCCGGCCAGCGTGGACCCTGAGTCCCTCTTCCCCGCAGAGCCTCCAGTTTGACGCCTCTGTGCCGGGGTGCTGCTCTGCGGGAGGATGCGGAGCAGCGGGGGTGGCAGCATGGGATCCCGGCTGGGGACCCCTTTTTCTGCCTGCCGGGCTCACGCTGCTTCCCTGCCGCAGCAGCACGAAGCACCGGCTCCTGTCAGGGGCTGCTGGAAGTGGGGGACACCTCACCATTAAATGGGGACTTTTCCTGGCGCCTCCAGAGAAACCTCTAGCCTGGAGGGAGCTCTCCTAGCTGGGAAGCTGGGGAGTCTCCGGAGCTGGGGTACAGGGGCTGTGCAAGATGGGGAAGCAGTAAAAAACTTGCTGTGGCTGTTGTGGTCCCCCCAACGATTGCCTGTAGCTGCTGGCAAGCCCCCGAGCCACAGTATGGCTTCACCATGCCCCAGTTCAGGGATGGGACATCGGCAGGCAGAACTGTGCGGCACAGCCAGGACCCACTCCAGCCGTCCCGGGTCCCAGGCTGGCCCCTCCACCATGACCTTGCAGAACTGACGGGCCCTGACCACATGGCAGATCCTTGCTCTAAATAAAAAGGTTTGTGTTTGTGTTTGTTTAGAAATTGAATTTAACGGTGGAGCCAGGGTAAAGGCGCCCATCACTGGCACAGAGCATCACTGCAGGCTGAAGAAACGGTTTTATTTGAAGGGGAATGATTGTTTCCTTCAGCCAAAGGGAACCAGCTGGGGGGAGCTCAGACTGAGGCGAGGGGTCTCCTCATTTGCAGCCTCAGAGGGACACTGTCTGGCGGTCACCGTCCCCACATGCCCACAGCCCCTGGCCGAGAGTCCAGCCTCAGCAGACTGCTGCTGGCTGCAGACTGCAGTGCGCCGGCTGGGCAGCCCAGGGGTCCCCTCTCTCTCCCAGGACAACGTCGGGCTCCAGCATAGCTTGTGTCTTTTTAAGCAAGAAAAAATAATTTCTATAAAAGAAGAATGTTCTGTGGACTTCTCTAAGTGAAAAACCAACCCAGGAGTAAGTGGCCGCGTTATCCCGATCATCCAGTCTTGCAAAAAGCTCAGGCCTGAGGATGCCAGTGAAGGCTTTTGCTCACCTGTACCCATGGTGCAGAGGCTGCGCCAGCCCCGGTCCTGCCTTGGCCGCCCATCTGTCCCGGCTGCCCGGCTGAGCTGCGGCAGCATCCAGGGACCGGTGCAGCACGTTACTGCCTGCGGAGAGGTGGGCTCAGAGACCTGCCTAACTCGTGGCATGTATTACTGACCAGCTGCCTTACAGGGAAAGCCTCAGTGTCCCCATTCTCACTTCTCTGATGTCTGAGCAGACTCATAAGATGGAGGTGAGCAAGGATGCCCTGGGACACCCCAAGGCTCCAGCACCCTCGGGCTGCAGCTCCGCTGAGCAGCTCCCTCTGCCCGTGTGCCGCAGCCCATGCCGTGCCGTGTGCTGCCGAGCACCCAGCACAGCCGGGGCTGCAAACCACCGGCACAGCCCCAAGCAGCTCCACGGCATGCATGGAGCCCATGGCATTGGGATTTCAACCACGCTCAGCCCCAGTGACAGGGATGGGGACAGGACGGGTGGCATCGCCGCGATGGCAGCAGACCAGGACTGTGCACAGCAGCCACCGCCGTGCCCCAGCAGTACCCGAAGCTGCGGCCACTCACAGCCACAGCCGGGCAGTGTGAGGCTGCGAAACGCCTGCTCAAGTCTGGGACCTCCAACTACCCGTGGTGGCTCCAAAGGAACCTTTTCCTTCCAGAAACGTGGAGCGACTGGGATGGGTTTGGGTGTATTTTTCAGGGGCTGCAGGAGGCCGGCTGCTGCGGTCACCAGCACTCAGGCCCTGCAGCACCAGAGCTGCGATTTCATACGCAGCCCTTCAAAAACATTTAAAACCAAAATCACTGGACCCACCGGGACAGACCTCAGCAGGGGCCGGCAGCCGGTGCAGGACACTGCCACCGATGTGCCCACTTGCATGGGGTAGGACCTTGTTTGCAGGGGTTGGCCAGGCAGGTGGGTTTGCAGGTGCCCCCCGGGGCACCTGAAATGCTGCGGGGTACTGGGAGCCTGCAGGGAGCCAGTCCTCGGGGTGCGTGTCCATGGGGAGGGGGTGCAGGGCAGGACCCCCCCCAGCCCTTCAGCAGCTCACACAAAGGTGCCGTCCCACCGAGAGCCCTCGCTGGCGGCTGCAGCATGGTGGGGGGCTCTTTCCCGGCTCAGGGTGCAGCCGGGGCATTCAGTCCCCCCGCCAGCCCTTTGCTGTGACTGTGCGATGCCCTGGGCACAGGCAAGTTTTTCACACCCCTCCCGGAGAAGCAAGCAGGCAGCAAGCTCTCCTGCCTGCTCTCCTGCCTCCTGCAGCACCAACAGCCCTGAGAGAACCGGGGAGCTCAGCGTGACCGAGGGGACGTGTCCCAGCCACACCGCTGGAGGAGAGGGGACCCCGGCACAGCCGGGTACCCACCGGTGGCCGGGGCCGTGGGGAACTGGCAGGGCTGGAAGCAGCCAGGGCAGAGCGGGCAGCAAACTGGCAGGGCTGCAAAGGGCATCATGGCATGTGTGCTCTGGGGCTGCCAGCTTGGAGGTGGCAGCGGTCGGGTGCCAAAGGGACGCCCCACGGCCTTCCAGCTGGCATTTTCAGGGCACTTCATCTCAGCCTGACGGTGATGTCCAGGCCAGGCTGGAGGAACTGGTGCTAAATGGGGCATTAAATTATTCGCAGTGAGTGGCTGTCCTTTAGTTCCCCAGCTCTCTGAGAGTGGGGCGAGCGGGGGGGTGTGCATGTTGGGCATAGAGCTGAGCCCCCCCAGGCTGCTGCTCTGGGCTGTCCCCAGGGAGATGGGGACACACAGCTGTCCCCGGCACCAGCAGGACCGTGCACAATCCTGCACAACCCGGGGGAGGGAGCCCGGCACTGGGAGCTGATGAGCACAGGTCATCCGGCATCACCATGAACCATCACCCACCTTGCAGGGATTAACCGTCTCCCAGGAACCGTGGCAGTGAGCAAAGGCACCGGCATCACCTTGTCCTCTGCTGCAAAGTGGCTTTTGAGGCTCAAGGCTGTCACGATCATGGGGAGGCTGTTTCTCAGCTGAGCAGCCCAGCAGCTGATGCACCACCAGCTGGGATATGGCTTCTTCTGGTCCTTTCTCAGTCTCCAAGGATTCTCTAGCTATGCTGTAAACCAAGCCTGGTGCATCGGGTGGGATGGACATGTGCTACAAAGGCCATGGCTTAACGCCCACCTTCCACCATGGGGCCGCCTTGGTTGTGTCTGCTTTTTGTCCAACCTGGGCTCCCCGTGCTCTGCCCGTGGCCCCGCTCTCAGGGTCTTTGCACCGTGAGCGATCCTGGCTCCAAGGCACCACCAGTCCAGACCGCAGTGTGCACCCCAGAGCCAAGTGCGCCAGGGAAACCTTGCAGCAAAGTAACCCCCCATCTCATACTGTCCCCCCACTTTTCTCCACCAAAGGCAACAACCTGTAGCAGCTTTGGTGGGAGACTCAGGGCTCTGGGGCAGAAGTGCTGAGCCCTGGGAACCTGCGAGCTCTGCCCTGGGGCTCCAGTTGCCCCCCCCAGCTGCCCCAAGGGAAGAGGCACACAGCCCCAAGTCTGCCACCAAGGGGAGGGGAGTCTGGGTCCCCCCTTCCCTCAGCTCCCTGGGCTGTGAAAGGATCCAGCTCCTGTCTCCCTGCTCCAGCCCCTGCTGACCCCTCGCTCCCTGGCCAGGCACCCCTGGGATAGGTGGAAGCCCTCCAGCAGGATGGGTGCTGATCCACTGAGCACCCGCCTGAGCTGTTACAAGGGGACAGCCAGCACATCCCCGGGGGGACAGCCAGCACACGGCTCAGCTCCATGCAGGGAGCATGTTTTTTGCAGGGCACACAGTTTAGCAGTGCACTTTACCGGGAGGCATCCCCTCGCCACCCCCAGCCACGCATGGCATTGCTGCTGCCAGTCCCCACGGATGCTCCGTGCCCGCTGCCTCCCGCCTGCCAGCCATGGGCTTTTTGGAGGCAGCACCCAGGACCAGGCTGCTCCCCCTTCTCCCAGTGCCCAGTGAGGGCTCAGCCCCTCGCTACCAGAGCATGGCCACTGTTGGGCTGCCAAACACTTGGTTTTGCCCGGTCCCACTAATTACAACCCAATTAGCACTCCTGCAGCATGCAGCCTGAGCTGACCCTGCAGGGCTTTCACAGCAGCCAGCACGGTGGGGAGGCAGCACGGACCCCTGACAGCACCCCGGGGCGGCTATAAAACGGGTCAGACCCCCTCCTGGCACCAGGGGATGAGAAAATGAGCTTGCCAACACATCTTGGAGTCTCTGTCCATCTCCTCTGCGTCCCAGCACAGTGCACGCAGGGTTTTATTAAGGCCCAAATCTCTGTGCCCCGAGATGTTCGTGGAAGATGTATGTTGGGGAGCGGGGCTCTAAGGCCAGCCAGCCAGAAACGTGCCAGGCACAGGGTACAAAGTGGTGGTGTTTAATTACTCCATATACAACAGCACATTACGCAGCCATACGCCCCCTCCCCGAGAGAAAGAGAACTATAAAGTTTATCGAAGGATAAAAAGGAGGATCCTTCTGACCCACAGCGGCAGGGCTGCCTGCCAGCCCCGCTCAGCCCCCACCGCCAGCTCCAGGTGAGGAGTGGGGACACTTGGGGACATGCCACCCCAGCAGGTCCGGGCAAGCTCTCGCAGATGGCACATGCAGGTGGGGAGGGCGGCCAGCACGCAGCGCTGCCAGGGCGAAGGCAGGACACCGCAAAATGGAGCTGCCTGAAGAGTCCTTGAGGTTCAAGTCCTACCAGATAAACACACAGAGACGAGGCCACGCTTGGGAGAAAGGAAAAACACTCCCCCCTCCCAAAATAAACAAAAAACCCCAAACAAAACAGCAGTTGGAAGAGACGTCCTCGGCTCATCCGGTCCCTGTGCCGCCGGCCCAGCTAGCGCTTGGAGAGCTCGTGCGATAGCCAGTCCAGCCCGTCGTAGAGCCCCGTGCCCTGGGTCGCACACGTTGCCTGCACGTACCACTGCAAAACAGAGGGAGATGGAGAAAAGGGCTTTGGGCTCTGCAGATCGCCAGCCCGGTGCACCCCAGGAGCAGCCCCGTGCCCCATGGGTCCCTCCTGCAAGGATGGGGACGGGGATGGCACCCTGGACACTCACGGTCCTGCTGCGCAGCGTCTGCAGCCCCAGCTTGTCCGTCAGCTCGCTCACCGCCATGGCGTTGGGCATGTCCTGCTTGTTGGCAAACACCAGCAAGACGGCATCCCGCAGCTCATCCTCCTGCAGCTGCAGAGAGAGCAGGGATGGCTGAGCCGGGCGCTGCCGGAGGGCAGCTCTCGGTGAGCCCTCAGTGAGCCTCCGCAGCGCCGGCACCCCAGCAAGCAAGACCTGGCTTGGACAGACCAAAAGAGCCGGGAGGGCTCTCCAGCTCCTCCACTCACCTCCAGTATCTTGGCTGCCCTCCTGCCCCCATCGATGCCTGGAGGTCTTGGTGGCACCAGGATGCTCTTCCAGGAGCACCCATGCCCTTCGCAGAGGGGCACCCGCATTGGAGCGAGGGGCTCCAGTGATAGAGGGGGCACAGCAACTGCCGTGGGGACGGTGCAAGAGAGCAGGCACGATGCTCTCCAAACAACGGCAAGCAGGCAGTGGGTATCTGCCCGTCCCTTCTTCCCACTCTCAGGCTGTCATGCACTCCGCTCCGTGCCGGCTTCCTCCCCCAAGGATGCTCTGCCCCCACCCCAGGCAGCCACACCAAGGAGTAAATGACCCCTGCCTCGCAGGCTGGCTTTCGGACATCGTTTCTGGACTGGGCACTTGGCTAGCAAAGCCCTGACTAAGTAAAACATAAAACCACATTTTCTCAGCCATATTTCCCCCTTGCAATTGCTCCTGCTTCCTGCAGGTCCAGCCTCTGCCTGGCAGAGGAGTCTCCGTCAGGTCCCCAAGCCCGTTTCTGGATGGATGCCCCTGGCACTACATGGCGGGCAGAGCAGAGCCAGGTCTCATCTTGCATCCAACCAGGCATTGCTGCAGAGCTGGGCGAGCGGGAGGAGGGCTGGGAGATGCCCACCTCCCCGCCAGACTAAATCCCCGCCGTCACTCACCATCTTCTGCAGCTCATCGGCAGACTCCTGCACTCGCTCTCGGTCGTTGCTGTCCACCACGAAGATGAGACCCTGTGGGAGAAGCCAGGCTGGAGCAGGCAGCTTGCACGGAGAAGAGAGGGACATCCCAGACATCCCAGGTGGGCTGCAGGCACCCCCCCAGCCAAGGGGAGAGCAGCCCCGCTGCCCACCTGCCCCCCCCCCCAAAAACCAGAGCACCCCAGGGACAGTGCTACACCTCACCCCTTGCCTGCTCCTCTGCCGGACCCCTCTGCCTTGCTCCCCTCCAATGGGGCGGCAGGGCAAACACCCAGGCACCGTCCCAGCACCCCCAGCGGGGCCACCGCACCGGGGACCAGGACGTGTTCCCTGCCACCACTCACACACCCAGTTCAGGCAGGATTAGGCCACAAGCCCCGGGGAAGCCTGAGCCAGCCCCGCTGCAGCTGATGAAGTTTATCCCTGCCCTGAGTCAGCGTACCTGCGTGTTTTGGAAGTAGTGCCTCCAGAGGGGTCGGATTTTGTCCTGGCCACCCACATCCCAGACAGTGAAGCAAATGTTCTTGTACTCCACTGTCTCCACGTTGAACCCTGCGGGGGGCAGGAGGGGCATGGGGAGAGGGTGAGAAGAGCCTGGCTCCACTTTCTTTACACCCCCCCATGAGGGATTTACACACATGGATGAAATCCCCCCCGAGGCGTCTCCTCTCCAGGCTGAGCAGCCCCAGCTCCCCCAGCCTCTCCTCCTATGAGAGATGCTCCAGTCCTTTCACCGTGGCCCTGCACTGGACTCACTCCAGCATGTCCCCATCTCTCCTGCACCAGGGAGTCCAGCACCAGACCCAGCACCCCGAGGTGTCTCAGCAGAGCTGAGCAGAGGGGCAGGAGCTCCTCTCCTCTCCTGACCCACTCTCAGTGCTCTGCCCAGCACAGCCCAGGGTCTGGTGGCCCCAAGCCACAAGGCCATGTGCCTGGTGCTTGCTCAGGTTCCTTCCCAGCGGGACTGCCAGGACCTTCTCCTCAGAGCTCCTCTCCAGCAGGTACCAGGGCCTGGGGTTATTCGTCTCCCAGGACAGGACTTGGCATTCCCCTGGTTGAACTCCATGAGGTTCCTCTGCCCATTTCTCCAGCCTGCCCAGGTCCCCCTGGACGGCAGCACGGTCCCACTGGTGTATAACCACTCCTCCTGGCTCAGGACCGTCCACAAGCTCGCTGAGGGTGCTCTGTCCCCATCACCCAGGTCATGAATGAAGATATTCAGCAGCACCAGCCAGCATGGTACACCACGGCTGACCGGTCTCCCCGACCCAAGCAGCTCAGCACATTCCCAATCCACCTCCATCAGCTTGTGGGAGATGCTATGGGAGACGGTGCCGAGCACCCCACTGAAAGCTTCACACCAGGATCTGGCAGGACAGCTGCCTGCCCTGCCTGCCATGCTCGGGCAGACTGGATCCCCATGGTCCGAGCGACCTCCTGGCCATGAAAACACCTTTGCCCTCTCTGGACCGGAGCCAGATCACGGTGACATAATGGCTCGGGCTCTGTGTTCATCATGGGGCAGGCGGAGGGCAGCAAACCAGGGTGGCACATTCAGGTTGGCACCTGCCGTGCAGGTCAGGGCGGGTGGTCCATGCCAATGCCCGTGCCGGGGACTGCAAGGGGTATTTTGGGGTGCAAGCCAAGGTCCCCACTGGGCACCGGCCGCGGCTGTGCCCCAGCACCCAGGCAGGCAGGGGATAACGGGAGGGTAATGGCTGGGCGGACAGGGCACTGGGCATCATGCCGCACATCTCACCCACCCGCGGCCCCCAGCCCATCGGGGTGCACCAGGGATCAGCCCGGGGGACCCACGGGAAAGCGGTACCTGGGTGGGCAGCAAGGCCTGTGGGATGTGGGGGGGGGGGGGCCTGCCCGGTGCCGGCTGTCAGAGGCAGGGTGGGGGGGGTCCTGCCCGGTACCCGGTGCTCGGTGCGGGCCCTGCCCGGTGCCGGCTGTCAGAGGCGGGGGTGGGGGTGTCCTGCCCGGTACCCGGTGCTCGGTGCGGGCCCTGCCCGGTGCCGGGGCACTCACCGATGGTGGGGATGGTGGTGACGATCTCGCCCAGCTTCAGCTTGTAGAGAATGGTGGTCTTGCCGGCGGCGTCCAGCCCCACTGCAACGAAGAGGCGGTGTCACCGGCGCCGGTACCGATACGTGCCCCGGCCCCATCCCCATCCCCCGCCCGGCCCTGCTCCGCCGCCCCCGCGCTCACCCATCAGGATCCTCATCT
Organism: Haliaeetus albicilla; assembly: GCF_947461875.1. Lineage (NCBI taxonomy): Eukaryota > Metazoa > Chordata > Aves > Accipitriformes > Accipitridae > Haliaeetus > Haliaeetus albicilla. Next base: position 958,148 of record NC_091496.1, on the reverse strand, counting down.
GTTTCTTGCCGAAGATGCGGGAGAAGATGGCGGAGACCGTGAGGCCCATGGCGGCGGCGGCGGGACGGACGGACGGACGGACGGACGGGACGGGACGGGACGGGACGGCCGCGCTGCCACCCCGCTGCCTCCGCGCTCCGCTGCGCCGCAGGCCCCGCCCCGCGCACCGGGCCACGCCCCCCTCCGCTGGGCCACGCCCCCCACGCCTACCGCCCCCACTCCCTGCATCGCCACGCCACGCCCCTCACGGACAAACCACGCCCCTCCACCGCTCTGTACCGCCCCCTCCTCCCTCCCTGGACGCTGCACCTCGCTGGGGCCCCCGCATGGCCCCGCCCCCTCCGGCTCTCCCTTGGCCGTCTAGCCCCGCCCGCATCGTTTATAGCCACGCCCCGTTGCTTCTCCCCACCTCCCCGCAGCGCTGCCTGCCGGAGGCGCATGCGCAGTGCGCGCCGGCGGTAGGAGGTGTCGGGCGGAAGTGGCGTGCGCAGAGGGTGCCGGAGCGGAGGTGAGGCCTGCGGCGGCGCGGGGGTTGCCCTGGAGACGGGACCCCCCACGGACACCCGGGACCCCCCCGGACACCCGGGACACCCCCCCCCCCGGCTCTGCAGTCTCTCCTGCCCTCCACGTCCCCTCTGCTCCAGCCCCGCGGCCCCTCTGCCGCGCCATCGCAGCCCCCCTCAGCGGCTGCCCCCGGTCCCTTCCCCCAAAGCTTGCCTCCCCCCTCGCCCGCGTGTCACCGTCCCACCCGGCCGTACTCCCCTCCCGTTTCTTCTCCGGCCACCTGGTGCTGACAGCACACCCCGCCGTGGCAGGTCCTCTGCAGTGGAAGAGCCCCCCCCACATTCCCCCCCCCCATGGCCTTCTGCCGTGGGGACCCCCGAGAGCTGGGGCCCCCCACCCAGAGCTGGCAGCGGTTGGATTACCTTCACGGCCGGCAGCTGTGCTGCCAAGGGACAGGCAAAGGGGCTGTTTCTCTTGAAAAGGAAAAATGGAGCCATTTAGAGGCGTAAGCCCCCCTGACTGACCTGAGGGGGAGCGGCTGCAGCGGCGTGTATCGCTGTACGAGGTGTTAAAGAGTTCTCTCTGGTTCTGGCTGAGGCACTTGAGGCATCCGAGTCATAGCAGGAGTTTCCCCTCAGAGCAGGACCTGCGCAGGGTTCGGTGCACGGTGACAGATGCATTGCAGAGTTGTTAACTGCGTGGTGTCCTGGGGGAGTTCAGGGTGGTGGTCCCGCTTAGCCGCCTGCTCCTGCCTATTGCAAATGTGTCTCTGCTGCTCGTTTAGCCTTTGTGCTGTTTTTCTCCTTTCAGGTTGCACAAATCATGGAGAAGTTTGGCATGAACTTTGGAGGTGGCCCGAGTAAAAAAGATCTTCTGGAGACTATCGAATCACAGAAAAAGCAGCTTCTTCAGTACCAGGTTCGGCTGAAGGATGTCGTCAGAGCCTACAAGAGCCTACTCAAAGAGAAGGAGGCGTTGGAAGCCAGCTTGAAAGTGTTGTCCGTGTCTCATGAGGCAGATGTTGGCTTCAGCAGTGCTCAGCCTGCGTCTGTGGCTAGCTCCAGTTCTTCCTTTGCCGATTCTGCTGATGACAGGAGCTCAGTTCACAGCGAAGATAGCGTGGGGACAGCTACCAGTGCAGACACTGCTGCCAGTCTGGCCAGTACCAAGGGTGAGCCAGGGCCTGAGGATGATAAGCCCACGGCCGCCGCTTCCTCTCTTAAATCAGAAGAGACGAGCGGTTCAGAGAGTGGCATCAGCACGAGCAGTGGGGATGTGTCATCTGCTGCTGGTGAGGCTGATAAAAGAGTGCTCCAGCTGAAGACCCAGCTGGCCACTTTGACCAGTGCTCTGTCAACAGTCACGCAGGAGAAGTCCCGCATGGAAGCCTCATACCAAGCAGACAAGAAGAAGATGAAGCAGGACCTGGATGATGCCATTAAGAAAGCAGAGGACGAGACCAAGAAGTTGGAGACAGAGCTGAAGTCTGTCCAGGAACAGCTAGCCGAGACCAAAGCCCGTCTGATCACGCAGCAGCACGACCGAGCCCAGGAACAGAGCGACCATGCTGTTATGCTGCGAGAGCTACAGAAGCTGCTGCAGAGCGAGAGGACTCTGCGCCAGGATGCAGAGCTGAAGCTGGAGGAGACCAGGGAGGTGTTGGCCGGGAGGGTGTGTATGGCTGACCGTGCCGAGGGGTATGAGCAGCAGATCAAGCAGCTGAGCCAGGAGGTAGAAGACTTGAAGAGAGAGCTGCAAGCTGTTCAGGAGGAGAACAACAAGCCAGACCCCCGGATACAGGATCTGCAGGAGGAGATGGCCAGCCTTAAGAACCACTTCCAAGTGCAGCTGTTACAAGAGATGAAGAAGGTAATGCCTTGTATGGGCCCTGGAGCAGCTCACTCTGTGGGATGTATCGGCAGCAATTGGGGCAGGGTTTGAGGCTGGAGGAGCACAAATTCTCCTTCCCAGTCCTGCAGAGTCCAAGAGGTTTGAAATAGATGAAAGTATCATGGCTTTGATTGATGGGATGATAGTCCCAGAGGAGAATAAAAGCTGTTTATGATACAGCGTATAAGTCATTAATCAGGGGGTGGTGACCTTTGGATTTGGGAGCAACCTTTGAGGTGATTACACAGTGACTCCTCCACAGTGTCATTTGGTTCTGAACACGTTACCCTCTGGTGTGACGGTGGCCGAGCTTGGGAGGAGAGACCTTTCTGCTGCCCCACTATGGCAATGAGTGTGTCTTGTCTTGTATCTAAGCACAATACAAGGTACCATTACAGGAGCTCATAAAAACTAACCTTCTTCAGTGAAACTCGGAGTGCTCTAGGGAAAGAAGAAAGGAAAATACAGGAGGAAGGCTCTAGCCCGTGTGCATGCAGGGGGAAGAGCTAGAAAGAGGGATGTGGCGGAAAAGAGGAACCTGTGTAACTCTGCAGGTTGTAGGGCAACGTGCTCAGGGGTTGGCATTGGGGGTTTGGCACCAGTAACCAAATTTGCATCTGGAAACACTCTGGAATGGGATCTTCCTCATCTGCTTGCACTCTGGAACAAGTTTTCTTTCTAATCTGAAGCATCGGGCTGGTTTAATGCAGTTTGCCTTTTTTTTTTTTTTTTTTTTGAAGTGACCTCTAACAGCTTCTCTCTGACAGAGGTGAAGGTGACCTGACTCCGGCTGTGTCTTAGTTCACAGTGGTGACTGTCGAGTCAGTTGGATCTCAATAGCTGTAAAAACTGTGAACACCAGGGGTTTGTTGTAGCTACTCAGAAACCACTGAATTATATTAATATTGGTGCAACAAAATATAGGATTTAGGTAAATTGCAGTTAGATGTGTGAAAGCTTTAGAGCACATGCACATTTTAAAAAAATCCTGTAGCAGATTTTGACGTGGGTTTGCTGCTTCCCACCCCCGCACACCTACAGCAACACAGATAATGCTGGTGACAGGAACTCTGCAGAGCAGGGAACAAAAGCAGAAATGCTTTTAGGTTATCCCCAAATAAACAAATATCCAAAAAGGCAAGTCAGTGTCATGGTTTGTATGGGATTCTAGGCGAAAGGATGGCCCCGCACTTGTTTGGAGTTCAGCAGAGCAGAATTAAGCCCCCATGTAAACCACAGACCTCCTGCCCAGAGAGTTGAGCTAATGTAACCCTGCTGTGTCTCTCTGCTTTCAGACTGCACAGGCAGAGGAGCAGCTCCGCCAGCACGCCCAGATGGAGGAGCAGCGAGTGGCTGACTTGGAGGGCCAAGTCTCCGAAGTGTCAGAACTACTTGGGACTTATGAAAAAGCCAAGCAGAAAGACCAAGTGATCATTCAGAAGCTAAAGGACCGCATTGTACAGTTGGACCTGGAGAACAAAACCCTGGCCATCGCTGCCTCCAGCCGGTCGCCTGTTGATATTCACATAGAAGAAGCCAATCTTGATGTTAATGTTCTAAAGGATAAAATGGAGAAGCTGAAAAAGCTCTTGCAGGCAGCAGCTAAGAAGAGTCAACCCGCTCTGGACATCGAGAAGCTGTGTGAGCTGGAGCTGCCAAAGGGCACTGAGGCTGGGGATGGTGAGAAGGCCACTGCTTTGTACTATCAGCAGGAGCTGAAGCAGCTGAAGGAAGAGTTTGAAAGGTACAAGATGAGGGCACAAGTGGTTCTCAAGAACAAGTCGGCCAAAGACGGCAATCTGGCTAAAGAACTGGAAGAAGCTCAAGAGCAGCTGGCTGACCTGAAAGAGAAATATGTGGTGCTTCAGCTGTCCTCTGATGAAATGGAGAAGCAGCACCAGCAAGACATGGAAGCCAAGAAGCAAGAGTTGTCCCAGCTGCAGCAAATTCACAGGCAGGAATTAGAGCGATGCCAGCTGGACTACAGGGAACGGGCGCTGAAGCTGGAGGAGGAGATGCACAAACAGCGGGACCGAGCCCTGGCGGTGCTGGCAGAAAAGGACCAAGAGCTGGAGCAGCTGAGAGCTGTCACGTTGCCTTACGGGCTTCAAGGATCCAAAAACTACCTAGTGTCAGGGACTGACATTACTAGCAATGACTCACCAGGTAACAATTCCTCAGAGATTCTCCCCCAGGCTCTTCATCTCTCCACCACCAGTGAGCCTACCTTCTTCTTGTATGCAGAGCAGCTGGCTCGCAAAGAAGTGGAAATTGTAGCGCTGAGGAAGCAGAAGCACAAGCTGGAAGTGCAAGTTCACCAGCTCCAGGAAAAAATCTTGGTTGAGGAGGAGAAGCACCGGGAGGAGATATCCACACTTCAAAGTGAAATTGAGAAGAACTTCAGAGATAAGAGCAGAGAGGGAGCCAACCTGGAATACCTCAAGAACATTGTCTATAGATTTTTGACGCTGCCAGATTCTCTTGGTCGCCAGCAGACTCTAACTGCCATATTGACTATTCTGCATTTCAGCCCAGAAGAAAAGCAAACTATTACAAAACAGTCAGCTTACAGCAGCTGGTGGCTTTCTGGGAAGAGATGAGATGGTAGCTTTTATTCCTAACTGCTTTTGCATAGTAACACTTTTCTGATTATTAACTAAGACCACTTCACTTGTGGTGTAACCTCTTTCCAACCATCTGATGGAGCAGGGAGCTTTCAGCAAAGAATTGGGCTTAAACTAGTGCTCTTAGCACTAATTTAAAGCAGAATTGTGCCAACTATTCCAGTAGGAATACAGTGCTCTCTTGCTCTCTGATGTGAGAATTTGCTCTGAGTTGGAACTTGATTTAAAAAAAAGGAAGATACTGATGCTTTTTTAAAGACAATTTTAAAAAATACCTACCTGTCAGGCATAGGGTGAGGAGCCCTATTACAGTGGAACTTGCTTGTATCTTCAAACACCAGACAGGCTTGTGACTCAAAAGATTTAAAGGGGGCGGGAGGAAGCACTTAACACGGTGCTAAAATAACATAAGACAAAAGAGCTGAAAGCCTGTGAGAAGGATGAGTCTTAACTACCAGCATCATCCAAATGCAGAAAATCTTGAGCAATTTCTTAAAGGTTTTTTTACCTGGAGCCAAATTTATACCAGTGGATATAGCAACTCCCCATAGCACTGGGGACCATCAGATGGTGCAGCATGTTATGGTGTGCTCTCATTACTGACCAGGGATTCTGCAGTTATCGGTGTTTCCCAGGAAGGAGAAAAGATATCCTAAGTATTTTAAGTTTGAACCCTTGTAACTGCAGTGGTGCAAGCAGTGGTTCCCCACCAGTGTCAAACTAGCAGGTGCTATGTAGCAGTTCTTTTAGAGCAGGTATCTGAGCTTTCTGACCCTGTTTGGGATGGGAACCAGGGTGTTGCAGAAAGCAAACAGAGGAAAGGCTGAAATAGGCACACTGACCCTTCAGCAGTCATTTTCTGAGCATTTGGGAGTTTGAAGTTTTGATGTTCTGCAATGTTGTTTTTGGCAGTAAGGCGTTGCTCCTGCTGCGATAAAAGAAGCAAGCAGCAGTGAGGGGCAGAAGATAACAGCTCTGGGGGCAGTGTGTGCCCTCACCTTGTGGTAAACACTGTGAGGATGAAGGCCTGGCCAGTTGCTGCATAGACCTTGAAGTTCTTGTGTAACTTCCTTGCAAATTGGTGAGCATGGCAGGAAAGAAGCCAAAACATTTTGAAACACCTCTGGCTTTGGTAGACTGCTGTAAGCTCCCCGCTGGCATTCCTGCATTTTGCAGTTGTGCTCTGGATCTGCCGGCTCCTGACTGCTTAGACCCAGAAGGACGGAGCTGAAAGCCCTGGCTTGCTGGGAAGATGGCTGTATTAGGCATTTTATGAACGGTTGCGAGATAAAACCAGAGTGTGTGTTTTGAATATTAGTGGACTGCGTGAGAAGGGTTGGGGCCTCGGGAGAGCTGCGGCGTACAGCTGTGAGTGTGCTGGGGGAGCTGCCTGCTCTTGCTCCCCGGGCCAAGGAGGGCAGCTGGCAGGCTCGGTGCGAGGCCAGCGCTGGCACAAGGAAACTCCTCTCCCCTCTGCCGTGGCAGGAACCTGACTTTCCTGTTGTTGTTTTTGCTCTGTGCTTGAGAGCCGACAGGCTGGAGAAGTGGAACGCGCTGTTTCACCCCCAGAGCCCATGTTTTCACCGGTTGAAGGGCTAGGGCAGCGGCTGGCTTTACCCTATTGCCTTCCCTTTGCCTTCCGTCTCTCCCCTGCTGGGTTGATGGTTGAGACAAGGGAAGCAGCCACCTGTCTGGAGGGAGACGCTGGGTCTCTGGGGATCTCCCCAGCCGATCCCCTGGGTGCTGGAGCCACTAGAGGGCACCCACTGGTTGCCCAGTCCCCAGGGACAGCGACCAGAGGGTGCAGCATCCCTCCTGCTGTAGCCACCCGGGGTGCTGCCAAGGCCTGCTTCCCTGGGATGGCACCTGGCTCTGAAAAGCAACACACAAAGAAAGCAGCCAGTGACATGAGAGGGCTCAGCAACCACAGCTGAGCCTGGGTCCTGGCTGGTCTGCATGACTCAGGGGGAAAATGCTGTATCTTAGGGCGGCTCGCACTGGAGCTTCAGCCTTCGCAGGTGAGAGAGGTTCTGTGGGGTCAGCAGGGTGGGTTTTTCTGTCCAGAACGTTGTCTGCTGCAGTGGAACTGCTCCTGAGGTCCAGGGCAGAGTGCCGGTGCTTTCTGTAGTGAAGGGTATATAAGGTCAGGAGAAAAAAAATAAGCGTGCCAGCTGTTGTGTCCCCAATGCTGCCTGTTGGCATTAAGTTATCCAAAATGGGAAGGAGCATCTCTGTGAGGTCGGAAGAGCTGTCCTGGCTGGATCCCCTGGAAAAGCGCCCATCAGGAAGTGCTTGTGCTAATATTTAAATGGTCACTACTCTCTTAAAACCAGGGAGGGACGTTTTGCTTCCAGAGATGTTGGGTGGTTGCCTGCAGCCCTGGGAACTGGCTACTCCCAGCTGTGCTTTTACTGAAGCTTCTAGAGCTTTCTCATCTGCGTAGGCAAAATCTCACTTGAGTTTTGTTTTCATGCACCTGCTTTGTTTTTAATTACAGCTTGGCTACTAAAGCACAACTTCCCAGTCCCAGAGTACAGGGAAAGTGTTTGTAAACACGGGTGTCAAGTCTTGTTTTAACAATGCCCAGGTCTCTCATGAGTCCGGGAGCCGAGTTAACAAATCGGTTGATTTAGCAGCTCTCAATGCCATGCTGCCCGGGGAGGCCTTGGTGCACCGCGCAACCTGGGCAGCTCTTCGGGAGGGAGCTGCTGTGTCTCTGGGCAGCGCTGGTGCCTTTGGCAGCTCACGCCGGGTTGATGAGCCATTACCGCTCCAGTCTGACGAGCCCCGCTGCTCAGCACTGGGTATGCGCTGCTCGCTCTTGAGTGCACAGTCTTTGCACAGCTGCAACTTTGCGGCTGCTGCTGGTTTTTTACCCGAGTGTTCCCCGGCACACGTGATGAGGCCAGCACGGCACATGCTGTTTTCTCGCAGAGGAAGTGGGCTCTGAGAGGCCGCAGGAGCTGAGCGGGGCTCCCCAGCCAGCACACATCTCGGCACAGGGAAGCCAGAGCCTGCGAGTGCCTCTGCAATTCAAGTGCCCGGGATGGATGGAGAGCTTTAGCAGCTGAGCAGGACGGAATCCTTTCCCATCTCGGTGCTGTGCCAGCGGTCCTTGTCCTGTCAGTGGCCGAGCTCACTGGAGTCCACTCCACAAATCCCACCTTGCTGAAGGCAAGGGCAGTGCTCCAGCTAATGCAACCCTTGGTGCCAATTTCTCCTCAAAAAATCCTCAGGGAAAATAAGCCCCAGGCAGAACCTGTGCCTGCTGGAGGTCTTAGGAGGGAATCACAAAGCCAAGCAGTTGGCAGTTCCTCACGAGAGGAGGAGGAGAGAGCATCGGCAGTTGGTCCCACGCAGGATCCACGTGCTGCTCCAATGGAGGCATCTAGATAGAAATTGGAAGGTTTGTTCCAGGGAGTGCTTGGTCTTGGGCTCCTCGACTTTGAAACCCTTCTCAATGATGGGAGTGTTGGTTCGGCCAAGGGATCTGCTGAAAAGAACCCAGACTCTGGTCCCAGTTTGGAAAGATTGAATCAAGTGGTGCCTCTGAAACCACACGGATTGCTTAAAATCTTACCCTGCAGCAGCAGGAGCCATTCCCACAACGCCTGAGGGTGATGATGCTTCCTCCTGCTTCGGCTTCACTGCACAGGCTGAGAGGGGATCCCGGTTCTCCCTTTGCCTCATGTGCTTCTGGAAGAGCCTCTGCCTGGAGAACAAAGTAATGTAGAATAGATCCCAAGTGGTGGTGGGTTTTGTGGTGGTTGTCAGATGCAGCAGGACTGACTCTGCTGTCCCATGACCACTGTGAGATGCCTCTTCCACACCCACAGGTCTGCATTCCTCTGCTGGTCCTGGGCAGGAAAAATTGCCAGCCAAGCTGGAGAGAGACTGGCCGGAGGGCAGGTTGCAGCAGTTGACAGTGATGGTGAGGAGGGGAACAAAATGGGGTCCAGCTGGGACCATGTGGAGCCGCTGCTCAGTGACCAGCCGGGTTTAAGGACCATTTCCTCACCTGATGGAGGAAAAAAGGAGCGGCTACAAAGGAAGCAGCTGGCAGCTGTGGGGGAACATCTCCAGGAGCTGCCAAAGCAAGGTCCCCTTCATTGCTGTCAGCCTTGTGCAGCTCACCCAGTGCAATTTCTTTCTCTGTTCCACTCCAGCCCCTCTCCCTACTCTTCTCCATCCCTCAGATGTTCCCCATCATTCCTCCTTCTTTCCTCTCTTCATTCAGCCAATACTGCTGAAATAAAACTAAAAAAACAACCTGAAGCATAACTCTGCTTGCTGTTTTGTGACCTGTGGTTTAAGTGGGGAGCAGCGCGTGGGCTGGCTGCTGGCATGTGCTTATGCAGCACTTTGCCCCCAGCCTCCCTCAGCACGCTGCCGCAACCAGCTGGGCTTGGTGCTGCTGCGTTTTGCCAGATTGCAGAGCTTCTTGCCCAGGGTGGTGAGGTCTGCCAGATCCACCAGCCCTGGCTGCTGACAGCACAGCGTGGCTGTGGTGTCCTCGTTCGTTCTCTGGTCTTGCAAAAACTGCTTGAACAGGTGTAAAAAATCTAAATTTTTTTTTTGGCTTGCGAGTTTGACCTGTTCTTTGCTGTTAGATCATCGGTGAACATCAGGAAACGGCCGCAGTTGCCCTCCCCAATGTGGTGGCAGCCTGCTGGGGGGGGTGGCTATCCTGGCTGGCACCTCTCTTCCCTCCAGCAGCTTTTCTGGCGCTCCTGGCAGTGACTGCTGTGCCTGTGTGGCTTTTCCCTCCCAGAGCTTCCCGCTGCAAGCAACTGGCGGGACTGCGCCGTGGCCGCATCCTGCAGAGGCAGCTGCACCGAGCCCTCCTGTAACCCTGTCCCTGCTCGTGCCCGGTCTCCCGGTGCTGGCAGAGCAGCCCCCACGCAGCACGCTGGCATGGTCTGTGGTCTCAGGGCTGGCTGGGGCACTGGGCTCTGGGGCTCACCTTGTGCGGGCTTCTTTTGCCCCGCTGACCCTTTTCCTGAGCCTCAGTTTTCCCTCTTAGCAAGGAGAAGTCTGCCTGCACCTGTAGCAGTAGATGCGGGGACGCCTGTCGCTGGCCGTCTGCTGCAAAGCAGTGTGCGCAGGCAAAGCAGCCAGGAGGCGAAGGGGATGGAGAACCAGCCACGCTCACGTCTGCAACCCCGACGGGGAACTGCGTCTCTTGCTTGCGTTCTCGCTCCCCAGCATGCAAGAGGGAGGTGCGAAGGAGGCTGCCAAGCATTCGCTTGGGTTCCGCGAGCACGAGGGGCTGATCCCCTCCCTGCTCGCAGGGCTTGCACGTAGCAGCCTGCGCATCTGTGGGGAAGCTCCTGCTGCCCCGGCCGGGCAGGTTCCTCTGGCTGCACTGTGCAGGCAGAGCTGCGGCCGTGTCCCTGCAGACGGAGTGTGGAGTGAGCCCAGCCGGCAACTGCTCCGGTGCCAGCCTTCCGAGCGCTGCCGGCTGCTGACCCGTCCCCAGGCTGTGCAGAGAAGAGCTGGGAAAGCTCTCGGCTCCCAGCTGCCCGGCCATGGCGAACGAAGAGGAACACCCGTCGGCTCTCTCGGATAACCAGGTAAAGGCGTGTGCGTGTGGGAAACCCTCTGCAGAGACCTGGGAAAGATGCTGCCAAACGCTGCAGACCCTGTTCAGGCCTCCCCCGTGGGCCCCTGACCGAGGGGGGGTTCCCCCACGCTGGAGATGGGGGGACAGCACTGCGGGGACCATAGCTGCCAGCAAAGGGGTCCCAGCTGCCCGGCCCAGGACTCAGGGGCGGCTGCTCCTGCTCCGCTGTCTCTGCATGACTCACCGGGCCCTGGGAGCCATCCGGCTCCGGCAGTCTCGCCGGTTCCTCCGCGGCAGCCCCACGCCACGCCGTCTGGGAACCGCTCTCAGCAGCGCAAGCCCGGAGCGGGACGCGGTTTCTTCGTCGCTCCCCAGCCCCAAGCGAAGGAAACCCAGGTGCTGCGGTGAGGCAAGCTCAGGGGGACGCAGCAGGAAACCCCTTCGTGCAGCCACCGCCGAGGGGCTCGTCCCGTGCGGCAGCACCGCGGGGCTGGCGAGGAACCGGCCGCTGGCTCCTCCGCTTTTCCCACCACCACCACCGAAGGGTTCCAGCCCCCCCGGCACAACCTCTCGGGGAAGATGCCTTTTTTGCTTCTGCTCTGCCCGCTCTGTGGTGACACAGGGGCACCAGCCACCCACCACCACTTTGGCCAGGGATGCCCGTGGGAACAAGTCCGGCCGTGCCTGGGGGTCCATGTCCGTGGGGCAGCTGAGGCTCCCGCTGTGGCCCCGCTGCAGGACGCCTGAGCCCGCGCTCCTCTCCATCTCTCTCCCTCAGGTCTTCGTGCTGACGTGCATCTACCTGCCGGCCTCACTGCTGAGGTGGGTTCTGCCCCCCCGGCCCTTCGGTGCTGGGGAGGGGGGGAGGCAGCAGCCGTAGCCCTGCCTGCACGTGGCCTCTTGTCTTACGCACAGCCTCCTCGGTCCCCAAACCTGGGGTGTGGGAACTGGCCTCCCATTGCCTTTGTAGGGAGGGGACCCCCCCCACACCCCATACCCGTGCCAGCCCCTTCCCATCTCGGAGGAGGCTGAGCACAGGATCCCCACTGGGATGGGTTCATTGGGAAGCCACCGTGCTGGGCCACCAACAGCTCTGCTCCGCCGGGTTGTTAACCGCCAGCCCCGTCTCTTCCAGCCTCCTGGGCAGTGGATCGGTCCTCGCTGTCACCTCCCGGCAGAGGCGATGCTGCCACATCCAGGTGAGTGCCACTGGCTCCCAGGGACACAGGGACGGGTTTTGGCCCCAGCTAAGCCTGAGGCAGAGCCGGGCCAGCACTGCTGCTGCTGGGCTTAATGCACAGCAGGACTGGAGGGGGGCAGGAGATGCAGGATGCTCGCACCAGCATCCCCGGAGAGCAGCGGGTCCCAACTCTGCTCCCGGCCGGCCTGGGGAGGGACGTGGCCGTGGCAGCTCTGCCGAGCCAGGGAGAAGCTGCTGCCACTGGCGTGACGCTGCCAGCCAGAGCTAACGCTGTGTCCCGTCCCCCAGCTTCGCCCCCTTTTCCTCCTCGCCCTGGCAGATTTCCTGGCCGCCGCTGTGCTGCTGAGCACCGCCACCATCCAGCTGCTGCCAGCCCCGCTCTTCATCCCGGCGTACGCTGCCTGCCCCTATGGACTGATGCTGGCCACGGTAGGGGGGGGGTCGGCTTGCGCCATGGGGCGGCACCGGGAGGTGGGCATCTCCTCCTATACCCCTGGGAACAGCTGAGACCTGTCTGCGGGCTGGAGTGTCCCCAGGGAAGTCCCGGGCTGGGGAACTATTTCTCCTACCGAGAAATGGCTCCTGTTCCCGCTGTTACTGTCCTGAGCCACCAAGAGTCATTCCCTGGGGAAACATGACCAGTGTTTCTCCCCAGCCCCCATGAGGCGAGTGCTGCGTTCCCCCCCCTGCAGGGAGCATCCCTTTTGCCCATGCCGTGCCCTGCTGCCAGCACCAGGATGGCAAACCCAAACGCAGCCGCTCACGTGCGCCGGAGCGAAGCAGGGCATGGCTCTCCCCGGTGCAGACGTGTTCTCCCCTTCATGCCCAAACTTACCCAGCACCTGCAGCTCCTGCCTGCCACTTCCCTCCTGCCCTGATAAAGCCACCGGCCAGCCGGCCCCCCTCCCCAGGGTGGGCGCAGTGATGGCACGAAGCCATTTGCTCTTGGTGCTGCGTGTCTCAGTGAGCGGCTCCCTTGTTGTGCGGCTGCTCCTGGCACAGCTCTGCTGGGGGACAGCGGGATGTCGGTGTGCAGAGCACGAGGAGGGGAGGGGGAAGGTGCCTTTGGGGTGGTGGGCACAGCAGGAGCCCGCTCTCCCTCTCCTCTCACAGACCTTCTACGCCGTCTCGTTCCTGATGGTTGTTGTCTATGCGTACGAAGCCTACCGCACCGTCCACGGCTGGAGAGCCTGGCATGTGGCAGCTCTGCAGGTCAGTGGCCACCAGCCGTGGTGCGGCCGGGCATCGTCCTTTGCACATGCGGCTGTTCCGGCCCTGTGAGGACCCGGGGAGCAGCGAGGGGATCCGAGGGCAGCCCCATTCCCTGGGGTGTTAGTGGCTTGCCCTGCATCCCGGTGGAGCGGGGCTGGAGCCTCGAGCTGCTGCGAGACCCGCAGCCCCGGGTCATGGGGGGGTTTCTTCCCTGCAGGAGAGGAGCAGGTGCCTGGAGAGCGCATGGCAGGGGCTGCCCTACGTCCTGGCCTGGTACGTGCCAGCCGCCAGCCCCGAGCCCCTCTCCACCCTGAGCCGGGCTGCGGCATGGCGCCCGCCCTCCCGGCTCTGCCCAGGACGGGATGGATGTGCTCATCTCCACCTCTCCCTGCAAGGCTGGTGCCGGCACTCACGCTCCTGGGACAGCTGATCGCCCGTGGCACCTCTGTGACCGACGTCGCGCCAAGACCCATCGAGCCCGTCGTGCCGTGGAAAGGCAACTGCTCGCACGAGACCTACAGCCTTTACTGCTCCAGGTACGCCGCCGGCCCGCCACCCTGACCCCGAGGGAGGGAGCTGGGGGTGGGCACCCCTCTCCCTTCCCCATGGGCTTGGGCGTGCTGCTGTCCCTGCAAGGCGCATGAGAGACACCTCCGGGTAGTGAAGCTTTGGGTTGGGGGGTTAGGGGACCGCCACCAGCATCCTCTGTCCTTTCAGCTGCCTGCTCCTCATCCACCGTGCCCAGGATATCTGCTACGAGGTAAGCACTGATGGGTGCCTGTCCCTCCCACCGTTGCCTTTGCCCATCTAGCAGACACCGCTGCCCAACGCTGCCGAGGGCGGCTGGGCTCGGAATGCCACTGGGAAGGCAGCGGGTCTGCGGCGCATGGGCAGATGCTGCCGGAGGGATGGGGCAGGAGTGTCCCTGCTCAAGCAGAGGCACAGGGGCAGCCCCCAGCTCTGGCAGTGCCCCACTGGTGGCTGTTCCCATGCCGTGGGGCTTGTGGCACGGCTCTGTCCTGCCTCTGTGGAAGGAGCCGCTCGGGGCAGAGCTGGCCTGTGGCCCCACTGATTTCCCAATCCCTCTCAGTACGTAGGTAGGAAGGACGTGGGCCTGGAGGGGAAAATTGTCTTCTTCTTGTACCTGCTGCTGGTGCTCAGCTGCTGCACGGTAAGCCAGCGGCACGGCGCGGTGCAGCGGGGCGAGCACAGGGTCTGGCCGCGGCAGCCAGCATGCCCCGGCTGACGCCGATCCCCGCCGTCCAGCTCCTGTACCGCAGGGTGAAGCTCTGGTGCCGGAGGAATGCCGCGGCGCCCTTGCTGACCCTGGAGAAGGACGGCTTTGCGGGCAGAAGCATCCGCAGCGTCAGCAAAGTCTCTCACTACTTCCAGCTGGTTTTCCTGCTCTGCTGGGCGCCAGGTAAGTCAGAGTGGGGATGCCCCGCAGCTCCCACAGCAGGCGGGAGCCACTGCAACTCCTCCTGCAGCCCCTTTCTTCCCCGGCTGAGACAGCACCCAGGTCCAAGACAAGAGGCTTAGACTGAATAACGGCAAAGCCTCCAGGTGTCCGTAGGACTCCGTGGCCGGGCAGACCCAGAATGAGAGGACAGCCAGCCCCGATCACTGCTGTCGAGTCCAACCGGCGGCTGGTTTAGCCCAGCCTGCTCTTAGGATGACAGGTTTTTCCAGGGGCATTTCCTGAGCTGGAGGGTGGATCGTGTTTGATGGACCTGCTTTTTAGCAATATCTCATCCCTTTGGGGGCCCGTTTATGCTTTCAGCCTTACAGAAACCTGTGGCAATGAGTTCCCCAAGGTCCCTGGGCTGCGTGTTGGGAAGGACCTTGTTGTACACATGTGTGCTTGTCCTGCGTAGACCCCTGTGCCATGGGACATAGGCTGTGACAGGGGAAGCGCATTTGCCACTTGGAGAGGGAAACTCCAGATGAAGCATTATCAGAGAGAGGAAGATCAAGGAGTGTCCTTTTGTCTTCCATCCGCAGCCTTCCTCCTCACCCTCCTCTCCTTCACCAGCATCAAACCTGCCTCGGTCTTTTTCCTCTACGTTGCTACAGTAAGTAAAAACCCATTTCCTGGGCTCCAGAGTGGGGACATTTGTCCCCATCAGATGTGTGAGTGGTGATGGGGTGGAGGGGAGCTGGGAGAGCTATGCCGTCCCCGTGCCACAGTAGCAGGGCTGCGGGAGCCCTGCCAACCCCAGGACCTGGTGCCACCCGGGGCAAAAGCCCCGGGTTGCTGGTGGCAGCTGGGCTCTGCCAGGGATCTTCCCCCTGGTTTGGTGGTTGGTGTTTTGCTCCTCAGCTCTGCCCAGGTGTTTCCCTTGTCTTAGTTGACCACACCAAGAGGAGAGCCACCTCCTGTGTCCCTGCATCACCCTGCCTGTGCGTTCACACGGTCTGATCCTGGGGGGCTCCTCTCCGGCGTGGAGAGGGCGATGGGGTTTGCGGCACTCCTGCAGCACCGGGTGGCCCAGGGGCAAGTAAAGGCAGCGCTTGCCACTGCCCTCTCTCTCTCGCAGGCCCTGACCGTCTCCCTCCAGGGCTTCTTGCACAGTTTGGTCTACGGGTGGCTGAGGCACAACTTCCGTCAGGAGGCAGTGGGCAAGAGACCCTCCGTGCAGCATCACCGGGGCCTCAAGGCTTTCTATGACGAGTCCCTGGGGGCCGTTCCCTAGGCTGTCACCTCATCCCGCTGACTCCGGGCTGCCCAACACCTCGGCAGGATTTGCACATCCCTGGCAGTTCCCCGCAGCCTGTCCATAGCTGGGCAGGATCTCTCTGGACACGGCCCTTCGTGCCTGGAAAGGTTCGAGCAAGGCGCAGGCAGCACCAGGCAGGTTTCTGACAGCGTTGGGGGGGCTGCAGTGGCTCTGCCCCAGTGGGAATTCCACCCGTAGCCCCTCGCTGCTGGAGGCAGCCTGACTTCCCACCACCTGCATCATGCAGACAGCAAAACCACAAGCAGTCGCTGCATGGGAGATGGACCATGGGAGATGGGACAGGAGCTCTCTGGAAGAAGAATGCCCCTGTTCCACACCACGAACGACTCGGCTGTTGGCAGCAGCAGGGCTTTGCAGGTTCATGAGCATTCAGGTGCTGTGGGAGGAGGCTGGTGGCACGCAGATGATTTGGCAGTCCCTAAGGGCTTCCAGCAACTGAACATCAACTGCAACTATCCCAGGGAAGGTGGTGGGGTTTTTTTCTGTTTTATTTGGCCTTGTTTCAGTGTTACGCTTTCTGCCAGCGAGCAATCCAAATTCCTCCGCAGGGCTTGGGAGAAAGTGCTTATAAATAAAGGTATTATGGTTGAGGTGCTCCTGGGGTTTGCTGCTGTTAGATAAGTAACAGAAACAGGCGGTGAGCCAGGTGGGTCATGCCTCCTTCCTGCCTCGGGGGAAGGTTCATGGCCAAGGCCATGTCCACGGGGATGAAGGAGCCACGGCTGGGGATGATTCTGCCCCACAGCCTCCTCCAACAAGTTAAAAATCAGCCCAAATGCTTGTTCGTACCTCGTCTGCTTCTGGGGCTGAGAGTGCTCAAGCACCATCACCCGTGCAAAGACAGACCCTCAGGGGGTGTTGGTGGGGCCATGCTCACCCCTGTCACACCATCAGCTAGCACAAACGGACACGTGAAGAGCATTTGGAGACCTCCAGCCGAGGGAAGATAGCTCAGGGCAAGAGCCAGCATGCCATCGAGAGCTGCCGGGGCTGGGGATGGAGATTGTGCTGAGATGGGCTCAAGTACCGGCGAGCAGAGGTGTGTGACAGCCCATGAGGGCTGCGGTGGGGTGACGGGGGGGACCACGGGGGAACTGCCACACAGGGGAGGTGGGAGCATGGACTGACCGGGGACCGACTTGGCAGTGGCTCCTTCCAGCATGTCTGCTGGGCGTGCTGTTTGGTGACCACTGGGACTCCTGTGCCACCAGAAATAGAGGTGAGGAGCAGGGCGAGGGCTCAGAACCATTTAAAAGTTGGTTGTTACCAGCAACCCAGTGCAGGCAGCGCTGGGGGAGGACAGGGACACGTTCCCAGGCTCTTAATGCAGGCACGAGAACCAGGACTTAGGAACAGGGCAGAACAGAAAAGACTGTTAGAAGACAAGGCAGGTAGAGAGAAAAATGGATGGTGTGTAGCAGCCTAGGTAGGAAAGCAAAAAGAATGATAATGGGTGTGGTTTGCAGGATATATGGTCTACCCTCCTTGGGAGGAATGGAAAGCTAAAAAAACATCGCTTAGAGGAATAATACCTGAAGGAGGATGTTTGGGCTGTTGAGCTACAAGGTGATAGGAAGACAAGCCAGTGGCTACTGAGCACTGCACAAGATAAGGGTGCATGCTCACGCAGTGACCCAGGGACGGATAAGACGCAGCAAGGAAAGCAAACGACTTGTTGGGTGTGCGGGCAGGGCGGTACAGTGCACCTGTGTAGGATGTAAGGGATGAACCGCTGGCAGACAATAAAACCCGGTGTTTGCTTTGGCATAATAATGCAAGTCATAAGGCCGCGAGGCTGTGAGCACCCAGGGCTTCCTCCCGTGGGTACCAAGTGAACGCCAGAAGTGTTTGTGGTATGAGCCCTCTCCCACATGGTTGGTGGGAGAGAAAATAATTAGGCTGAGGCTTGCTGGGAGAAACAGGAACAAACCCACTGCTAGGGCTGCCAGGGAGGCAAAGCTTCTGCAAGGAGAAATGGGAGCAAACGGATCGGGGGAGCAGAGAAGTGGAGGTGCACAGCGATGGGGAGGACAAGTTGGGCTGACCTCGGATCCCACTCCAGCAGATTCCCAGAGGAAAGGAAGGGCTGGAAAAGACTAAAGAGGTTGGGGGGGCAGAAAAGAGACAAACCACAAGACTATGAAAACAAGGGTGACCCTCCCCATCTCTTCAGTAGCACCACGTTTCTGTGAAAATACTGTTGGACAAGTGTGGGGCAAGCCCACAGCCAATGCTGCAGGTTGGGCACCATCAGGGCATGCGGCAGCAAGGCCACAATTCCAACCCAGTAAAGGGGAAGGAGACAAACCAGCACCTACAAAGGGTGTTAAAAGCAACAGCAGATAGACAGGATGACAAAAAGCCAAAAATCAATAACCAGGTAGAAAGAGTTGAAGAGTCGGCTCCAGGAGTGCCAGTGTCTCTGGAGAACCAAACCCAGCCAAGGACAAACCCCTCCTGGAAGAAGCGGTGACAGAGCTGGGGGGAAGAGAAAACAGTACACACAACAGCGGCAACCGGCACACGAGCCAAAAGGACTCAACTGGGTACAAAGAGGGGGAAAAGACAGCAGCCTGAAGTGAACCTGAACTCTGAGATGCTCAGTAAGGGGATTTGTCTGCCCAAGCAGCTGGGACTGGCAGCTGGTCCCAAGGCTTCTGACCACAGGACCCTCCACCCCACGCAGTTTTTGCTTTGCAGGCGCCTTGGACGTGCCGCGGGTAGGGCAGAGGGACGCACAGCAGCCAGCAGGTGTGAGTCACCCTTTGCAGGGCCAGGCTTAGTGAACCCTACGGAGAAGTCTGTGAAAGGCGGCAGGAGCCTCTGTGCTGACCGAGAGCCCCGGACAGACGTCTAACGGAGACTGAGAAAACACCACACTGAGGGCCATGAGCGACCAAGCTCAACAGCACCTCTGTAGAGAAACCCCATTCCTAACCGAATAAATCTACTAAGACTCAAAAACAGGACACAGCTTGGCTTAATTTTTTTTTTTAAACTAATATTTTCTACTATACATTAGTGCTTCAGTCCACCACAGTCACTGCAGAGCTATTGCACGGATGCACACATGAACTCTATATACAGAATATACACTGTACAGGCAGGGCTGCCACTAAGGAATATTGTACAGAATTGTTACTACAGGGAGATATGGCATGTCTCCTCGCTTGGCCGCTTCCAGGCTGGAGGTGGTGGGAAACCGAGCAGCCTCCTGCTTGCTGTTCCTGCACTGTCCATGCCCGGCTCTGGAGGAGAAAATGCAGGAAGGGTTCAGCCACCTCTGAGACTCACTGACACCTCCCCAGCCCCCAGGCAGTGCAGCAACAGGCAGAGTCTGCTAGTGAAACAGCACACCTTCCACCTCGTGAGCACAGGGCACTGCCAACAGCTCTGTGCAGGTCTTGGCTGAAATGCCAAAATCTCCTGCTGCGTGCAAAGGTACACTCCGGGGCTTCTTACAGAAGAGGAGCGCATCAGGCTGCCAGACCCATCCAAAAACCCATTCTTAAGGCAAACATTCAGGCCCTGGCTGGACTGGCAGATGGTGAAATGCAGTTACAGTAGCAGCAATCAACCCCAGGGTTACAGCAAATCCATTTCCAAGGCAGCTGGCAGAAAGACTGCGCTCTCGGGCAGAGGGCAACTGCCTCCAAAGCTGATAGCAGAGCCTCAAGTCTTTCCTACATTCAGCCCAGGCTCACACGCACGTCTCTCTCTTTCCCAAGAGGTGAACGGGAGCAGAATGACCGAGCTGGAAGCTGGGTTGTGGTAAGAACAAGTTGCGGTGAGAGCTGGAGGTTGCTCCCCACTGACATCAGCCCAGGGCGAGCACACACCTCTCACAGTGGGACCCACAAAAGGGCCACTCTGTGAGTTCCCCCTTGGCAAGGCTCACACAGGCTGTAAAAATCACATTCTCCAACGTGTTTTATCAGCAAGTGGGCTGACCACATTAGATCTCTCATTGCCCAAGGCAGAGCTCCAGCTCTCTTGTACGTTATTAGAGCACACAAACTTGATTTTTCAAGCAGAATAAATTATATTTGGAGGCCAGCTCCTCTCTGTGGAGCTCCAGTAGCTATTGCCATTCACACAGCACTCCACCATGATCTCTGGAGAGCTCTGTTCCTTGCAGATGCACCAGCCCCTTCTGTTTCTGCCTTGGAGAAAAAACAGCAGCATTCTACATCCAGCAATTAATCCTCCCACTCCCATCACAGCTGAAGCTCTTGCAGGCATGAGTCAGGCTGCTGAATGGGCAGTGACAATTTTTTCACATCATTTGCGTGGGGGGGATGGAGGGGACTAGCATCTCTCTCATTATCTTCAGGAGCTGTCCTGGAAACAACTCCCCCCTACAGGGCTGGTCCCGCTTCTTCCAGGCAGGATGACGGCATTGAAATTTTGAGAGCCTGAGCACTAGACAAAGATGGATGTGTATAGATGGGCAACGCAGGTTTTGCTCAGCCTATCACATGCTGCTGGAAGCCTGGCTGTCACTTTCTGACCTACTAACGGCCACACGGGGAACAGTTTCTCATTTACAGTCCCCTAATCCAGCTCCTCAAAGCAGGACTAGACAGAGAATAGTGCACACAGTTCCCCATTTCTGCTACAGTTCTGACCCACATGCTCACGTGCTCAGGATCATACACAGTTGTGAGCAAGGTCCAGATCAGGTCACGCTGGCTGGATCAGAGAAGAACATTCCTTTCCTAACGCAACTGCAGCTGCCCACAGCTCGGAGCAGGGTGGGAGGGCCCTTCCTTCTCCAACAGAGTCCCTTCACCATGCTCAGTGGTGGTGCAGCACAGTCTGGAGATCCTCTGGCAAGGAGCCGATGATGGTCTCAATATACAGGCCCACCCGCTGCAGAGTTTCCTCCTTCACAGGGAGGTGCTGGCACCTGGCTCTTACCTACAGGGGGAGAGAGGAGAGAGAGAGGAATTTTAAAATAGCTTCAAAGTTCCTCTTTTTGCTTTGCCTTTGGCTGAGCGAACTTCATGTTGTCTCTTTAGTTTGGGGTATGAGACAACAGACAGGAAACTGCCACCTGGGCCTCAGGGAGATGAAAAGAGTCAGAACTTTGAATCCTTTTCTATGCAAACACTAAAGTTTCATGACTGTCCCATTTGCCAGTGCTCCATATCGGGGAGCAAGAACAAAGTTTTCTAAGCAACAAGTGTGATCCATGTCCCTGGTCTCTCCCTGCCACAGAGATACAGACAGAAAGGAATGAGTGCAGTAAGACAGGAGGAAAACTTACCAGCTTCTCACGAAGTTTTAACACCAGGTCTACAATCTCCACTTCAGACTTGTCCTTCATCCAGGCCACAATGTTCTAAAGAGAGAGAACAGCTTTCTTCAGGGACATTTCTTCTTTACAGAAGCTTTTCTCAAAGAGATACCCCTAAGCAAAGCCTGAAACAAAATCGAGGAGGTTTCTCATCCTCTTTCACAACTCTGCTCACAGCACTTAAGCCTAAATGAGCAAGATAGAGCTCTCCCCACTTTTCTGACCATGACAGCATCAAGCTCTTGCCTGCAAGAGAAGAATCAAGGAAAGATGCAGTAATATGCAGGCAGTGCAGGGCTCCCCTCCTCCAGTCAGCACCGTGAATTCTGTGCTGTGCTCAGAATTTAAATCTAGTTGCCAGAGTCAGGCCTGTTAAAAAAAGGAGACAGCTTTGGCATTCCCCACACCATGCTCAAGGACCTGCACTGCTGAACAGTGAAGCAAGCGCTGCAGCTGAAGATGCGCCTCGGTAGGCTGCCAGAGCTCCTGGGACTACCCCAGCAGCTGCTCAGTTTAAGAAATTGTACCGGCAGTCATTACTAAAAATCCTACCTATTTTCATTAGGCATTAAGGAAGCCAGCAACAGATGACACTTCCAGTCTGGCACTCTGTTGGCTTGGGAAGGGCCTGATGAATGAAAAATAGTTGATAGAAGCAGCCAGAGCAGGACCTGCACTGGCTAACAAAGTAGGGGAGCTGAGCTGCTCGTGTTCTTGTCCCCCACATGTGCTGTTATTCCTGTGCACTGACAGACGTGAGGCAGAACTGTCATTCCCAAGGGCACAAAGCACTGTCCCCCATCCATCAGTGCAGAATTGAGATGCGTCAATAAGCGTCCAAGGTAGCAGTGCCCTCATCTCCCAGGTTTCAGGCCTGAGAATTCTGGTGTTGGTTTTAATACCTGCAGCTGGAACATACCGCTTCACAGATTGCCTCCAAATGAAGGGCCTCCAGTTTCTGGGTCATCTCCTTGTGCCTCTGACGGTACCAGCCATCAAAGTTGGGGGACTTGAAGAAACGCCTGCAGAAAAAGAGGTGACATTGAGAAGGGGACAGAGGGGAATCCAGAGAAGCATGCTGGCTCTGTTGCACACAGATCCCCCTTCCTACTGCAGCAGATACAGATGTGAGAGGAAAAGACGTTCTGATTCACAGTGTCATTAGGGATGGTAACCGATTATGAGCTAATACGCTCTTTTGGTATCTTGTCTACTCCAGAGGCTCCTCTTCTGTCAGGCATGAACATGATACAGCTGAGCAGCTTTAGCACGTTGTCACTAACAAGGGGGGCAATCCTGCCAGTCTCACACCTTCATTTGCATCAGCTCACACCTCAGCCCACGCAAGCAGCGGTGCTCTTTGCCCTTCTGTAGCCTGATTTTGGCCCACTTTTTCTTTGGAGTTATGATAACTAGGATGGTTCAACATAGGAAGAAATTCAAATTCCTCTGCATTATCTTGCTTAATTCCTCTGCTTTCCTGATATTTAAACCTTTCAACCATTTGCTAGCATGGACCTAAGTCCCATATAATTGGTGATTTACGTCTCTCCTACACAAACAAGGAATCATCTAGGCTATGTCAAAGGATGTGTAATTTACACCTCTCCAGTGCAGTACAGTAATAAACCTCCGTTTTTACTGAGCTATGCAGGAAAATGAACAGGGGGCAGCACAATACCTGTTTTTATCTCAGAGTGTTACAGAACTCTAGATCAAATACAAAATGCGATTGAAAAGCCACTAACTGAAAGACAAGGGTTATGGCAGCAGAAAGGAAAAAGATGAGAAAGTTTAAGATGCCATATAGAGCTGAGTAACGGCCACTTTAGCAGCACATTCTTTGCCACTCTGTCATTAACAGCGGGGATATCTCAGATGCCGTATTTCAGCATTGTCCTCTATTAAGAGTGGCCCACTTAGCATATCTTCAAGCTACTTCCTCAGACTACCTGCAGAGAGCACTTCACCAGCAGAACGCAGTTGATGTTTGTACAGTTTCTTTTTGCAACTTCAAGGACTCTTGCTCATGCACTCTCCACAGCACAGTGGAGTCCTAAACCCAACCAATATCTCAAGATGCTGCTGTGATACACACAGACTTATTTTTTTAATTAAGGGTTTGACTTAGGAACACCAGAAATAGTATATGCACAAAATCTCACACAGTTAAGAACCCCGGAATGTGTAAACTTCTGCATGTACATCAGCTGCCTGCAAACCTCAATCAATTTATTGAAAAATAGTAACGAACAACAAGCTAACCAAGCTAACCAAGATAACCAAAATTAAATCTACCACACCCACACCATGAGGACCGGAACTGCTTGTTTTCTGCTAAATACATTAAAGCACAAAAAGGTACAAACTTTATCACAACAACAAAACATACTAATCCATGATTATTTTCTCTGCTCAATCCTGGAATTTTTTCCTTTCTCCATATCTGTACATCTCCCATTTTCCTTCCCACAGGGTATCTGATTTCTGGATTTTTCCTACTTACATTGTGATAAGTGTCTTCACCATCCCATTTATAACTAATTATCCTTTATGAAAACTATGGAAAAACTCTCCTGCATGCTCTCTCAAATTCTACCCTGAAGAAACTACATCCTTCTATGTTCTAACAGCACTGCCATCATGCAGTAAAAATGAAATGACCATTGTTCTGAATGCTGTGTATGCATCTGTATGTGTACAAACACATACAACCACTACTGGTTGAAGACCTACAAGTCTTTATACCTCATCTGCCCAGGACCAGACACTGAAGAGAAAGATTCCCTGGAGGACAATAAATGACCTAGCTGATGTCAGAGCCGAGTCCCCTTCTTCTCCAGCAGTGACGACTTAGTTTAAGTTCATGAAGGTGGAGAGTTGACAGCTTCTAAATCCCATGGTATCCATTTAAGAGACTACATAAAACACAGGATTGATTCTGCCCTGCATTTGGTCTTCCTGACCATTATTAGTTAATTGATTCTTCATAGGCATGAGTTTTTCAGGTGATCAGTCTCTGTCCCAAAGCTCCCTTTTTGCTCCCAATTCTAATTCAGCATTTGATGTTCATTATAACTTGCACCAGCTGTTAAGGGGATAAGGCAAGTAATCACCAAAATCCTACCTGTAGAGGCCTAACCAGTCACCCTTAAGTACACAGGTAAGTTGGGGACCAGCATGCTCAAGGGTCTTCATGAAATCTTCCTGTCGGAAAGGACGAATCTGTGGAGGATTCTGCACAACAGAAAGACCATATTACACAGCACCGAAAAGGAACCGGAGGAAAATGAGGTCTATATTTACAATGGAAGAGGCTGCAAAAGGCAGACTCAATGACTATGAGAACAAAAAAAAAAAATGCATGAGCATTTAATGAGGCTTGCTAGTAAAATTCAAATTAGATTCACAATAGCTGAACTTACTGCAAAACAGGAAGCATCTGTCCCAATGTTTGTTTCAACTTTTTTTTTTTTAAAGGAGTAATAACCCTCTTGCTTCAATGAGGGAAGTTCACAGAGAGTATAAGTATGTGATCAGCATATGGCATAACTATTCCCAATCCTCTCACTCAAAGGAAAGCAGAAGAGATTGGAAAATTCAACATACCTTCCATGGAGTAATAGCCCTCTGCAGAGGCATGAGACTTGCAATATAATGTTCCTAAGAAGAAATAAAATAAATAAATAAATAAAAGTTACGACAATCAAGGAGCCTCTTGCATGGTCACTGAGGTTGACTGTTTTCTCCAATACATCATAGGCCCAATCAACAGCCTCATACCCTCTCTGTTTTTTTTCCTTCATAGTTGCACTTTACACGAGCCTAAGTGTTCCAGCTTGTTTCCCACCAGGGGCTAGGTCACAAAACTATGCTGCAAGAACCCCAAGCACGCCGTGTGAGAAAAAGTCAGGTGGGATGAAGTTGGCAGGAGGGACTAGAATCTGAGAAGATGTTCTGTCCTCCCATGTACTACCTTCTAAGATGATGTAGAAAAGAAAGTGGAGGAGCCAAACATGGCCAACTGCACGGTCACCAAAAAAGCACCAGCAGCTTTCTAGGGGGACTAGACAGGGAAGGCCTTGAAAGAAAGCATTCGCTAAAATCTGCCATATGGTGGTGATCACCACATGGACATGGCTCAAGTTCTACAGCAAAGCTTCCCAAAGCCAGAAGGAAGCATTTCACACTGGCAATTGGTTTGATTCTAGCATTAGAGGGCAAGAGGAATGTTTTGGGCTCCTGTTCCTTCCCTATATGTCTGCTTTGACTACCTGTTAAAAAGAGCAAATACTTGGCATTAGCATCAAATGACAGGGAACACCTATTCCTACATTGCAGGAAACAAACAACGTTCTGTCTTTACACACAGTGTGCTGAATATCCAACCTGCAGACTTTTATGCTAATTACTGAAATTTCCGTTCAAGAAACATTTAGTTCCTTTCCATGGAATCTATTACAGATGCTCAGGTATGGGTGAATGAAAGAGGGCAAGTGCAAACTTGTCACTCAAATACCTCCTGTTCACCTCCCCTCTCACCTTTACACCACTCTGACAAGTCTCTGCTCAACTCACCAGGGGAATAATGAAACTCTGGGTGAGCTCCAGGAGGTGACGCCTCAAAAGGGCACTTTGGACTTCAGATGGGCGTTTCCGCTGAATCCCCTGCAAGCACAAGCACGGCATTCACAAAGGTGCTATTCTCTATTATGCAGCTAGATGCAGAATTTGCAAACACTGCAGCTACAAGCAACCAGTCCAGAGTAGTCTGGAAAACTGTACCGTTCAAAACACATACTCTCCTTTCTAGTTAAACGTATCACACACATTTCACTACATAGAATCTGTTTTCTCAGACTCTTTTTTTGATAAGGATTGTTCTCACTTAGGTTATCATTAGTGTCAGCATTTAATCCATAACATGAAGTGAAAAATTTTAAAACTGCGATAATAAACATGGCCAAGTATACTTGACTAAATCATCACACACTGTAAAACGTCTGTTCCTTTTGGAAGTTTCGTCTGTTTAAACCCAGGTGTTAGCACAGTTTTCCCATAATGACATACAGGATGTAGGATAGAGTGGAAACTGCTTACCTTTAGCAATCTTTTTATCAGGGTTTTGTCTTTGTGAAGGAATGTTTTATAGGAAGTATAGATTCCTAGAATAAAAAAAACCCCAACAAACCAAAACCAGGAAAAAACCAGAAGTTAGAAACAAATCTTTGCCCATGTATCTAGAGGAGGCACTGTTATACAGTGCAGGGATAATAGAACCAAAATTCCTAGCACAAACCCTGGCAGCTCCACATATGTGTGTGTGTAATTACAAAAATGATAAACAACTGATTACAAAAATTATGAAATTGCTAATGCAGCCCGTACTCACAGCAGGATTAAAGGAGGCTGAACTATCTCAAGGACCTTCTCATGCTAAGCTTACGGTGAGGTAATTTACTGGAGTCAGCTTATGGCTAGGCCTGAGATGAACATTAAGTTAAGTGAAAGATAGCTCTATCTACGTAAGCGAGTTCCTTTGACTTCCATCCCATCTAAAAAGCAGGTATGATACATAAAATAAACCCAAGAAAATTAGAAGCTGTTCTCCCAGCAATAAAATAATTAGTTCAATTAATTTATATTGGTATTTTCAATCTCAGAACAAAGATGTACAGGTTTTCTGTATTAGATGGGAAATGCCACTACTGTGTAGCGGATCAAGTGTGAGAAGATGATAACGTGTAAGAAGATGGTAACATCGAAATGTCCATTCGTGGAGATGCAATGAGTAACGTATGCAATGTACACATGCCTGCAAAAATCCCCCATGTGGAAGGGTAAACAAAATTAAACAATGTCTGACAAAAGGACTTACCTGGTTTCGTATCTAGAGTTTTTAGTTTAGCTAGCTTCTTCACCTTAACTTGCTTGGGCAGGTCTCCTGTGGAAAGATATCAAATGACTAGTTCAGCCTCTGAATCTACCATCACAGCCACAGCACGCACATGAGAGACCTCACACTTGAGAACATTCAGTCCTACACTTGTAAATCATATCCTCCCTTAACTCCACCCTCACGTAAGCCTTCTCATCTGCTAACTTTCCTGCTAAAATTTTGGAACAGGTATGTGTTAAGGAGGCATTGCAAAAAACCCCACTCCTCAACCTAGAGGTTTTCTTGGCTTCATAGATTATTAATAATCAGAGTCTCTCTCTCTCTCCACCGTGCTCTCCTTCTCTATGCAATTGTCTCTTTGCTGCCCCGTAAGGACTTCTCCTTTTCTTAATGCTTCAGAAAAAAAACACAGCAGGTTATCCTCTCAACAATTTGTCTTCACCATTGTTTGTGCTCATTCTACACATCAACTGAGTCAGAGTCTAGATTTCCCTTTGGTTTCTCAGCTTTCACAGGAATGAATATGTGTAAAACAATGGCTAGCACTGCAACTGTCAACTCACTGTTAGCCTCTAACAAGGTCTACCTGCACAACAGCACTTTGGTTCCACCCTTACCTGACATTCTGAGCTCCCCAACCCGAAGAATGTGTGGCCAGTGCTGGAGAGTTTTGATAAAGAAAGGGTTTGTGACTCCCACAACAATGTTTGGTCTAGAAAGAGGGAAAAAAAGGCAGAACAATGCTAACCTCAGGGTTTCCTTCACACACAGACAGTGGCAAGTGGGTAGCAAGGGCCTACTGGCTACTTACGGAGCTTGTGTCCTGGTGGTATACTCTTTAAATTCACTGTCGTGGATAGTAAAATAGGGGCGGTAGTCACAACAGTACCTCAGAGGAGCAAGGCAGCTGTAACAATAGACAGAATAGTTGCCATATAAACTTCAGAGAGGAGGAGTGTGTCTTTACATCAGGTTTATGTCCTAGAGCAGTGTTTTGTCCTGCCAGAGGTAACACTTTGGAGGAGTTCCGGATTTTGGTTGTTTTTTTTTTTGCTAAAGCAGAGTTCAAAAGCTGGGGAGACAAAGTTCCTCACGACTATGAACCATAAGGTCTCCCAATACGGGAGATTCACTTGTACTCTTCTCTACCATTGGTGGAATATGAGCAAGACTCTCTTGCTACACTATTTGTCTTACATGCTTTCATAGGAAAACTAAATCTAACACAATTGACTTGGCAGAAGGGTGGATCTGAAAGAGAAAAACTGACAGAATTTATTACTATAGTTGCCTGTATCTCAGAATTTGAGGGCATTACCTGGTAAGTGCCAGAACCATTTCTGAAGAAACTGTAGGGGATGGTGCCATTACAACAATCGGCTCTCCTAGTAACATCAGCTCCCACAACATCTGGATATGAATTAACACTGGCTGGAAACACCTGTTAGTGAAAGGAAGAAAGAGGTTAGAAATGCAGTTCAGGAAAGACCAGACACAGTTACTCCATATAAGCCTACCCAGATGTGCTTCTATCTGGGAATTTGAAATCTAGGATTGACTTTTAGTACTCCACAACAGAATGCCATGTGTCTTTACACATGCCGTTGTTCAACCATTTTATACACGTTTAAAGGAAATGCTTTAAGCAATGTAAAGCAACCTGCTGATCATACTGCTCTCAGTACGTCTTTTCATCTAAGCAAAGTAAAATGCATGTGGATTACAGCAGATGTATGTCTATTAGAATAGCACCTATAATGCTGAAAAGTTTGGTTCAGGCACACAATGTGTATGCTTCAGAGCTTAAGCTGATCACCAGCTGAGGCCAAGGGAAGAAACCCTCCTCCAACCAGGATACGAGGGGTAGTTTTAAGGGCAGTGCACACAGGTTTAAACACTGCACAAGCCCTGCAAGCCCAGTATTCTAAATGACACTCTGCAAAGCAGTAATTTTTGATTCCTTGCTTGACATCTTCACTATACCTACAATTCATAGGATACTATGAGCAGGAAAAGCAGATGGAAAGAAGAGTGTTGCAGGGATGGTGGCTCTCACCTGAAGAGATCCAGTTCATGAATACTGGGGAGAACCAGTGGGGCTGGTAACAGATTCTAAATGAGGAAGAAAAAAAAAAATAAAAAAAAAAAAAACAAGCAAACCCAAAACTGTTAGTAAATGGAAGCATCCTGACTGAAATGCCATCTAAACTGACCACACAAATCACAAAGTAGCTCCCTCTACAATAAGCACAAAAAGAAGAGAACAAGGTTAACGCTTAGAGAGATGAGCCGGGAACAGATCTGCATCGAGCACTCAAGGTCCAAATGAATTTCCTTTGCTAGAAGATAGCCAAGAATCCCTTCTTTTCAAGATGTGAAAGACTTCCTGTGTCTGATCCTTTATTTTCTAGAGTTTCTGCTGGTGCAAGGCTTAAGACACAGAGACAATAAGGGCTGGTAATATGGGTACCAAAAGTTGTGAAATATGACAACATTATTCAAAGAAGGAAAAAGATGAAATGAACAAGAATAAAAATCAAAGCTGAATAAAAGCAGTAAAGACGCTCAGACAGCAAATACTGCAAAACAACAGAGAAAAGTAAGGTAGGGTCTCATGGAGACCTACCTATACATGAATTCCCAGGAAAGGCAAGGTGAACAAAAACTGTGAGAACAACACACATACGTAACCTGAAGCACACAAATTCTGTGCAGAGAATCCTGTTTTGAAAGACACAGGCAAGAAAGCGCACAGTTTGAACCAGACAGGTAGCTTAAACCACATTCATCCCAGGCCAAAGTGGTTTCAAATAAGATAAGGCTGAAAGGGTTCCAGTTCTTCTCCACCCTCCTTACTTAGTAGTCTAGATTCTGCCCATCACTGGCTTGTGTCATGCCACACTTCATCTCACCTCTTGATTGAACTGCTTCACTGGGCTTGATCCTGGTTTATCCACCCTTGATGGGATTCTCACCTAGATTACAAATAAGATCAGACAGATTATCCAGGGAGATGGAATCAGGTAGGATGCACACACACTTTGCTTGCTTTCCTACCAACCATCCATGTAAGAAAGCCTCCTCAATTATCAATTCTAATAGTACAGAAGTTAGGAATAAAGGGAAAGAATCTAGAGTAAAGAGCAATTTCAACATCCAGAAGAAAAGGGATACATGTTCCACTTCCCAGTGTGCCTCAGCCTGCTGCTGAGTACAGATCATCAGCAACAAGTACCTGAATGACAACTCCCATCACTGGAAGGTTCAGAGTCTGTCCTGGCACAGGAGGCGGCCACTGATCAATCTCATTGCACACTGCAGGGACACAGGTAAAGAAAAAAGTTTAATCTGAAGGTCAATACGGCTAATTCAGCTGGTCCTATGAGTTCTGCCAATTTAATCATCACTCATTCCTAGTTCACGTGTCCCCCTAGCTAGTTGCAGACAAACACTATATCAAATAATTGTGCAAGTTTAGGTCAGACACCAGACTTACATCTGCACCACTGTTTCCAGTGCAGGCCCAGCAGCACTATACTGTTGATAAATCATGATTAAGTTGAATAGCGCAATAAAGATCTAGACAGAGATGTAGCATTAGCAGTTTTTTTCCTCTCTCTGGGAATACATTGTATGTAAAACTGACAGCATCATCTATTAAGGTTGTCAGACATTTCCCATTAATGCATCCTTTACAGCTGTTTATAATTTTGACAAGCCAACCACTTGGATGAAAGTTTTTCCCGGCTGGAATTTGTTCCAGAATGAACTAATTTGGAACATTTTAGCTGTCTTTCAAGAACTTCCTGATAAAACCTCAGAAAGATTTCACTATGCAAACCCTCCCTCCTCGATCTGACTGCTCACCTGCCTCCAGGCATGGCTCCAGCTTGTCAAAGTATTCCGGAGCAATCAGCTGCAGCAATGATTGGAACAAGTTCACATATGGAAGGCGTGACACCAGCACCAAAGACTGAAAAAAGTTACATTTAGGAGTCAGAGACCCCCTGACATGATCATTTCGAGCACTGCATATACTTATACTGCCTACTAGAGGGCTACACTTAAAAAACAACATCAAAACCATAGAAGACCTCAAAAGCAGCACTTTTACTGGTGGCATTCTTGCCAGCTACCTAGTCACTGAGCCTTCAGGCTTTGAAAGACCCTGGGTATCCACACAGGCAAGGAGTTCTTTGTTTAATGAATAAGCTCAGCTGGCAGGTTCTACCAGGGAGCCACTGCAACTAAGAGGGATGAGATTGTGACCTAGCAAAAGATCAACTGGAAGAAAAATAAAAATAAACTGCTGATAGGTTCCAAGCTACCAAAACAACTGTTTCAGACAGAGAAGTGCAAAGGAGCAGACCACTGAAACTGAAATTAGGTAGATAAACAAACTACAGGAATTCTGAGGAAGGACAAAGTAACTTGAAATAATGATGATTTGTTTCCAGCAATGCCTTTTTTGCTGTTGTTTTGGCTTCTTCCTAATGCTTCTTTGCAAAATATACCACTATTTTTTTACAACTTTTCCAATTCAGACCCACTGAGGGTTTTCATTATTATGCTGATTATTCTCTTACTCTAATCATTAATGAATACATTAATTAGGATCCAGTGAAAATTTCTGCAGTAGTCATTTAAACCTCCTTTCCAACCCCAAACTTTGCCATTTGAAATAAAAAAAAACAACCATCCAAGCATGACAATATAGTTCACTAAGGAATTCAATGTGCCCACTACTTTTCTAAGTCTAACCAAAGAGCAAGGGCATTAGCCTGTTATAAATATCTGTTCATCAGGTCTCCATGTTGTCCAGTTTCTCTAATCCTCCAACTTTTTGAGTGATCAATCTACTGCTTTAGTGGAGACGAAGAAACTAATTTTTGTATTGGCATGTCTCTTTGAAAGAAACTCCACGTCACTGCCTAGAGGTGGAGGAGATAAAAGCACAGCAGGCCAAGTAACTGCTGGGACAGAATGCTGTCCCCATCTTCCAGCAAGTTACCAGACTGATCTACTATGAAGCAGTGCTCTTTGAAGAGCAGATGTTCAAAGTTCATTTGAGAGGATGGCATTTTATCTTTTATGTGAAAAAACACTACTGAAAGAGTAATTCCATGGACCCATGGAGAAAAATGGATCTTCAGATGGAAGTAAAAAATTTTCCTTCTCCAGAAGAAGCCTGAAATTCCACTCTCTTTCAGGCAGTGATGATAACTATCTGTGTGAAAAATACAAAGCACTTTGCATATTTATGCTGAAATAAACATGCAGTTTATATTATTTTTCCAAGTGTCTGTGTCAAAGAAATTTATGATAAGAGACAAGGTTGGTGAGGTACCAGCAGTGTCACTGCTGCTAGTTAGAAGCAATCAGCCCAGCAGGAAATCCATTCCCAGATGGCTATGAGGGAGAAGAAAGATTAAAGCAATAATAAGAGTAGTGTTAAGGTATAACTAGCGCAGACTGCAATAATGAAGTATATCCTCTCACTATCTGCAACGCTAGAGTACATACTGAAGCAAATGTTCGAGTACTTTAGGATCTCATGATTCAGACAGCAGGTCACTGCTCATGTGATTAACGCACCATGGCAACCACATCCAGGTTTGTTTGGAATTACACTTTCCACATATTCCTGTTCTCTGTGACCTTTGCTGTTTCCTGCAGAAACACTGTGGGTGTCACGTAGGAAGTGGTGCTATTTTACAGCTATGGATAGGTGCCTTTTTACAGCTACGTACCAGTTGAGAGTAGCAAGCTATCTGGTTTCAGTACTCACCTTCTGAAAATAACCTCTCTTCATCGAGCTGTCCTTGACTTGCCTGAAGTATACATAACCAAAATAATGAGCTGACTCCCGCTGCCAGAGAGACCAACAATGCTGTTAGTGAGAAAACGATTCTTGCTATCACCAAACTCCCTCCAGCCACTGACCAAACAACATACCTCACTCCTGCTATGATACAATTACAGCACTCCCTCCTATTTACCAAAGTTATCCATGCTCAGCTATCTGGGAGAGTTTACCAAATGCGAAGATAGAGAGGATACAAAACAGCTAATTCACAAAAAAATTACAGCCTCCATGTAGCACCTTTCACTACCCCCTTTCTGCAGCACCTTCAGGGCCATCATCTAAAGGGTTAAGTGAGGTTTCCACTAATAGGACCAGCTGAGCCAACCCACTGAACTCATCCTGCCATCCCCTGCTGCCACTGATGTGCTGACTGTCAGTTTTCTTCGCTAGCCAGAGGATAATATATTGTTGAGGAAGGAATACATCATCTTCTGAGAGGAGGAAAGATCCTCCACCATACCGGTTGCATTCCTCTTTAGTCAGGCATTTAAGGCAGTACCAGTCAAACTTTGCTCAGGATGAAGCACAAAGCTGAATGATGCTTCCTTCATAGCATCCATGAAAACTAACAGATTTAATACAAATCCCCAGTGATCATTTCAAACATGCTATGCCTTCTAAGTTCCCACAGACATCAAGGAGGAAGCATAGTTATCAGTGCTGAACACAAAGACCATCCTTAATATCATTTTTCAAAGCCCCACAGGCCCCACAGTTTAAGGCTCTTCCCAAATATTATTTTTCCACAACAGAATCCAGTACTTCGGCAGTTTTACTTCCCTTACTTCTTTAAAGCTAGGTGAATCTGTGAGGCAGTGTCTGATTGCTACAAAGCAGTAAAAATGTATGCAAGCTAAAAAATCTTTAGACCAGAATTTAGGAAAAGAAATCCTCCTACTCCCTCTCAGACCACTAATCCATTTCTGGATTGCATATCACAAAAGCATATCACAAGAAGATTGCAGAAGTGTTAAAAAGGCACATGCACAGGAAGCGTCATCTCAAAGGAGAAAGCAGAAGAGGACAAGTTGATCTGGTGGCCATCTGCTCAATTAAAAGAAGCAACAGTGCTCAGCACATCCCTTCTCTGCATGAAATGGACAGACAGTTCACTGATGGAAAACCACAACTAACAGACACTCCTGATATTAGTGCTTGAGTATGGTTAAACCAGCCTGCATATAGCAAGCCAAAGTGTGAATCTGTGGCACGCCAATTATTCCGGCTGTTTTTATATACATAGATCCTGCAACAAATGAAAACAGCTGCCATCCCTCAACAAAAGAGGCAAACATCTAATTTACCACAGACAAGGATATTCTTGCCTTGCCTCACAATAACATGCTCAGGTAGCCATGCACTCTTGTTGGATGTCACCTGTGGGCCACTGTTTATCTTTTCGCTGTAGCTAGACACAAACACTTCTCTAATCTGGGGTCCCCCTGATTCAGTTCCATCTCTCAGAGTAGCTGGGATTCTCAACACGGCCCTCTATGAGTATTAATGTGGAAGTAAGTCCCTGTGCTGAAAGCCTTCTCCTTTTCTGACTATTCCCATGGCCAGAGAAAATGAGTATTTTATGCACAGAAAACAAGTGAAAGTATATTTGGCTTTTAATCCAGTAAGACTACTGTTTGCTTAGCAGGTATAAGTAGTGCACTGAAATGCAACTGACCTGCAGTGTTAGGGGTGCTTCTCTATTGTACTCGCCATCATCCTCATAATGAGTGGTCCTCTGGCCCCCAGACTGACGAAGGCGGAAGCTAAATTGAGTATCCCCCAGGCCACCTGAGACAGAGAAGACCATAAATGCTCAGGAAGAGGTTTCAGTAGAGAGAAAGCTGGAAATTGGTTAAATCCGAAATGCTGACATAAACAGGGATGCTGATTTACAGGGAACTCCAAAACTGAAAATGGAGAGGAACAGCATAAAGAAATGCCCAAAACCCGGTGCAAGACAGGAAGAACACACAGCTGAACACAAGAACTGGTATCATTAAGCTAAACCTTGCCAGGCCATGGCTGCAAAACTTACAGACATTGGCCAGTACCATCAATCCTGAGTAGCTGCAGCCACCATTTCTTATCCACCCTACTGAAAAACCTACAAACAGCCTTAATCCAAGACCACACAAACACTGATTTTAACAACAATCCCCTGCACAATCATTCTAGCAAATGACCTAGACAAGCAGCACAGCCAGGCACCTCCCAGGTCACACTATACTGCTCACTCCCCACCAAGCATCCTTTGTACAGCAGAAGAAAAAAAAGCATAAAGTCTTCAGGAGTTTTCATCAGTTGGAGGGGCAGAAGGAGCAGGGCTGAGTATGCACAAAGAGGTCAGTTATGAGCAAAGAGTTAAACACACTAAGCTCACTGCACAAAACACAAGGCTAAACAGACTAAGGCGCTACAATAGGGTGAGAGGACATACTCCCTTCCCACTGTTTGCAGGTGCTATGCTCCAAAGAAGGGTAAAAACTGTTGCATGTGTTACGAAGATATTACTATCAGTAAATAATTTACCTTAATAAAATGGACATTTGGCCGAGTGTTCACCAAACTCTGAGAACCTAGTGAAAGTACATCCTTAAAAACATTTAAAAATAAACCGGGCAAAGCTGTAGAAAACTAACAGTCAGGAACCAGTCTTAAAGAAACAGGTACTAGGATGAATTAAGATGTTTATTTCTTATTGCCACCTTTCTGATTTATAAATACAAGCTTTGGGAATACTTCTGCTGTGAAAGCATCCTCTCCCCATCTATTTCTCTTCACTGAGCACTTGAGTCACAAACACAGAAATGCTGACAGTCGACAGCTGCAAACCTCAGGGAACCTACCCTCCGTGACTATTTTTTATATTTTATTGCATGGGTGAAGCATGAGTGCGCAAGCTTATCAAGAAATCGTCCTGTCACCCACTAGATCACAGATTCTATATCCAGAGAGCAATCAAAATGACAAGAAGCCTCTTTGTTCAGACCTAAGGGCTGGGCGCTCCTTGATGTCACAGTTCTAGGAGATACAGCCCATCAGTCTCTGCTGCATTAGAGGCGATGACTCACTCTTTCCATCATGAACCCATTTCTTTCATAACGGCAATGAACCATCCCGCAGGCTGCAGGCAAGGCCAACAGATGCTACCTACCTGAGTAGGAGTCTGGGAAGGACAAGTAGCAGATACTAGTTTTCTGCAACAAACAAAAACACACAGTAAGAAAACCTCCATCATTGCTGCTCAGCATCTTTAAAACCAGGGAAAAAGAAAGAAAAAAAATAGTTATTACCTCTTTCTCTGTTAGCCTAAAGTCATAAGGATATACCAACTGCAAAAGAGACAAGAGCCAATAAGTCACTCACTCAGTTCCCCCCCCCGACTTCTACACAGATCTATAAACATTGCTTCCATACAGTAAGTGCCTTATTTTTCCCAAAGTAATATATCCTGCAAGAAGGTACATCTACCCATTTAAAATTTGTCAATAGCCCGCTGCACTGAACCTGTCGCAGAATCGGTATTTATTCCAGTAGATTTGGAGACCAACCAAATGGCTTATATTTTACTTAGATTTTAACTTGAGAGTTGACAGCTCGGTGAACAAACAGCTCCACAGCCCCGTTGCTAACTTCTCTGTATTGATTCCTGCTAAAAAGTCACAATTCACTAAACCCACCAAATATTCTGAAGGAGTAAGGAAGGCTGGCATCATGAGCTGCTGAGAGGTAAAAACAGATCTCACAGCAATGAAACGAGAAGACAGACAGTAGGGACAGACTAAGAATGGCTTTAAAAATGAAGCTATGCATACATACGATGAGGTATGGAAAGAAGAGCCACTAGAGGATGGCACAGAGAGCGTTAACAGCCATGACTGGGTAACAACCTTTGCAGCAGCATTCTGCAAAGATACAGGCAGGGCAAGACTACTGTCCTCAAGGGCAGAGGAAAGGATGTAGCAATAATCAAGAGTGAGACAATGATAGTCTGGACAAAGGTTCTAGCTGTATGAAGAGATTAGAAAACAATATAACCTATGTACACTAAACAACACAAAGTCTGGTGTTAGACACAGACTTGGGTATATATCCTAGCCTCCAGGGTGAAAACACTTATTTAACAGTCCTGAGTGACTGACCAGCTAGAGATGCTGTTCATAGTGACCGAAAAGCAGAAAATGGGCAGCAAGAGAAGTTTGAGGAGATTTGGAGCTCTGGCTTAGCCTCCCTGATTTGATCTGTTGTTAGAAAGACAAGCCAAGGTTTATTTTGTACAGAAAGAGGTGGGTCTGGCACAGGCTTGAAGATTCATGCTTTGTCAGCATACCAGTGACAGCTGAATTGTGTTACACCCAATTTATCATCAAGCATTTCAGATAAGAGAGATTGTCAAGAATTTTAAAGCATCTAGTTAAAGACTCTAGCTTTGCAGCTGAACTATGTAAATGCTGATAACACTGTTTCTGCATTTACTGTAACCCAATAAAAGAGAACTCTGTGCAAGACTTCTCAGGTGAGGGCCGAGGGCAGAACTGCAAGCAAGATCCACTACAGAAACAATCCCACTGAGAAGTGAGAAATGACACAGCTACAGCAATAATGAGTTTCACACGTCACTGGGCAGAGGACAGAAACCAAAGTACTTACAAATCTGTAGAAGTAATCTATACAGCTACTATAGCACTTACTGATCAGGAAATGGCAGAAATTGCAGGTGGCTTTGCATAAGGGCATGAGAAAGAAACTAGCACTGAATGACTTGAAAAATGGAGATCTGCTCATCAGACTTCTGCAGCTCCCGGGCAGTAACTTTGCTTCAGGTCAGTGTGCAAGTCATCTGGTACTCAAATCAGGAGCTCTCTTCAGTGCTTGACTCTCTTTACAAGTCTAT
Source organism: Haliaeetus albicilla (assembly GCF_947461875.1). NCBI lineage: Eukaryota > Metazoa > Chordata > Aves > Accipitriformes > Accipitridae > Haliaeetus > Haliaeetus albicilla. The sequence goes on along the minus strand of NC_091496.1, from coordinate 920,458 downwards.
AAATAGCAAGGGTGGCACCATGCCAGAGTGCTGGAAGTTCACTGAGCGAGCTTGCTTTGCTTTGACAATTCCCCACTGATTCCTTGGCAAGGTCATCTAATCAGATTCAGAGAGTGAGCCAAATTAACAATTAAAAATTACGCTGATTAGCCTTCAGTTAAAGCTTCTCTGAAAGACAAAAGCTACGAAAATACAGGAGCAAAATTATCACATCCAAGCTACAGCGATGAGGCAGCACATTAAGGCATGACTAGAGAATGAAGACTTTTTAGACACCGAAGCATAAAGGGATGCATTACAACTACGCCACAGGAGAAGACACACTTCTCTGCTTGCTATATTTTTGCATTAGGCAACTGAATAAATTCCTGTGGTTATGACTAATTTAATGATCATACAAACATTTATTTTGTTAATAATGGATAGAACAGGAACAGAGACCTGGACATCTGATGCTGATTCATCAAGAAGCTCAGGAATCTCACAGCATCGTGCTTTCTGCAATGTTTGCTGATGATCTAAACTGAAGTTCAAGAGTCAAGACAGACTTCTAATTCTCCTGCTGCCTTTCCTGTGGGGTCTTTCCGCAAGTAAATCTGACCAGAAGTGGATACTGATGGCTCCTAGCTGCTTTGTGGGTCCAAGTTTCAGATACGCTAAGCGTATGTTTCACTTGGAGATGTGTGCTCAGCATTTTTGGGGGCGGGGGAGAAAAAAAATCAGGCTTACATGCTTCTGTCTGAGCATAGAAGCACTGTCAGACCCCAAAATTCATGCTTTTGGAAAATGGGCCTTATCTTCTGCATCTTTGCTTCCCCTTCAGTTTAACAGTCTGACATGTACTTCTATGTTTGGGGCGGGGGGGTGAATCACTAAATATTTACAGGGTTAAAAACCCAAGGTAAAATAGTAAGAATCCTAGTCACTAGAACTTTTTGAAAGCAAAAAGACAGTAAAGAAAAAGGAAATTTTTATTTGTGAAAGTCCCTGAATATCTCAGAAGTAGCCCCAAAGGGCTTAAATTATATCATAACTGGTGACATAGCTCTCTCTCCCATCAATACCGAATTAACAAGCATGGAGGTGACACATGTTGTTGAAAACAGATCCTTGCACTAAAGCTTTGCTGTTGACATCGGCAAGGGTGCCAAGTACTCTGCTGCTGTCATAGCAACACGGAGAACATCCCAGAAAATGACTTCTGGCGACTCCAAAGTAACCCAGCTTCACAAAGTGCCTGTGTTTGGAAAAGCTCGGGGAGGGAGGAGCCAGTGCTGTTGTGAAAAGGGATATTTCAGAGCCATGGGGACAAATTTTCAGCATTTCTATGACAGTGGCACCAGAGAAGTCAGAGCCTTTGCAGAGTCGGAGGGCAAACGGCTGGTAGGGAGGGCTGCTCCTGCAGGACACAGACTGCTAGCCAGAGAGGATCATCTCAGAAACGTGTCTTCTTTTTCCCTGGTATTTCTGCTGTCCGTAGTTGACTATTTGAAGAAATGTGAATTGGTTGATGAGTCAGAAACAGTAATTATACCTAATTTCAGCATTAACCTGTGTTTTCCTTTGAAACACCTTTTCTACTGTATATTTAAATAGCAGCAGAGTCAGCAGTCACTGAATTTCAGGCTGACGGTGTATCTACACTGTGAGACGACTGCACAGAACACAAGTCATGCAATATTCAGAAACCTGAGCAGACCCTAAACAAGCTCTTGGCTGCGAAGTTGTAGCCACAGAGCCTACCCCATTCCAGGGGTAATTTTGCCTCTCTAATCAGTGTCACTGAAGGACAGACAACACATGCTAATCAGGCTTCAACAATGTGGCTTCCACATAGCTTTGGGCAGCAAGGGAAGAAAAGAGATGTTTTATTTGGAAAGAATTCTATACTCAGCAAAAAGTATTCTTCAGGACAGCATGACAGGATCTCAGCACAGAAACACTGGCTGAGACAGGCCTGCTCCTAAAGCAGAACTGCAGGGGACTTCCTAAGGTTGGACTACACTTGGGATGTCTGCATCTTCACACACTGTTTTACAGAGATGATGGAAAAGTATGGTGCAACCTCCAGAACGGGAGGTTTCCCTTCCTTCTGACTCACTTTGCTGCGAGCGTGTGAGGTAGCACAAGTTACTCCAAGTATTTGTAGCCTGTCACTCTGTGTAATCCTTGGGTGCGTGAGCAGCCTCTGTGCATAAATCACTCTTTAGAGGGATATACATACATCCACAAAACCACAGAGAGCTCTGTCAAGATCTAATCTCAGTCAGTTACACTGATCTGGTAATGTCTATGGCAAAGTTCCCGTGCAAACTCAGCCAGGACTGAAGTCCCACAGGGCTGGGTGCCGCAGTCGCATTTTTTTTAACCCAGAAACTTGCAGTCGAGAGCCCAAATCATAAAACTCCCTCTTCTCCACTGCAGAAATCAGCCTGCTTAGAGACAAGCTGCAGGGTCTGGACCCAACCTAAAACAACCAAGGCAACAGATGGAAACAGGGAATAAGCAGGAAGATAACAACACCATTTGACTACTGGCAATAGTGATATTTATACTTTTTCAAAATTTTGAAATAATTTTACTTGGAATTCCCCCGTAACACAGTAACAGCTTGAGCTTTTTTATTTTCCCAACCCCATCAAGAATGGAACGCAGGATCTTTATCACACAGCCTCTCCTCTGCCTGGCTTCCTTTCTGGGCATCTTACAATGCAGACCTCTGTTCCTTGCCCAAACCCTTCACTCGGAGACAGAAATCCACAACGGACAACCAAAGGAAAAGTGACGGTGGGATTGTGGCATCACTCAGTCCAGATGCCGAGACGTTCCCAGTCTTCTTGGTCATTTATGCCACATGAGAAACATTTTCCCATCAATACTTATATAGGCAAGGGAGGAAAAGAGAGGAAAGGAAGAAGAAGAATACCTTTCCAGGGATTAACAGACTGTATTCTGCATACCCCAATCACAAAGTCCCCTCCTTATAATGCTAGACAGGTAATAAAGCTGGTAAGAAAGCACTTTTGTAGCTACATATTAAAACACACCTATGAAGCATTAAATTGTAAATGCTAATTATTATCCCAGTATTCATATCCTTTCCAGGGTATATCAGTCCTGGTTTTGCAGGAAAGATTATAGAGCATGTGAAACTTAGGTCTACAGCAGATTTTTTTTAATTTATTTTCAGGCTGCATGGAAAGAAACATAATCAAGTATTTAAGAAAACAGAGCAGCAATAGGCTAACTTGATCTCTACCACTTTCCATTCCCTTCAGAAGCTTCAGCATGACTTAAAAATGGAAAGTCTCAATTCTCTGAAAAACTGCGTTAACCTCCTTACATCAAGGAAAAGTGAGGAGTAGTTCCATCACACAACAAATATAAAGGAATTTGAGATAATGCCTTGGGTTCAGAATAATCCAGACATACCTGGTCCCCTTATGTTGCGTTTTCTTAGAATACCAACCAGCTTTTGCCTTCAGTCACATTACGAGCCTTAGGTATCTAACTCCCTTCAAATCCTCTTTCAGAGGCAAACAGTGCAATCTTCTGGGCAATAGGGAAAAACTGTTCCAGCCCTTTCACTCCCAACTCACCCTCCCTGGCCCCCCAATAACCCCCACAGGCATACCAGACCTCCTGGGAAGCCTCTGACACCTCAGCTCCTCAGGCTGACAGAGCCGTCTCAACACCCCATTATCTCCCCATCGCTCCCCCACTTCCCACCCAGCTCCCCACCCCTTCCCCACACACCCACCTCGGCCCCTCCTTAGCGCCTGCTGACCCCACTCATCACACCTGTATTTCTGAGCGACATTCACCCCTACCCGCCCCCCCAGCTCCCTAACCCCAGTCCTGCCTGTCTCCCACAGCCCTTCCTCCACAGCCTTCTCCCCGCCACCCTCCTCCCTTCGCAGCCCGCTGCCCCTCCTCGGCAGCCCTGTAGCCCTCCGCCCACCTCTCCCACTCACCCCTCTTCCTAGCACACACCCCCCCGCGGCCCCCATACACCCCCGTGGGCATCCTGGGCCGCCCTGGCTCCTCTCGGCCCTGCCCGCCTCCCCATCCCACCCCGCCTGCTCCCAGTCCCCCCCCCAGCCCTGCCCTGTCCCCCTCACGCCCCAGCTCTGCTCTGCCTCCCCCCTCCCCTGCCTGCTCGCTGCCCCACGCCGCGTCCCCTTCTCCCCCAAACCCTGCCTGTGTCCCCCCCTCCCCTCGCCCCTTCTCCACAGCTCCCGGCCCTGCCCGGGCCCAGACAGGCCCTCCCGGCTTCCCACCCCGCTCTCCCGGCCCTGCCCGCACCTCCATGGCCTGGCCCAGCTCCAGGTCGAAGGTGACCACGCAGACACAGTCGAGCCAGGCGGAGAAGCGAGCCCAGGGCAGCGGGGAGGCGGAGGCGGCTGCGGGCCGGCGAGACCGGGGCTCGGCCCGGCACAGCGCGTCCATGGCAGCGCCCGCTCCGCCCGCCTCGCCCCGCCCCGCCCGGCACGGCCCCGCCCCGCCCGGCACGGCCCCGCCCCGTCTCGCCGCGCCCCCCGGCGGCCCGGAGGTCCTGCGCCCGCCGCCCCCACCATCGAGACGGCTGCCGGCCGGGCAGAGCGGCCCCGCGGGCCGGGTGGCATGGAGGGCGTCGGCCGCGACCGGAGCCGGCGGGCCCGCCTGAACACGGCGCGGGGGGAGACGTGGCCGCCGCTAAACCCACCTCACCCTGCCGCTCCCCAGAGCTTCAGCCCTCCGCCCCTTGCTCGCCACGGGCGGCAGCTCGGGCCGGCCTGGCACCACCGGGGCGGCTGCCCGGGCCCGGTGCCCGCGGCTGGTCCCGGTGCCCGCTGCTGGGCCTGGTGCCCGCGGCTGGTCCCGGCCCGTGGACTCACGCAGGCTGGGAACGGTGTCAGTGGGCGGCCTGGGCGTGCTGACCCCCCGCCCGCATCGCCGAGAGGGCCGGAGGGGTTGTCCAGCAGAGCCGTGCTCGGCACGGGGTGGATGTTGGCCAAAGTGAATGGCAAAGGGTAAATTCGGACCTTAACGTGCTCATTTTGGTTAGATTTGAGGCACATGAACTCTGGCACGAGCTGCTTCCTTCTCATATTTCTTCAGCGCTCGGGGTGGGAGGACAGTGACAGCTAGGAAACGCTAAAATATCGGTGATATGTAGCAGTTCCGTGGCAGATTTCCTGAGGGGCTGGCTAAAACCCGTTCACGTTTTTTTTTCTTTCTCTTTTCTTTTTTTTTGGCTTATTTATTGCTAGGCTACCATTCAGCCCGTTTCAGTCATGGAGCACATAAGCACTAGGGCCACTGTAAAGAGAAAGCCTAAGAAGGAGAAAGAGTCTGCAGCAGCACCAGCTTAAGACAGGCTTATACTGACTGCCTCTCCCAGTGTCCCACCTGCGCCCCATGCCTCTGAGAGAAGTTTGTCTGCTGAGTTACGTGATGGAGAAGCTGGTGTTCGCTCACGCAAGCAGTAACCTCAGTCGTGACATTAGCCATGTGAGCTTTCCGTAAAGCCTCTTTATTGGGCTAACCCAAAGTTTTCTTGTCTAATTTTATGGGAACAGATGCACACATTTCTGTGTGCTTCCTTGATAACCTACATCATGGCCCAAAGGTACAAATTGGGGGTAGTTCTGTCAAAACCAATAGAATTGTTTCAGATTTACGTTATTTTAGAGGAGAATCTGCCTTATTAACTTTAATTGGTAGATACACAGAGAGAGATCCTCTCACTCCTATAGATGAATTTGTGTCCTGTCCTTTGGCTATATGTCCAATATACTGATAAATTGAAAACTTATTTTAGGATTCTAATACTTGCCTGTCCTGCAATACAACTCCTGGAAATTGCCTCTGAGAAGAGAGAACGAGAGATCTTGGGTCTGTGCTGACTTTGTGCCTATGATAGTTTCCTGGTCGGAGTAAAGGTGTGTGTTTCAATATTAATTTAAGTCTTTCAGCTATCGGTTTTATACTTCTCAGATGTTACAAGTACTTCCATTACCCTTTCTATTCACAGTAAATTTTCTTCTGCTTGGCAAGCCAGTAATGTATGTGTGGCTGCAGTGAAATCCACTATATGAGACCCCTTTGAATAAGATTAAAGGTGATTTTTATTAAGGGACAAAGGATTATGGGGCAAAAAATGTCCAGTATTTTTTATTCAGGTTATTTTTCTTATATTTTCATCATGCCCCTTTTCTGGCAAGAATGAGCTATAAGCTTGGTGGGATTTTTTTTCCACTTGTTTTCTTTGATAACTTGTCTTACATGTTTAGCAAGGAAGAAAAATGTATTAGGATTTTTCTGAGATTGTCAGTAGGACCAAAGTAGATGTGTCTCTTATGCTGGACTTCTGCAGAGACCTCACCAACATTTCATACGATCGTGGTGGCGAAATTGGCTGATGAAGAAAGTCTTCAACAATAGGAAGACTAAAGAGCTTCTCCTTATGTGCAGGTATTGTGACAGCTATATGGCTGGACATAACATTAATATTAAACAAGTAACATAGCATACCATAACAAAAATTCTTTAGATACTGTATGCTGAGAACCTATAATAAATAATAATCATTATTACTTAACAGTTAATATTACAATTAATTATTTGTTAGTGTAGCACCTCTGCACCCTAATAATGGGCCACAGCTACATTTAGCAAGGTGCAATACAGTCCAGACAAGGAGATTATATGGCTTAAGCATGAAGAAACAGCACGTCAAGGTAATCAAAGAAGTGCAAAAAAAAAAAAAAAAAGACAAGGAGTGATGCTGGTTAGCACAATATGTGATGGTCCTACCGCATCATTAGCCTAACCATGGTATTACTGCACTGCACTATGCTACTGTTTGGAAAACAATTTCTGACCGCATGTAGCTGCTGTGTCATAACACACACAGGATATCTGAGGGAAGGCCTCGCATTTGATCTTTACTTTGATATCTCCTGACAATTTACACAAGCTGAGGACGTGCCCCAGAGTATTTTTGGTTTAATGTTGCCTAAACACAAGAGCTTTTATAGTTAATTTCCTCTGCTTGTCTTGAAACAAAAACAGGGAAGACTTTAAGCCCTGATAGGTATCTGGCTCTGCAGCCCTTTTGTGAGGGATGGGGAGGGTGCTGGTCTTGTGCTCCTCCGGACTTCTGCAGAGAAAGCTGCAAAATGTTATTTTCTGCAAGAGAATTTAATCTGCTCAGCGTGGAGGGCTGGACCTTCTGAGCTTTCGGTCTCTACGAAGCAGCTAATCACAGGCCTGCAATTTCTAGCCTTTTAAGCGCCTATATACTCCTGGACCATATTTGGGCAATAAAGGTTCTGCAGAACTGGAGAACGCTGCAGATCTGATCCTCTCCAAAGCTCCGGCCTTGCTGGAGATACTGTGCTGCACAGGGCCAGCATGTCGGTTTTGCACGGCTCCTAAGCAACCTGAGTAAATAGAACATTTCGCAACCTTAACCACAGCGGTTGCTACACTTTCATCTATAATTATCTTTTGCATCAGAGCTCTCAAGAGCAGCCGGCCTACCAGATTTTGCAGGATATTTTGCATTCAGATTCAGTTCGTCTGCCTTTTCTCTTGCATTGCCAGTCAGGATAATATTCCCCAGACAAGAGGAGAAACATAAATACCCTGCAGACTAGAGGAACGTGCAATATGCTGTAAGCCAAGAAATGTTAGCTCGCCAGCCTCACTTCTGATTGCTGTTTATATTCTGTGCACTTCAGGGCTTTGTTATTTGAACAAGGCCTTATAACTTGCCCCAAAAGGCAGCCAAATATAATTCTTGGTGTTTGGAAAACCTAACACACAAATTATATTTAGGAAAAGAGCCTATGACTCCAGTAGAACGACTAAGACTCTTCCCTTCCTCCCTTCAGTGTTTCTCAGAATTAATGTCAAAACTGTAGCTTGGCGATCCTGATATAATGTCTGTTCTAGGCACTAGATCACACTTCATTTCGAAGCCAAGAATAGAGCCCAGCATTCTTGATCATCAACATCCTATTTCTGGTCATGCAGCCTCCTAGCAAGATGTGTGCCTAATCCCACTCTAGGTGTGAATCTTAGTAAGGCTCAGACTCATTCCTTTGATTCCAGAACTGGAGAGCTGTGCTCAGCATCTGAAACCTGAAATGCTCATTGCGCTGAAGGTCTGAAGATACAAGTAGCTGTACTCTGCCCAAGTCTTCACTGCAGTGATCTTTGGATTTCTGACAAAAACTCTGTTTTTTATGCTTTTTCACTGAACCTCAAATTCAGAATCAAAACTTCCTTAGAACAGGGTTCAATGCTTCAAAGAAAGGAATGAACCCTCACTAGCTAGTAGTCCAGCAAGTCACACAACAAAACACGATTTAATATGTCCTGACTGCTTGATGTGTAAATCAGTTATTTGAGCTAAAGAGTGGCAGCTTTTCAAGCTCAGAGGTGTATGTTAACGACATAGCTTTGGTTGTGAAATATATGATCCATGTGTAGAAAAAAAGTGAGACAGTGTTCACCAGCCTTGTAGTCCAAAGACTGAGAGTTTGCATATGCAGGACAAAGACGCAATTACACATGCTAATACCTGGGGTGCAAGCCCGACGAAAGCAGGGCTAACTGCCCCGGGACCGGCCGTGGTGTTGGTTTGAAGGCTTTAGGTACAGTTCGGCAACAGCGCAGGTAATGAAATCACAGTCACAGGCTGTCGTTGGGAGCAGCGGGGTGAATTCTTATTGTGCCCTTCGACGAGCGCCTGTTTGGCCACCTGCGAGAATGAGTTTTATACGTTGCCTGCTTACACAATTTGGATTGTTTCTAAATTGTCCATATCCATTATTATTAGCATCAGCAATATGCTAAATGGCATACAAATTAGCAGAATGACAACTTTGCTATCTCAGAGAGCTTGTGGCTGAGCTGCTATTCTACAAGACTTTTTGACACAGCACAATGGCAGGCAGACTCAGCTGCTTAATCTCTCTCGAAGACGGGGAGAACTGAGGTCACTGGTCAGAATAGCGGCTCTGTCCCAGCGCTTGAGTTACTGTTATTTAAGCGGAGCTGGCACTGTTGTACCTTGCTCCTTCTTTCTCTTTGTTCTGTGTGATTTTTTAAACGATCAGTGGGGAATCCAGACTGATAGAAAACACCACGTAAACAGCAAACATGTTCCTTATTCACAGGCATTAGGATTTAAAAGTAAATCCACGTTTCTGTAACCTGGTGAGATCACCGTAATGGCTTAGGACAAAATGGTAAAAATCCTTAGGAAGCTTACTATAAAACTGTGAAAGAGGCAGTCCTTTCGGAATATATTTTTTCTGTATTAGAAACTAAATAATTGTAAGATCATTCAAGATGGATGTTTTTAAGTACACTGAATATGGACAGCATGAATTTCAATAAACAATTGCCCTGGAAATGCTAAAGCGGTTGGAGGAAGGACACTAAATGATCAGCTTCTTCCTGTTTAGGAAAGCTGAAACATTGGTAAGAGGACAATAACATGATAATATTTTTCATTACTTACATCCCGGTGTGGATTTTAACAACAGCAAAGGATGTGAAACCTAAAATTAGTGTATTTTCATACGTGCACAAGTAGGCAAACACTGATTTTTATATCTGTTTGAACAGGAAAGAGGTCATACCTGTATTCAGCATCTGCATGTCAGCACGAGTAGCCACAGAAGAGACCAGCAGTTTGTTCGCAGTAGAAAAGAGCTGTCCTTGTAAAACAACCAGGGTCTCAGACCCGCAGGTTATTTTCCTTAACTTCAGTAGTTCTCCTTGTTCTTGTACCTGCCTGTGTCCTGGCTGGGGAGAGGTGAGCTGGCAGCCTGAGCCCGTGCTCGCTGCCAAGCCCAGATAGTTAATCTGTATTTTAGTGCATTTCGTGGGGCTGGAGGAGAAAAGAAGGAAGCTGTTCCAAGATTGGTACTCTAGTAATCAGCTGGAGAAGACAGGGTCTGCAGCCCCGTCCCTCCTGCGCTACATGGTGGAAATGAATACGCTCTGGGGGTGGCTGGAAGACTTGGGAATTTGCTTGGATAGCCGTTGTCGTGTCCCCGGAAGCCACAATAAGCCACAAAAAATGCTTTATAAGCTCATTACCCTCCAATAGACAAAATAGAGAAATGAAACTTCTGAGGTTGTACTTTTTTTTCCTTATTAATGGCCAACAAAGTGTTAATTACCATACTGGGTACCGTATAAACTCTTGGAGCCCTTGCCTTCAAGCCCTTACGGTAGAAAAACGGGCATAAACTGGAAATGTTGCCCATTTAGTCATGGGTGAAATTTTTGGTGGCATTTCTGCGGCAAAACTCCTATAGTGTAAACAGGGCAGTACAAAACTGTTTATTTTCTCACATGCCTTGCTGACAAAATCTGCATTTTCCCTTGTTACCATCTCCATCCTCTGGGCATGTTTGCCACCATGGCTCTTCCAGCAGGCGCTTCCACAGCAGGTCTGTGTGTAGGTTCTGAAGCAGACAGGTACCTGTTAAATTTTAACCGTGTGTGTTAATATTTGCAGGGTCAAGGCCTGCGTAAGAGTAGCGAAGAAGACGAGGCGTAGCGGTAAATCTAATGGCAGGAATTCACTTCGGAATTGAGAGAAGAATTGGATCAGTTCCTCCTGGGTTCCTGTACAATGCTGGCAATTAGAAAGCAGTTTATTCAGGTTGGAAGACAAATCTGGGCAAGGCAACAATAAAACCTACTTAACCCAGCAAGCGAGCATGACTAAGAGGTATCTTTCTCCCCAGTACTGCTTGCTTCTATCGTTTGGGTCGTCCGTTTTTCCTTCTCCTCCTTTTCCCCATCACACTCCCTCCCTTCTCCACACTCATCCCCACCTCCCTGGACACGAGCCGCCCCAGCGTTAACCACCCCCAGCCCCATGACAGTGCCTTTCTCTCCCTTCCTCCCCCCGGCGTTACTCCCAGTGACCCCAGGGCCGTCCCCACCGCTGCTGGGTGGGGAACAAGGGGTCTCCCCCCCTCCCCCCTTTACTTGAAGGCAGTGATCACAGAAGGGGTCCCGCTGTCCCCACGTTCCCCCTCCCGCCCCGGGCCCGGCGTCCCTGCCCTCCTCCCGGCCTGGGCCTGCGTCCCCCGAGACTACGGGCCACCCCCCCCGGGGGCCCGGTGCCCGTCCCCCCTGCCGCAGAGCGCTGTCCCGGGCTGTGACCCGTCCCCGAGGCCGGGGGGGGGGGTGGGGGGGGGCGGCCCCGTGTCCCGGTCCCGGTCCCGGTCCCGGTCCCAGTTCCCTTCCCGCCGCCACCGGCCCGGGGCGCGGCCCCGCCCACCCCGCCTCGCCGCGCCCCCCGGCCCAGGGTGCCGCCCCCGGCGCGCGCGGCCCCGCCCGCCCCGGCCCCGCCCCTCCTTCCCCTCCGCCCGCCCACCCTCCCCTCCCTCTTCCCCTCCCTCTTCCCCCCCCCCCCCCCCCCGCGCGCGGCTCTGGGCAGCAGCGGGGCCGCCGCCATTTTGGAGGCAGTCGGAGCGCCCGCAGCTCGCCGCCTCGCCGCCCGCTGTCAGCGCAGCCCCGGCCGCGGCGCCCCGCCTCGGACGCGGCCCATGCCCGCCGGGCCGCCGGCCCTCGCAGCCAGGCAGCGCGCCAGCGGCCTCGCCGCGGGGCGGAGGGCAGGCCCGGACCCCCAGCAGGTGGGTGAGACCCGCGGCCGGGCCCGTCGCCCGCGCCGCCGCCGAGCTGTCACCGCCGTCCTGCCGCCGCGCCGGGACCGGGGCTGGCCGGGCCGTGGGCTGCGCCCCGCCGCGGGCCGCTTTCGCCTTCCTGCGCCGGAGCCGGGGCGCTGGGCCCGGCGAGCGGCGGAGGCGGTGCGCGGCCTGCCGCCCCGCCAGCCCCGCCGCCTCCTTCCCCCGCCGCCGCCTCCGCTTCGGCCTCCTCGGCCGCAGCGACACCCCCTCCCCGCCCCCCAGACCGCCGGGAGGAATCGGTCACCGGTCCCGTAGCGCTGCCTGGGCTGCAGGGTCGCGTCTAGCTGCCCCTGGTTTGTTTTTCGCTGTTTTGGGTTGGTTTTTTTTTAATAGCACCGTAGCCCCGCTCGTGCTGGCTGCGCCGCCCCTCCAGCAGCTCTAATCGCAGAGGTCCATTTTTGAGTCCTTGCTCTCGGCCGTGCCGAAGTCCCACTGTGTCGTTTCATGCGATATCTGGGTTAAATCGGACTTTCTGCGCGTGTCAGAGTTTGCTTTTTCGTTTGGTTTTTCTTCTGGTGGTGGTGGCGATGTTCGACCTGGTGGGGATGGGTAGTGGGAACGCGGGCATCCAGTTTTCGTGACTCATGCCTAGGCAGCGGATAATTGCTGAAGCTGTTGGGAGAGGCGATGTTGGCAAGGTCGGAGGCGGGGGGTCAGCCTCCTGGGGACCCGCTGACTTGGGGTGTGCGGGGCCCGGAGCCTGCGCGAGGGACCCTGCCGGCTTCACATGTGCAGTATGTGAAAATATATGTCACGTTAATAATGTACAGAGACTGGGGTAGGAGTTGTAGCCACAGATGGAATCACTACAACACGTAATCTTACAAAAAGACGACTTCTTGACGAGTCTAATGAGGGCTCCCTTCCTAATTTGAAGGCCTTGTTTTGCACTAGTTAAAAAAAAAAACAACAAAACAACAACTAGGAAGTGAAAAAGAGAAACTGAGAGAACTTGGAGGGACCTGAGGTTTTTTTTCCTATCTTGATCTTCCACTTAAAAAATAATATTTTAAAAACTGAAGATTGTTTTCATAATGTACTTTATTTTCTCCCTAAAAAATGAACGAGCAAGTTGTGATTCCATCCCTGTCCAGAGCTACACATTTGAAGCCAAGTGTGTACTCACTCACTAGCAGATTTTTGTTATAAAGCACCGTTTTAAGAGTTATGGGAGAATAAACATTTATGATTTCTCTTGTTACTCTGACACTTAAAAGCAGTCTGCCAAAATACTTCAGTGGTAAAAAAATCTGGAGGATGGTAGTATAGCAATTTCCATAGCAACCAATGGTGATATCATGGTAAGCAAAGTTAAATTTTGTAATGTGCAATAGGAACATACAATGATCTGTACTGGTTTGAGTGATAGCAATAAACATTTGCTCAGGAGAAGATGACTGGGGATTGGGTAAGAACAAAATGGTTTGAAATTGAAGGCTTGCTTTGTTTTTCGTGTATTCGGTATGCAGGCATTTCTGGTGACTTTTGTACTTTCTTTGTATTACATTGCAAATCCAGGGACCTAGGGTAACGTCCTGTCTAGAAATTGTGGAAAATTTGTGGTGCTGCAGCAGCTTTCTGGGAAGAGCTCAGTCTTAGCAGAATGGTATCAGACAGGTGATGCAGAAAATGGCATTGAGGTTTTGGGAGGTTCCTGCAAACCTCGGACTGTGAGAGAGTGACTGATGTTGAGCATTTGTTCTGGGGATGGCAGGGAGCACTGAAGCATCCTCCTTCTGAACCTGGCATTTGATGAAGTCTTGGTTGTGTTGTAGGAGGCACAGGTTGAATTTCTAAGTTCATAGTTCAGAAATTGGGAGACTCTAAAAAATTAATAACAAAGAGAAAACTATCTGTAAGATAGGTTTGGGGTTTTTTTTCCTAGTAAGCAAGTATCCTCAGTCTGTGGGCTTAAATTATTTTTAGAAAACTCCAGGCTACTGTCATGAGAGCCATAGCCTGTTCTGCAGTGCTCCCCTGTGGGGGAATGCTAAAGCCCTTGCAGCCCCCCTTCTGCAGAGGGGTGCTGGTGGAGCTGTTAGGGGCTGGCAGTGCTTCTGAGTGGCCCCCCCCCGACTCACAGTTTGCTGGTTGGACTGGGAGTCAGCTGGAGTGAATTAAATTCTTGCTGTCCCCAGATAGTGCAATCCTGAGCTAGAAGGAGGAATCATTTAGTTATGCTTCCCCTCCTCTTTGGTGGGGAGATATCCCAGGCGTAGCTGATGGTGTTTTTCCATGCTCTGTGGAAGAAACACTTCATTCGCGTTCTCCCCCGAGTTATATTGGCTATCAGCTAAGGTGTCAAAGGGAAACCAAAACTGTTTTCTTCACTGAGATACAGTAGGACATCAGTGGTGCAGAAGAATTTCAGCAAAGGAAGGTGTTACGTTTGAGGAAAGCTCGGGGCAGGGGAACAGGGGAGATGAGTTTTCTTACTCTGTGTTTCTGATAATAAGGTGTGTAGAAGTGCAAGTGTAAAAGCTGTAGATTAGATGTTAGGGAAAATGACTTCATGTACATAATCAAGTAGTATGTTTTCTTAACACAGTGGCTTGGAGTCTGAAGTGTTAGTGCCTGAAGGGCAATAGCTAGAACAGTGTAATAAGCTCAGCCATAAAAATGGGCAAACTGGAATGCCAGGAGATAGAAGAGTATCTAGTTATAGTAAATGTTTCTGAAACAATAGTAGAATGACAAGAATAACTGGGAAACTTGGGTGTAAATGACACAGGAGAAACGGATGAGGTCAGTGAGTTGAGAGCAAAGCAGGAGCTGAGTGGTTGACATAACTTTTGAGAACTTTATAGGAACAAATATTTGTGGGAGGTCTTGTTGTTTTGCTAGATGCAAAATTATTGAAAAACTAATAGAGGAGAGTAGAGTTAATAGACTGTATTAATGAATGATGTCAGCTCTCCATCTGAGCAGTCAAATATGGAGCCACAGTTCAGAGCAGCAGTCTTTTACTCTTAGCCCTATTTATAGGGTTACACAGTTCTGTTCTTAATTATGTTTTATGGGCTGGGGAATCGGTTTGAGTGTTTGTTACCTCCTTTTCACGGAAAATCTACAGATGTCAGTGGGTTTATATAAGGATCAGGGAAAGAATGTGGCCTCTGTGTGACCAATAGTAGCAACAAAGGAACTTAAGTGTCTTCTTTGATTCAATATTATTAGAAGCAAAAGTATGTTGTCTTTTCTGTCCACTGCTATGTTTCTAGGGTGCTTCGTTTTTTGATTGCACTCTTCTCTTTCCCTCTCCCTGTCTATATTCCTCCCACCCTCCTCCCTTCCCTCTGTGATGGACTTCTCTGTTCCTCGTTTTGATCTGCTAAAACAGTCAGCAGGGCAATAACCAATATTGACATTATTGTTACATGCCTTGGCTATTTTTACCTGCGTGTTAACTCTGGTATGGGGGGGAGGAACTCGGACAAATAAATACTAGTTATCTTGGGAAATGAAGCTTTCATAGCCAAGGTTAAAAAAATCTCAGACTAGAAAACCTCGGCTTTTGGTGGAATTTGAATGCCACACACATCGCATACATGGTCTTCGGATCAAGTCTGCAAATGAGAAGTTTGACATCACTGGCTGAATTAACAGTGACGTTCTCTCTTTTTGCTTATTAATGCCATTTAGTCCTAGATAAAGCTGAGACAGTGCAAGTAGTTAAAATAATAAATGGCTACATAGCAATGCCTGAAGCCTAACTAAAATTGTCATCTTTGGCAGGGGTCACTTCAAACTAAACACCATGTGGCACTGAGCTTTAGAAAGGGGTTTGTCAGCAAAATTAGGATAAGCTAGCTTAGGAGAACGTAATGTCAAAAGAAGGAAGTTAAAATCATTAGCCTGAGCATGGAAGCTCTGCAGCTGTTGAGCTGTGGCTGCTGACTGCTACTGATTTTCCCTCTCAATTTCTCTTTCTTTGCGTCTACCTGTTTTCTCATTCTGTGCATGAATTGTAGGCTCTGCCCTGCAGAGCCTTTGGCCTGTGTGGTGCCTGGTACAGGGGCAGCCTGTCCCTGAAGTGGTGCCTCTGGATGTCACTGCATTGCAAATACTAAATTTCTTACTGTTGTGTCAATGTCGTGTGCTTAAGGACACAATCTTATCTGGACAGAAGGGGAAACCGTAAAGCATGAGAAAATAACGTTATGGTTAAATGGCAAAGTTCAAGAAGTTATTTGAGCTAAACAGGCAGAGCTGGGAACTATTTCCTTACCTAGGCAGAATAAGAAACGTTCACCACCTTTTGCTTGGTAGGTGGCATGGTAGGCGGCATAGTAGGCAATCTACATAGTTTGCAAAGAAAACTTTCCAAACATATTGATTACTTGAATTCAAGGTTTGCATTCAGTTGGCAAATGCCTCTGCTGTTCTTTCCATTATGCCTGTGCTAGTTGTCTTTTTTTTTTTTTTAAGATTTTATTTCAGTTCTGCAGTTTGCTGCTATTCAGAGCATTGTGGCCTGCAGTGACACTGATAACTATTAAGTCACTTCGATTCTGATTTTGTTTGGCAGAATTAGGAGCAATAGCAGCAAAGCAGAGACTGGCACTGCTTCCTGGGAGAAAGACAAAAAAAATGTGAAGACTGCAGTAGTGGAGATGGTCTTTCTTGCTGCAACCTACAGGAAGGAAGAAGGAAATAGAACACAAGATATTTCAGTTTCAGTTTTGTCTTTGATTTTTCTATGGTAGACTTAATTATGTTAGCTGAGAAAATGCATGATGGGTATGCCTTGACATTTTGTGATAAGTGACTTAGATTCTCCCCTGTGTAGCAATTTCTTCCTTTCTTTTCATTCCTCATATTCTTGCAAGACCCACGGATTGTTTCAGCTTCTTACTTTCATGTGCAGCGGGGTGGTATGAGAAAGGTTGTTTTTCTTTAGCTGTTTACTTTTCATTTTCTTCCTTCAGAAGATCCTCTGGTATGCCATTTAATGTAATTCTTTTATGTTAAGACAGATTTCTTTTTTTAAGAAGGATAATTGAGACTATAAGCAAACAGGTTGAAAACTGTATCCTGTCTCCCTGAGCCAGAAGACTAAGGCTGCAGTTCCACAGCAACATCAATGGGCCGGAGTCCAGGTCGCCATGTGTTGGCATTAATATTTGTGTGGTGCACCACTTTGGAGAGCTGAGTGGGCTGAGTGCTAACCCTGCTTGGAGGGAGTAGTTTTAAGCTGGATCAGCTCCCTCAACCAGCTCGATGTGTAGTTGCACAAACAGCGCTGACACAAGGGAGGGATGCAGGAACGTGTGAGCCAGGAAGGAGAAGAGTAAAAAGAGCAGGTCTCTCGCCATCTGAATTTAAATAGGGTGTGGTTCAATTTAACTAATCTAAGTTTGCGGTGCAACGTGTTCCTGGTTTGTCCCTCTTTGTTAGTGCTGGTCCCATACTTACAGGGAGCCAGTCTGTCGTAAGACTTACCCCCCTTTCCCTGCTCATTTTCTACTGGTTTATTTTACTTAACAGGCATGGTAGGAACAGATGTGCACCGCTGCTAGAACGTTTGCTGAACAGTTTAAATACAAAGGGGTTGGGAATAGTGGGGCTGCAGCAGTACTGTTAACAAAAGCCATCATTCCATGTTAGATTAAATCAAACTAAGCCTAGTGAATAGAATATTCAGGTCATCCTCAGAGTCCCAGGACCTCAGCTCCTGAGCCAGAGTATCCGATTAATAGTCAACAGATGCTCAATCAGCACTCAGTTTAACAAATGAGAAAATACTAAATGATGGATTTCAACTTGATTCTATTGTATGTTATCCTTTTTTTTTAATATGGAAGTTTATTTTTCTTAGTGCTGAGTTGTTTTTTACTACTTCTGCATTCTCCCAGTCCTTTACTTACTACTTTTTAACACTACATTGTCCATGGTATATCCTAAATTTTCTATTATCTTTTTTTATTTTCTTCCGTTTTCTTTCTGAGCCTCCCCCCCCCCCCCCCCCCCTTCCCCCCCAACATTGTGTTTCAGGGGCTGGAGACCTCTCACTGAAGTTGACACATCTATGTTGTAAATGTCTACTTCTGAGGTAACCATTTAGGATTCCTTTTTTAGTTAATGGAGAGAAAGAGATGCTTATTTTCTTTTGATGCAGAAGTCTAAAATAGAGCTGAGTTTTGCTGTAGAAGTGCTGATTTCTCTCCTACTGCAAAGGGAGTCTGGGTGACTAATTCAGATTAGTCATCCATAGTATAAAGATCTACACATTAGGTGAGACAGATCCTATTGCAGAAGACAACTTGCTAGGCAAAGATTCTGATGGAGACCTCCTCATCTCAGTGAGGTTGTCTTCTCACCCTTGGGTGGATTGTAAGGTGAATGAGACATTGGATATGTTTTGCAATGTGCTATGCCCTTAGCTCTGCTTGATGAATCTTCTTCCTCTTTCATAGCTGACTGGTAAGTTTGAAAGCAGTGCCTATAAATGATTCAGAATCATATAGTTATCTAAGACCAATACAATAACCAAACTTAAGTTTTCGTCATATACATCACCAGCACAGTTGGTTTTCCAGATTCTGTTTGAGTCATATAGATGCTAGCCAGAGGAGTAGCTGTACGTTGTGATCGTCTGCCTAGTTTGGGTCGTAAATAAGCAGTAAGCTCCATGGTGCAGGAGATGGGATTTCTCCATGTTTCTTCAGTGCTTAGCATGAAGAGGACCGTAAGGTGAAAAGAAGTTAATCACTGGTTTAGTGAATGTAAATATTGATGTTTTTCCTTGTACTTTCTCTAAAGACCATTTAATTATGACCAGTCCTGGAGACTGCTACATGTGTCTGAGTTTTTTTCTGAAGACTCAAGGATGAAGTAGCAGAGTAGTTTACAAAAATATGAAGGTGCTTGAGCATGCCAAATTTTGCAGAAAGACACATGATGTTTTAGGGATGCGGTGCCAGGAATACATGCATATTCGATTTCATTGATGTTACACTGTACCCACTGTTTCCTCTTACAAAATAGGCAGCTAATTTCATTACTTCTGTTTTTCCTGTTACTTTGTCATCTTTGTTCTTAGCTAACTGTAGTCCCTATAAAATAGCTGCCACAAGTAGTAAGTGTTAGTATCTGTAGTGCTTTCAGCGTGGCAGCTTTCATCCGGTGTGTCCATGGCCTCCCCTGTCCTGTTTTTCCCCTCCATTTTACGTAGCAGCACTGCTAAAGAAAGTTGTGTCTTGCAGAAAAAAACCTTGCCGCTTTGACTTCATTTTTCATGAGTGAATTTTTTTACTCAATTGAAGTGAGCTTATCAGTGCTGTTTTTTAAAATAACTGTAAGAAAATGTTGGAATGAAGTAGTGCCGTTCCCAAGAACAAAACTATTTAATTATTTTTAGTCTTAGAAGAGACCAGGAAGTAAAAATATTTAATGTATACTTGGGGCTTGGATATATGCTTGAGTTTTTTTACAAGGAACTGTGAAGTGAAACCGGATCACCTAGTAGTCGCAGTAAACACTTACCATGTGAGGAAAATACTGTTGCATCATCACGGTTTGTTGTTAGAGCTGGTGGATTGTGCCCTGGTCATGAATATATTATTTTGGGAAAAGCAGAAACTTCACCAAATCACTAACTACCAAACAGCAGACCTAATGTTTGGAGAAACAGGAGTATCTCAAAGGCCCTTGATAAAAAGAAACAGTCTTCTGCTGACCTACGTGTTTAAGTTTTAATACATGAAAGGCAATTCTTGCTGGAAGGAAATCACTACAATTTACGTATATTGGCTGGTTTAAACTCCGGCTGCCTAACAGGGAAGAGATGGGGGAAGACCAGGCAGTAGATGGAAGGTCTGTGAAAATCCATCTCAGTGTGTGAAGTAATAAGCCAAAGTAACATAGAAAGTGTAATTATTGGAATGGATGTTATGCCTGAAAATGGCAAAATATTATGCGTGTTAGTGTTAGAGACAGTTTTGAGGTATGTGATTAAAGAAAATAGCAGGGCAGATTACCATACTGGGTAATCGGCTATATTTGAAAAGAGCAAAGGAAAGTCTGATGATGTGTGGAATTCTAAATGTATTTCTCGTTCACAATTTTTGGCATGTATGTAACTTCTCGAGCTTGATGTCAGGGATATCAATTAGGCCAAGAGTTAGTGTGGGTGTTTTACCTGTTAAATAAGAGGGGAGAACATTTGTTTATGCATGATGCTGAACACCACCTTAATATACTGTGAAGTATACTGGTGGGGTTGAGAGAAGACCCTCCTTATGCCCCTGTAGTTCCATGTTGGTTTTTTTCTGTACCTAATTCTGAGGCAGCGGGTGCTGCCTGCTTTCAGGGACTGAATGCCACAAGCTGTTTCTCTGTAATGATATTTCTTACTTGAAACCTGGGATGCTTCCCTTTTTCCCTTACCACTTCTTTGTTCTTACTTGGACTGTTAAATGCAGCAGTGGAGGGAAATTTTGCTTAGGCTCCTGAGGTTATGTCTGTACTGTGCGGCTGAATGTGATGCAGAGAGATCTGTGGACGAGCTGTAGAGCTGGAAGGAGTCCCATTCCATCACCTCCAGCTCAGTGCAGAGCTGATGTGCTTTCTCTGTTTTCAAAACTTGAGCTGGTGTGTCTGTACAGCATTGTACTGTGCTTGTAAATATACCAGCTTGCTAAATTGGGAGGGGCATCTCTTAATATGGTGCTTTATTGTGCTATTCAGATATAGAAGCAACAAGAATATTATTTAAAATGTCACTATAGTATTTTCCAGCTGAGAAAAAAACCCACATTACTTTCAGAATTTGTAGAATGCAAAAAGAACTCTCTCATGTTTGGAAGGGATTAATAGTCGTCTTTATTCTTCGTAGTTTGAGAAGGCAGGTTTTAAATTAACTGGAAGATACTTCACTCAAGCCGAGTTGCTTGTGAGGCCTGTTGAAGTGCTGGGTGTTCTTACGAAAGTTACAGTGGCGAGTGCTCTCAGTGCTGGAGGGAATGCTTTCCTTTGCAACAACAACGCAGCAAATGTTTCTGTTGCTTATAGCATGCTTTGCTTGAAACTGAATTTCTGACTTGGGAATTGTTACTTGAACAGGCTTCAAGTGTTGTATGCAAATTAATATCTTAGGATGACTCCTTGTAACTGAGTATTTAGTTGCAACACCAAGCAAGCTTGAACATGAGGTTTTATGATAGTCAGAGGTGATCACTAAGATGATGCTCTGTTCCTGTAGCTATTGTAATTTGCATTCTCTGAGGTATTTATAGAGATCGAGGGTACTTACTGATGATCTTTTGTGCAAGGTTGATGTTAATTTCTTGTCCCAAAGTTTATACAATCCCTAGAATTCTTTATTAAGCTTGGAAAAATAAATGTCATCCTTTTGAGTCATTCGAAATCTTCACCTTTTCTGTTGCAAAACCTGTGCTTTTTATTAGTGGGTTTGGTTATGATTAAGGCCATTTAGTTACAATGTGAACTAATTCTTAGAATTTGTGCTTAAAGCCATAGTTTGACATGCCTTTAAGCTGGCACTACTGCTGAAAAGCTGTCCCCTTCTGGCTGCTCTTACCCATTCTTTGTCACTTCTCTGCCCTCCCTCCTTGCTGGCACAAGCATTTGTGCAGCTATGTCGTGAACGAGTTTGGGGGAGTGATTCAGCTGAAATTTTTTTCTGCTAATAGCTGCATGGAAAAGGAAAACAATTTTTTTTTCTTCAGCAGTGCAGGCTTAAATACATGGCAAACTATGGTCTAACGTCATCAGCGCATAATTCTGGTTTGTGATTTCAAGAGCAACCTGAGCTTTAATGTTTATTTGTCCAGGTAGAGCCCATTGAACTCCTAAGGGTGGGTCTGAGATTTCCAAATGATTGTTTTCCTTTCTGATGAATGAAGCTTAGCCCATAAATATAGTTTAAGTGGTGCCATGCAGGGAAAACAGGCTGATGGTCCATTGTCATATGTAAGATTTTTTTCTTCTAAAGTGTCTTAATATTTATTTTACCTGTAGAACTACGTAAACTTTGTGTGGACGGTGTCTATATGATATCCTGAAAGATTAAGGAAATTAAAAAGCATATGTTGTTTAATATCTTCTTTTAAGGCTCTGACTTGTTACAGTTTTGACAAAGCAATATTGTGCCTTGTTTCCATGCAGTCTGGTTGGTAGAAAAGCACAATGTCAGAATATTCTGGTAAAAACTGCAGCATGCAAAAAATGTAGATGGAAGCACAAATGCAGTTTTGAAGCTTTGAACTTCTATAAAGGACCATTAAAGGAGTTGTTTTTCTTCCTCATTTGAGGACATCGCAGTACTAAAATAGGTGTATCTGAAAAGTACAGCTCTTGGTCGTCTTGTAAAGCGCAACAGGAAGTCTTAACTTGCAAATGCTGCTGGTTTGCTATCTAATAGTCTGAATGGAATGATGTTTCTTTTGTAATACTGGCTTACTCTGCAGCAAAAAAATAAAATATCGAGGGTCCAGAGATCAATGCGGTAAATGACTTTGTGACAGACTGGGTTTTCTGAGAAATGCTGCTTGTGTGTCCCTGTAAATACCAGCATCTCGCTTCTGAGATAGTAGTCTAATTAATAATAATTATTTCTGAAGGGTTTAACTGTGGTGATCCAGGAGAAGATTTAATTTGTTGCTTAAACAACTAAGTGGCTTCAAAGTCTTCTTTAAGCTGTGCAAGTGAATGAGGAGTGGAGTATCTGAGGAGTCCTGCAAGACATGTAAATTGACATGTAAAAAACCCCCGTGATTTTGTTTTGCTTGTTTTAACAATGATTGTGCGTTAGCTTTTTAATATTCAAATCAAGTTGCAAGTCTTACACTTAAAGGTTAATCTTTAAAGAGAACCACAGAAATCCCCCTGGGGTTCCTTGTAGATGCTGCTGATGCCTTCTTCCATGGGGGAGACAGACTCTAGAGCTATGTAAACAGAGAGAATAGTAATGAAAATGTTTGACTATTAATCTTCTTAAATTATTAGTGACAGAGTGAGGTACAGGTTAAAAATTTTGAGATAACTATGCCCTTATAGGTAACGTGAAGTTGGTAGGCTGTGGAGTTTAATTCTTTGGTATGTGTTTAACTCCATATGCTTTTGCCTGGCCTAGAAAAAAAAGACCTTTTTTTGCAGTTATGTTCACAGTGCATTTGGTATATTTTTCTGGCTAGCTTTTCCTGCGTTTTTGAAGCGCTGCAGTTTCTTCAGTGTCTGGGTGTGTTGAATTTAATTAAAAATGTAACATTCAAATAAAGAAGCTGTGCGAATTTTGTCCTTAGCACCGGGTAGGGCGTCAATTAGAAGGCTGTTTAACTAGATACTAGGTGAGGATAAAGTTGATCATCAAAACAAAGTACTTCTTGATATCATCTCTTTATTAGGGAACTTCAGAAGCATAGAATAATTAGAAGTAGCTCTTAATTTTGTGTGCAGATTTGTACAACAGACAGACCTTCATCATTTTTTGCCTGCAGCAGTTTTTTATTAAAAGAAAAAAACCCAACACAACCCCTTACTGTGCTGGTATACTGGACTCCTGCAGTACTTGTGATTTACTGTTTGTGTCCAAGGAATGTAAACGTAGATGTCTGTTTCATTTGTCAGTTAGATGTTAAGAAGGAATGAAGAAATTAATATCCCTAGTTCAGAAGAGGAAAACAAAAGCAGGCCCTTGGCTAACTGGTGAAACACTGTTTTGGTTAAGGATAAATTTTATCTGAGAATTCTAAGTGTATCAAAGGGTTTTCCAATCAACGGTTTCGGCTAAGCAGTCTCTCAGGAAGCTGAAAAACATCTTTAGTTGTTTGAAGATGAAGATGAAGGTAACATTTGAAGATTAACAGAATCCTCTGTTCAGTGTTCCCATCTTCTTCCCCATGTTTGCTGTGGCCATGGAGTGACGTGAGTGCCCCTTGTAGTACAGGTGCCCTCTGAGGTTGTACACCGTTTCTAAAGGGTGGATTTGGGACAGAGATTTTCCCCTACTGTTTTCTGATGCTGGGGCGGACACAGTCGCAAGGCAAACCCTGGACAACGTGGCAGGAGAATGCTGTGCCAGAACGCTGCAAAGAAAAGGTTGGGGGAAAGGGGGCTGCAGAGCTGGTATCACGGCAAAAGGAGGAGCACGAGTTAAGAGCCAGCTGGTGCTGCTAGGCTGTCAAGTTGATTTCAGCGCTGCCGCGTACGGCACAGGTCTCTCCACGTTGGGAAGTGTAACTGCGGCTGAATATACAGTGCTGGGTTCGCTAGTTCTGAAACATCAAAATCCAGATACTGAATCTTTCCTGAAAATGCCATTAATAAAGTGTATTGTGGCCTCTGCTTAATTCGTACGGTGGGGTTGGGATACCAGGTTGATATAGTGTGACAGATTTCAGTTGGGAGATTTGACTCTTCTTGTCCAGGAGGTGTGTGCTTGCCTATGTTCGGCAGGATGATAATCTGTCCTTTCCATTTAGAAGTAGCCAAAGCTTGGAAGGCAGAAGCAGACCAGGGATGCACTCACTAGAGGAAGCTGCTTCCACTCCAGAAGACCTTGACAAACCATTCTGCCATTCAGACAAAGCTTTGTTGGCCTTCTGCTCTGAAAGTGGCCTACAGGCAAAATACTCTCCCCCCACCCCGCCCCAGGATAAATCCTTCATCTGTATAAAACAGAAGCTTCTGACTGTTTGACAGTTCACCTCTGAAGGCTATGAGACTTTGAGGGCTGGAAGGAAGATGAAATAATAAAATAATGATAAACTAAGTCCATTTGTTTTTTTTTACTAAAGCTGAAACATGGTGTAAGATAATAGTTTTCATAGGTTTTAAGTATTTAAGTTATCCCAATACTAAGATAATAGCTAACTACAAAGCTAGCTGAGTACAACAGAGGCAATTTATAATTTTGTATGTTCACTTGTAGGAGGGAATAAAGGCTATAATTCATTTCTCTGTTTTATGTTCTTGAGACTTTGATGTGTACATGTGCAGTCAGAGCTTGGCAGAAATTGCTGAGATCATAACAGTTTGACGTCCAGTGGGATGCGTGTGCTTACTGGGGTGTGTTGTGGACAGCTGCTGGAACCATCATTGCCTCTGAGGACTCTAGCCTATCCTGCTTTGCCATTTATTCAGAGTTTACAAAAAAGAATCGGGCAAATGAGTGAGGCAAGGGAAGAAAGAGAATAGTGATGAATGAGAATATATTTATGTAAAATTCTGATGTTAAAATAGTTGTTTTATTCATGTCCTGCCAACTTCTAAAGGTGTCCTGAAATTGCTGTGACGCCTCTTGCAGTGTTTCATAGAGAACCCTTCATAGATAATGTCTCTTGGCTTTATTTTCACTGAACCTATAGCTAGCTGTTTCAAGTGAGGAAGGGCTAATTGTGTGATTGTAATTTGGGAACAGAGAAGGCTGGTTTGGACTCATTCAGGCTGCTGTATTAAGGACAACTGCTCATTTCATCTTAGTTTCTTAACTTACTGCAGCTATTGCTTGTAAAATTGCCTTCTTACACTTAAGGCCTACTTCGGTTTGCTATGTGAACTGTTACTTATTTCACTGGCTATAATGCAAACCTTGGTTTCTGTTTTTCTCATGACTTTGTGCTTAGTCTTTTATTGTAGTATTAAGCTACAGTTTCAGTGTGGCACTAAGGTTGGAACAGATTTGCCTAAATGTTTGATCTTGAGAGATTAAGGCTCTGTATACCTGTAGAAGACAGATTTGTATCTTGATGTTTTACTCTTATGCTTCGGACTTTATTGCTTGCAACAGACGGTACTTAAAATAATATGCCTATCCATGGTAGCATTACTCATGGAAGCACGTGGAGCATGTCAGGTAACGCTTCATAACATCTATTTTTGTTGTTGTTGGGTTGATGTGACACTTTTATGCTTGGGGAGGGACTGATGTAAAAAGACTGCCAAGACTTGGCTTTCAAAGGGTGTCAGCAAGTAGGTTTCTAAAGAGAAAAACATTTTTTCAGGTAAGAGAGGCTCCTCTCTAATAAGGTTGAATTTTCTATTACCGTCAAAAGACAACATGACTACCAAGGGCGGACATGATACCAATTTGAATTTGAAGCAGTGCGTATTAATGAAGTCTAAGTCCTTCCAAATTGCACATTAGGTGGGCTAGAAAGAAGTAAAATGTTGGTGAAGAGGCGTTCTGTATTTCCTGCCTTTAACTTTCTATTTTTTATTTTGCCTTCTTGTGGCTCCATGGACAGCTACTTCACAGGAGAAGTATAGCTGGTAGGAAGGAGGTATGTGACTGCCTGAAAGGGCTTTATTTGTTCTCCATGTAGTGGTGGGCTTCAACAGCTCCAACGCTTATTAGATACAGCAGGAAATCCCCAGTACTGCTTTAGTTTATGTGGAGAACCACAGATGTCTCAGGTATAATTTCATAATAATCTGAAAAAAATCTCTCTTTTTGAACTGTAGTATTTATTTACATAGCAAGGTTTTTCTTTCATCCATTGGCGTTTTTCACTGTTCTTCATGCCTTGTGTGAATATAAGAGGAATCAGTACAGATCTTTGATTTAATCTTGGCTATGTTATAAGATGAACGAGGAGATTTTTTTATCAGCATTGTTTCGTCTTGGAAACAAGCACTGAGAGTGTATTCCTAAAGAGTCTGAAGTAGGGTCCTAAAGAGGTTGAGAGTGAACTCTAGAAATAATTGAGTAGCTCACAATTCTCTCCCCCTGACAGACTGAAATGTAGATTCTGAGCATTTTGAACCCAAAGAAGAGTAGACTGCTGTAAGTCATCTATTACCTGTATTGTGGGTGTACTTCAACAGCGAGGCGTGGTGCTGCATCCAAGCTCTGCCAGAACGGGGCTTGTACTGTAGTGTGCCATCTCCACCTATGTTAGGTTATTGACAGTGATGGGGTCGTGGAGCTGGAAGGTGAGGGCAGGATGGTGATGGGACAGGGGGTATTGGCTGTGATGAACTGCAGAGGCTGTTAGAGGCAACCAGTAACAGCCAATAACCTCGTACTGGGGACAGGCGATCGCAGTGGGTTTTGAAGGGATGGCAGCCTGGGGTGTGGATGTGCAAAGCAGCAGCACAGCATTGATGCTTCAGTACCAAAAGGTTGTAAGTAGTGTAATACAGAATACTGTAACACAGGTAGTCTGTGTATTGCAAGCAGCTGTCTTTTGACAGGTCACAGCAGTTAAATCATCAAGAAACCGAAGTGGTGTGTGCAACAGCAGAAGAAAAGAAATAGTTGAGTGCTGTTAGTGTACAGGGCCTTAGCAGCAGGAGAGAACTTGAGGCATTAAAATACATTCAGAAGATGTTAACATCTGATTCATGCTCTATGAAGTGTAGGTTAAAACATCATCAAGATTTCCATCAGTCTGACCAGGCTAAAATCCCTTCAAACACAACAGCTGGTGGTTGATAGGAGCTGGAGAAAGAATTATTTCAAAGGGGTTGTTAGTGTGTCCAGAGTACATTTTTTTCAGTTGTTTTGAACAGATTCACTAACAAGACTTTCCTTGTTCTGCTCTTAAATGCATAATACTGTTCTGGTCACCTCCAATGCAGAACCGCAGTTGTGAAGTACTTGCATCATCAAAAGCTTGATTCTTCCCTTTTTGAATGATGCGCACTTACCAGTCCCTTGACAAATAACAGCATATCTTCTGAAAGGCTGAAATGAAGCACATCTGGGGTGCACTATATGACATGACTGTGAGGAGTGCTTAATAGACCTGTGCTGCTGTACAGAGGGATGTCGACAGACTGGAGAAATGGGCCAGTAGCAGTCTCATGAAGTTCAGCCAAGGGAAATGTCAGGCCCTGCCCCTGGGGAAGGATAACCTCATGCACCATTACAGGCTGGGGCTGAGCAGCTGGAAAGCAGCTCTCCAGTGAATGACCTTGGGGTCTTGGTGGACACAAGGCTGGCAAGGAGCCTTCTGGGCTGCAACGTGCAGAGTGTTGCCAGCAGGTCAAGAGGTGATCCTTCCCATCTGCCCAGCACTGGTGGGGTCACATCTGGAGTTCTGGGTCCAGTGCTGCTGGGCTCTGCAGGACAAGAGAGATACGGACGTAGTGGAGAGAGTCCAGCAAAGAGCCACAAAGTTGATTAAGTAGTTGGAGCATTTGCCACATGAGGAGAGGCTGGGAGGGCTGGGGCTGTTCATCCTGGAGAAGAGATGGCTCGGGGGATCTCATCAATGTGTATAAATTCCTCACAGGGGAGTAAAGGAGATGGAGCCAGGCTCTTCTCAGCTGTACCCAGTGAAAGGACAAGAGGCAGTGGGCCCAAATGGAAATATGGGAAACTGTCTGAACATAAGAAAACGTGTTTTCACTGCAAGGGTGGTTGAACGCAGGCACAGGCTGCCCAGAGAGGCGGTGGAGTTAGAGATGTTCGAAACCTGCCTGGACATGGTCCTGGGCAGCCAGCTCCAGCTGACCCTGCTTTGAAAAGCAGTGGGTTGGACTGGATGATCTCCAGAGATGCACTTCTATCTCCTCCATTCTGTGGCTGTTGCTGTTACAGGAAACTGCTGGTTCATATCCTCATTAAGGTAAAAGCTGCTAAACTGTTAATGGTACTGTGCACAGCTGTCCTTAATTTGCATGAAGTTGCCATGTCTTTGCTTTGTTTTAAGGAGTCTCTCGAACTGTATCATACAGGGCAGCAATTGCTTCAGGCTTATTGCGTGCCCTGAGACTGCTGTCAGGTTGTAGTCCTCAGTAGTTGCCTTTATTTGCATTGTTACGTTTTGGCATAGGAGTCCATGATGCTTCTGGACACAGGTGTGTTGTGTCTCCTGTCGCAGGAGCCCTGGCACCTGCAGAGGGTAGTCTGTGAACTGGTCAGTGTGGCTGTCATGAGCCCAGGGTTACGCAAGTGTCGGGGTAAAAGCATCCAATTCTGTGGGATGCACCATAGCCCATAAAATGACAAAGTTGTTCTTTACTTATATCTGCTTGTTCAAAAATGGTCTGAATCGTTCTTGTGGTGTGTCCCCAGTGGGTATGTGCCAGTTCAGAGATCAGAGTCAGTACTGCAGAGTGTGGCTGATGGTATTTTTGCTTTCTATTTCCTGGCTTTTGCAGTTAGCTTTAGCTGTACTTTGTATCAGTTTCAGTTTTGGATGACACTTAATGGACTGGTTTCTGTGATAGTCCATATGCTTGCTGATTTTCTTTTAAGCTACCTCAAGTGGGAAATACTCTTCCCAGAAAAGGGGAAATTGAGTTTTCCATCTCAATGTGCCCTGACCTGACTGTCAGAGGGAAAGTGAAGAAAATGTGAATGTTGAAGATGGGAATAACCAGGACGGACCCTTCACCCAGAAGCATCTTCTAGTCGACGTGCCGTTTGTCTGGGTTGGTGGTGGACGCTTGTGCTTCTGCAAATAGCAGTAGTGGTGTTTGGCCTCTCTGTGTCAGCCCTGTGGTGTGAGGTGGTGGAGGATGTTTTGCAGTGTTGGTCAAGGTCCCGGCTCGGCACCTTCCTCAGCCTTCCTAAGGCTGTGCAGAGTGTGGCGGTGGGGTAGCTCTGCCTCTCCAGGGGCTGCTGGTGTGGAAGTGTGCTCTGTGGAAGTGTGCTTTGAAATTACTCTCAGAGATGTTAGAAAAATTTCTAAATAGAACTTGCTTCCAGCAGGAGAATATGGTTTAAGATATTGCTGGAAGCAAGTGGAAAAGAGCCTTAAAGAAGGCTGTGAATGCTCAAGGAAGAATGTCAAATTTCTGTACAAACTTTGTGCGTTCAGGAAACCCTGGGGAAACATAGTGAAACTTTACTTTCCACTTGCCAGCCGTGGTACTGGCTCAGTTTCAGTTGCAAACAAAATGGAAACTCCCGCACTATCCCTGTCCCCTCCCCATCCTCTCCCCCTTAACCTGAAATACCCATCTGGGTAATATGAATACTTTCTTTAGGAAGGGAGACTTTCTGGTCACTGGACAACTTTTCTTCTTCAGAGCTGTTAGGTGGTGTGTGGGTGATGTTTATGGAGTGATCTTTTTAAATTGAGAAAGGCTTTTAAAAATAAATGATAATAAAAGAATGGGATGAAGCAAAAATGAGACCAAGCAACTTTTTAGTTGGTAAATTTACTTATTGCTGATTCCTTCTGGCAAGTTAGGCTTATGTGGAAGACTGCCCAGGAGATCTGTAGCCTTTTTGTTGGTGCAAAACATGTTACTGTCGGAGCTTGCCAGACACATTTCTTCTGGCTGGTTAGCCAGTAACTCTCTTAATAGGTACCAAACAACTTAGCAGTGCTCCTTTTTTTTTTTTTTTTTTTTTTTTCCCCCGCTCTCTTCCTCCCAGCTTCCCATGGACCCGAGGCCTAGGAGTGTGCTACTTGTCAGCAGCTGGCTGCCAAAGACTTCTTGGAGGATTTGGAACCAGACACTTTTTCCATTTACTCTGCAAAGTTGCTTCTCTGGTAGTACAAAAAGAAATGTTCTCAGAGCCCTTGTTATGCAACTTGAATTTCAGAGAAAATGGCATGCAAATAGTCATCAGTATAATTGGGAAGCTCCTTTTTAAAAACATCATTATGTTGATGTTAAGTGGTAGTGCACATCAGGAGCCTTGCTTGCAGTTTCACTAATTTCAGAAAGACCATTGCTCTTGCCACATGCACAGCTGACATACCTTAAAAGTAAGACTTCTGGCAAGAGTGTGTTTCTCTTTTTTTTTTTTTTGTTTTTGTTTTTTGGGTTTGTTTTGTTTTTTTCCTGTTTGCAACATGATTTCTGTGCATATTCTTTATGGGTTTTTTTGTAGTTTTGGTAGTATGCATGTATCTTGCATGGGATCATCAGTTCAGATGGCATCCTAAAATGCTTATATAAGACATTCTTGCATCTTCCTGTTTGATTCTTAGAAATAAAACCGAGCAAGAACAGGGATGATATTCTAGAGGTGTAAAGCGTGGCATGTTTTTTTACTCTGAGGAGTTTTTGACTTTCTTTTGAAGGAATGCCGTTCACAGCAGTTCATTCAAGTAGTAACTGGAAGCACCTTTCCACACAGTGCTCGCCAGTTTATAGTGTGTCCAGTGAGGCTTTTTTCCTTTCAGTTGCAGATTTGATCACTAAATTAGTATGTGCTGGACCCTGTAAATGCACTTCTGGGGAACACTGAAGAATATTGAAAACTGACAGTACGTTCTGAGTTCCTGGGCGTAGCTGTGGTGCGAACGGACTGAACTGATGTAAGATCTGGTTTAAGGAGGCAGAAGCCATGTGTTTTTTCTAAGTCCAGCCATGAGTCTTTTAACTTCCCCAGTCTTAAGTTGAGCAGTCTTCATAGCTGTTTGGTTGCTGTATAGGAATTTAATGCTGAGTTACGGTGTTTGGATTGCATTGTCTGTGGTTGAGTATAAAAAAATGACATGACTACAGTTTGGTGTCCAGGCATTTGATTAGACTTAGTGTGGTTTCATAGCAGTTTGTACCTTTCTGGCATAGGTTTTTGTGTGAACACTTGGTGAGGTCCTGGACACTAAATTGGTCAAAACAGCCCCCAGCCTGTGCTGTTTACAGCCTTGCTGGGTTTGTCACTTGGCACCTGAGGCTGGCACACCAAAGGCTTAGGCGAGCAGTGGTGCTCGTCCAAGGGAAGAGACGTGGCAGTGTGAATTCGGAGATTGGCTTGAGCTCTTGTAGGGCTGTAATTCAAAAGCACTTTGTTTTAGTCAGGGCACATAACTGACACAGGACTAAATTATTTCTCATGTGCCTTTTTCTTCTCTCTGGGACTAATGTAAGGCATTGCATGTGCTGTTGAACAAATAGGTGGAAATCACTGACAACCCTGCATTTTTTTTGCAAATGATGGGAAAGGTGAAGATCAAGGAGAGGAGACCCTGACGTCTCCTGGCGGAAGTGTGGGAGAAGCATGAGAAATCATGGTGAAAGAAAATCGTGAAATGTACAGAAGCTTCAATGTTCCCAGGTTTTGTAAGAATTACTTCTAGACTGCCTAGTGTGCCATGTTTTCTTGTAACTGTGTGTTTTCATTGAAATAGATTCCTTTTTGTGCCTTGAGTCAGGAGCATGGTAAGTTTTAGGTGGTATTTTTATACGTTTATGTGTCTTCTGGAAATAGATGTTGTTAGCCTTGGGTTCCATGTGATTTTTTTTTTTTTTTTTCCTAGCAAGGAATTTTGTAGTTGCTGACAGCATTCATTCTGTCCCCACATCCCCTCCACATGGCCTGTGCATAGGTGGTTTTGTCACAGCCTACCTGAAAAGTTTAGCAAGCTTGCTTTTTAGCATTGCAGAATTTGAGCAAGTGTTAGTTTTTAATTCACTGTGGATTTTGTGTATTAAATCTAAAAAATTAAATTCTGAGTAGAATGAGTTTAATCTGCTTGTTTTTCCTTACGACCTATCATGCTGTGTGTATATCTGGCACAATGCTAGTGACCGTACTTAGCTGTGGATTGAGGTTTGTTGTAATTTTACCTGAACTTTCTTTGGTCTCTCTGAGAAGCAGCAATGTGGAGTGTGAGGGGAAGGAGGCAGGCTGTTCTGCGGGAGCAGTATTGAATGGGTTCCTGTCATGGAGCTTTGCACTAGTTGAACAAACATTGGTTTCAATTATGTTACTGAAGTGCAGTTACAACTCATCCATTGTATTATTTCTTGGTTGAGTTTAAATCAATTTCTATTTTGAATAGAATAGTATAGAGACTTATGGTTTTCTAGAACAAGAACTTGGATAAACAAGGATGATTCTCAAGAGTGTCTTGTGCCTTTTTTGATATGAACTGCATCCGGGATGATGGCTTTCTGTCTCCCTTCTCCAGCAGTCACAGGAGGAAGGCTTTCAGATGTGTCTGCAGACTTCGTCATGGGTGACTTGAGACATTTATAGTGTGCTCTGAATTTTGGAGGGTGTTTACTTAACTCTTCTGGAAAGTTGGGCCCTTTTTAGGCAACTTAAGTTGTACAGTCAAAAAATCTTCATAACCCAAATTATCAAATTTCTTGGGAAGATCTTGGTGATAAAAATACTGAAAATAAAAATTCTTGTGAGGTAACAGCATGGTGTTATGTATTAAACTGGCAACTTTTCTCAGCTTGTTTAGTTACTGAGTGGCTTGACAGATTCTTAAAATGGATTATAGCTGACTTAAAGTACCAGCTTGGGAGTGTGAAAGAGCAGTATGCTACACTGGCAGTAGAAGAAAAATTGGTTGAAATGACACTGTCCCCTGCCTTGTGAATCACTAGGTGTTAGTGTGACACTGCTGCTGTTAATGCTAGGTAAGAAACAATAAGATGTTTTTTGGGGGCCTTCCATACCTCTGCAAGTGATTTATTGTAGAATCCAGCTTCTTTCCAGCCAGCACATTTGACCATAAAACACTGTCCTTGATTTCTTTCTCTGCTGCAGCTCTGGTGTCTTTTGGCAGTTTGGCAGTTTATTGCCATAAATAACTGCACTAGATAATCTTCAGCTTGCTTTTAGTTATCTGGTTATGCCTGACCTTGTGGACAGGACCTTCTATGGTCTTTATTGTCTAACTCAGAAAAACCACGATGGCTTCATATTCATCCTGCGTTGTACTTAACAGTTTTGAAAAGATTTCATGCAAGCTCTGCCACCATAACATGCTGGTTTTGTGGATGGGTCAGCTTCTGTGAAAGACATTCACAGTGCTTGGCCACAAGTTTAAAATAGTAACTGGTCTCGGTTACTTCTATAATTACCAGTATCATTTCATGTATCTCATGATTTGCATATCATTTTGCAAATGTCCAGATGGAGAGGAAAATAAATTTGCAGTCGCTCTGAACCTGAATTTATAAAGAATGTGTTTTAAAACTGATATTTACTGTTAAGAATGTGTGTGTGAAGCCTGAAAAATGAATTGCAGAGGCTGGGAACAGGAATCAGCATTCGGGTAGAGAGGAGCAGGCTGTCTGTTCTTACAGTTAGAATAGAAAATGAATTCCAGGGAGAGTGGAAAAAGGCAAATACTTTATATTTATAGTCTCTTGAAATGAGAGGGTATATACCCACAGTAATTATTTAAAGGAATTCTTCCATTGTTATCAGAGAAGTACAATAATACTAAAATGTTAATCTAAGATTAAACTAGTTGCTGACTCTTTAAACGGTATTTCATACCCTTTATGTGACTGAAGAACTATGGTAAAATAGCTGAGACTGGACTCTAGGCAGTACTGTTGCTGCAGAAATACTGTCGATACTGAAAATTATCCTAAGAGGCTGATAAAACCTAAAATTACTCTTTTGCTCTCTGTGGGAAGTATTAAAACCAAACCAGATCTTTGCATGAGACACTAGGTAGTCTTTGTTATTGTTTGAGAGAAATGTGAAGATATGCATTTCTGCTGTAAGTTTGCAGCCTGTGAAAATGCAAGAAGAGGCAACTGGCCTTGTTTCATCTCTTTCCAAAACTGCCATTAATTACTGCAAATTCAGCAAGGACATCATTTAGTCTTTAGTGAGACATGAACCTTTGTTTCAAAACATACATCATTTAAAAAGGATGGCAGATCAGTTTGGTTTTGTCTGCAAATAAAATTTTGTTTCTTGGGTGTTGGTGCTTTTTTTTTTTTAAATTTCAGCAATTTCTATAAAATTTCAAGTGCTCTGAAAATGTGCAGGGAGCCAAATTTTCTTCTGAAAATGACATGAAGTGGCAATGGAAGTTGGAGGAGGATTCCCTGTAACTTTGTTTACGGCATAGTTTCTGGGGGAAAAAAAAAGGCAAAAAAAAAAAAAGCACCGTGCATAAGGTTCAGTATATACTAATAAATGCCAGAAGTATCCCTTAACTGTACAGTGGTTCATTTGTGTAAGCTGTTGTATTTATTTACTGTCATAACTAGTAACTATGGGAATATTTAACTTCCCATATTACAGTTGAGTCTCAGAAGAGTTGGTGGATGGATTTTTATTTTATTATTTATTTATTTTCTTCTTTTAAGAAATGAGGAAGTGGAAAAGACCAAACATCATCTAAGTGGTCTTGGGGCTGCATGTAGATTAGTAGCAGGATGCAGGATTTTGTGGACTAAAATTAGTCTAGAATATCTGGAGTAGTAATCTCAGTCGTTTGATGTTTATCTTAATTTTGCAGTTCTAGCTGAGGATTAGTGTGGTGCCCATGTCCAGCAGAATACTGTCAGGGAGTCTTTTCCTTAGTGCCTATGAATTAATTTACAAATAAGATACCTATACTGGGTATAAGGCCACAGCTTTGTCAAACAATCTTGATGTCTGAGTGCCTGTGGAGCAATGCAGATGGTAGAGCTGACAGCAATGTACTGAAGACCTATGGACAAGTTATTGTCTTTTGTGGAGGGTGAACTCTTGACAGCTTTCTAGAAGACCTAAAAAGTATCCTGATTTTTCACTCATCTTTTCAAAATAATAAATAAGCTTTTCCATTATTCTCCTTGACAATTTTACAGCTATTACAGAATTTTATCCCTGAATTCCTGGCGGTGTTATCTTGAGAGAAGTAGGGTTAGGAAAGAGTTGATGATCTCAAAGTCCAGCTTCAGAAACTTGATGCAAGTGTTGATAGTATAAAATCCCATCAATGGGCAAGCCTCTGGACTGTCTTAAATAGTACTTGCATTTCTCACTTGTTGCACTGGAGAAGAAAACATGGAAAGGATGACTGCTTTATGCTGGGCTTGTCTTTCCTTTGGATTATGATAATTTTTTTCGTGACTGCTCTTAAAGTAGGTGGGAAGTGGCTGAATGAATTCCAAAATATATGCAAGTGAAGATAAAACTGACTAGAGAATTGTTTGTGGCTGTTAGTGTTTTTATGTAAGCTACCTGTTCCTTTGTTTAGCTCTTTAATTGCAATGGAGATACCCTGTAGAAATGCTTTTTTTTTTTTCTTAGTTTGCATGACAAAAATCCTAACTTCATTAATAAAGTCTTGAGGGATGTCATAGCTTCTGTAAAAGGTTAAATTTAGTTAATCTTGCTTGATATTTCTGATCAACCATATGAAAGTAGCTAAGGCAGTGGGAAGACTTTAGATTTCTTTTAAAGTAGCTGCTTTTTATATAGTATTATCAAAACATGCATGTCCTTTTTTCATATGCTTACATCTCTTGCTGTGCCCAAGCCATTAGAATAGCTAGCCAGAGATGCTCTTTTGCTTTCACATTGCCTTTTTAAGAGTTAAGTAACCTTTTGATTATTTTTATGTAGGAATTCTACTTCTCAATGTTTTCTTCTCCAAATGCCTCTTCTGGATAAACAAACCTCTGTTACTAGTAGTTCACAGAAATTGTGCGTATGGATTCACTGCAGGGAAGTGGAGTTCCAGCCTCCAGGTGCCTTGGTGCAGCTCGATCGCTTCTCCCTGTTTCCCCCATAGAAGCAGGTACCAAAGCAGGAGGAGCCCAAGGAGAGTTCTCCACTTACCAACAACTTCCTTACATGTGCTCTGTTTTTAATGTCTCTTTTTTAAGCAGAGGAGCACTGCAAGAAGCATCCAAGGTCTCTTGGTGCCCATGCTGCAGGCATGCTGCTGTCTTAGTTGGATTCAGGCTGACTTCTGCAGGCTCATAGGGTTGGGTCTGAGTCGCCCTTCTCCAGCAGAGATGTCGGGGAGCCTGCTGCCTCAGCCCTGAACTATTTCTGTGTGTTTGCGTGGCCCTTGGGAGCCTGAGGAGATGGGCACAGCTGGGGGGATGCTGAGCTAGAGCTGCCCAACTCTGCTGGACCCAGGTCGATTCCTAGCAGAGAGGCTGAGCTGCGGGTGTATAGTGCCAGTCCTTCCTGCATAGTGCCTATACTGTCTCTGGTTTTCCATTATTATATATGTTACCTTGGCACATGCTACCCAAAGTAATAGAAGGGTACATATACTAGGTTGTGCAGATCCTTCAGCAAGTCTTTTTTTCAGGTGGAAATTTCCTGAAGAGGGCTCAGGAGGTAGTTAAGAAGCTGGGATATTCTTAATGTTTTTTTTAATAACTTGCTGAAGTGTAAATGCTCTTTCAGAGGCCTTGTAGAGGTTTATATAGTGGATTTTAGACTGCTTGTTAATGAGCTTTTCTTAGTTATCTGAGCAGATTCCATAAAAAGGCTGTGGAATATCTCTCAAAACCCCTCTGTCTTAAGGACTGCAAGGAGAAGCAGTGGTAGGGAAGATAGGCTCTACTCATAGAGTGTTTGAAGAAAAATGTACAGAAAAGCTGCAACATACTTTAGTTTCACAGTGACTTAGAACTAAGCTATATACAAACTGGACTTTCACTCTTGATTGGTATTTTAATTTGTTAATATGTTTGTGTCCTGGTTTTGGCTGGGATAGAGTTAATTTTCTTTCTAGTAGCTGGTATAGTGTTATGTTTTGGATTTAGTACCAGAATGTTGATAACACACTGATGTTTTCAGTTGTTGCTAAGTAGTGTTGAGACTAAGTCAAAGATTTTTCAGCTTCTCCTGCCCAGCCAGCAAGAAGGCTGGAGGGGCACAAGAAGTTGGGAGGGGACACAGCCAGGGCAGCTGACCCAAAGTGGCCAAAGGGGTTTTCCGTACCGTGTGACGTCATGCCCAGTATATAAACTGGGGGGAGTTGGCCTGAGGGGGTCACTGCTTGGGAACTAACTGGGCATTGGTCAGCAAGTGGTGAGCAATTGCATTGTGCATCACTTATTTTGTATATTCCAGTTCTTTTATTAGTATTGTCATTTTATTATTATTATCATCATTATTAGTTTCTTCCTTTCTGTTCCATTAAGCTGTCCTTATCTCAACCCATGAGTTTTACTTCTTTTTTCCCCAATTCTCTCATCCCACTGGGTGGGGGGGAGTAAGTGAGAGTGACTGTGTGGTGCTTAGTTACTGGCTGGGGTTAAACCACGATAGTTTGGAAGCATGTCTCTATATGAAAGACACATAGCTATTTTTAGTTATTATGGATATTTGGAAACAAATGCTGTCTAATGAAAGGAGCTGTAAATCAGCAGTCTCTTGAATTCCTTTAGATTTTGCTCACACTAAACTTCGGGCAAGTTACTTGGGCGTTTTGCCAATGTTCTTTCATAAAGTGAAAGTGGTTCAATTTTTTTTCTGCCTTGTTGGTTCTAATGACTGTTGGAAAGCTTTGGCTGGCGTGCGACTACTTTGAAGCTGGAAATCATTAAGTAATGCTGAACAGTAGATTTATCAGCCTCTCATTCTTTGTATAACAACTTTAGCAGTTGCTTGCATAACTAAGAGTATTCCGTTTTTTCAGGGATGTGTGATTACAAGGCAGGTAGTGATGACAAAGTAATGACACCACATGGTGGCATGAAATGCTGAATTTGGGGAGGTGGTAATGTGCAGGTAAGTGTTAGTCAGTGGGGCTCGGCCCTTGGAGGCTCTTTGGAGCAGAGCCGTGGCTGTCCTGTGCCAGAATGTGAAAGCAGGCTCGTGCAGTGCCTGCAGATGAGGATGCAGAGGAGTACAGGGCTTACTAGGATTTGTCAGGCAGGATCTGTTTATGTCCTGTCTCAGGTAGTGACGTGTAGCACATGTGAAAAACTTTTCTTTTTGGAATGCAAAGCTAACTTAAAAGAACAAGACAACTTCTCCCATCCCCAAATCCCACCATGAACCCCTCTCTCCATAAGCAGCTACACAACAACAGCCGCTGAGCAGCTGGCTTGTTCTGTACATCGTGAGGATTTGTGTTTGTTCTTTTGCAGTGTTTCCAACTGCATGTTTGAGCTGTCCAAAGCTCCATTATCCATTTAAACCAGAGATCTGTAGAATTTTACAAAATGCTTAGCTTTTATGGCATGGCAGTGAATTCTTTTGATTAGATTGTCATTTACAATAATCAGTTTGCTATTGATTGTTTTTAGGCACGTTGCCTTACCAGTGAGAAGTTCGCAGTGAAAGCCATTTGGGATGTGTGTGCTGCAGGCCTGAAGAATACGTGCAGGTCTACCACAGCAGCATCTACAAACATTTGGTTTCCAAAGAATCAAAAATGTGCTGTTGGAATAAGGAAGGTAGTCAGCTCAAATTTAACCTAATTCAAAGTTGTATCTCCCCAAATGGAAAAGCTGTATCGTACTGTTGGATTACAGTGGCACTAACTCATATTTAGGTGTTCTGTAAAGTGATGTGGTTTTCCCAAAGATGGGAGTTCCTGTGACACCAGTAAGACTTGTGGTGGTTCTGCTTTTCTGAAGCTACATGTCCTTAATTATTTCATTGTGGAACCTAGGAATGCTTCTGTCTCCATACAGAAGCCTTTTAAAAAGAATTTGCTAATAGCTGTCCATTCGCCTTGCTACTACTGTGTCTGCACTGTAGGGAATCACGGCGTAGTCTGGAGTATATTTTAAAATTCATAGCCTAAGTTAGATTACATTTCCTCTAAAATTTCTAGTACAGGGAGTGTGTTTGAGGGTTTATTCTCTCTACCCTATTTCAGGAAATCATGGGAGATACTAGTTGTTATTTTGAGGTGGATGATTTCTCCTGTTAAAAACGAGACACTTTGTTTTTAATGACATAGAACCTGTCCATGATTTGACTTTAAAACTTAACTTCTATACAGGTAAATTATGCTATATGTTTTAACATGTCTGTATATGCAGCTGGTTAACATGCAGTGAGTTTAGCAAAAAATTTAAAATCACTAGGAGAGAAGGTAGAAAATATGAACTCTTAAATTACTTTATTGTGCTTTGTTTCAAATCAGTTGTCAGATAAAATAAAGCACATCTCAGAAGAGAATAAGGCTGAAATCTCAGCAGTATGTGTTCAGAATGTAAGAAAGTAATTAACCACACTACCCAAATCTTTTTCAACTGTGTTGAAATGCAGCAGATCCTGTTGTCCTACCACTCTTACCTGGAAATTTATTCAGTAACTATTTCAATTAAAAAATAATTGCAGAAATTGAAGAAAAATTGAGATGAATATAGCATAAACACTAAAGAAGTCTGTCCTGGTTTTGGCTGGGATAGAGATAATTTTCTTTCTAGTAGCTGGTATAGTGTTATGTTTTGGATTTAGTACCGGAAGAATGTTGATAACACACTGATGTTTTCAGTTGTTGCTAAGTAGTGTTGAGACTAAGTCAAAGATTTTTCAGCTTCTCTGGCTGGATGGGCACAAGAAGTTGGGAGGGGACACAGCCAGGACAGCTGACCCAAAGTGGCCAAAGGGGTTTTCCATACGGTGTGACGTCATGCCCAGTATATAAACTGGGGGGAGTTGGCCTGAGGGGGTCACTGCTTGGGAACTAACTGGGCATTGGTCAGCAAGTGGTGAGCAATTGCATTGTGCATCACTTATTTTGTATATTCCAGTTCTTTTATTAGTATTGTCATTATATTGTTGTTATTATCATTGGGTTGGGGGGAGTGAGCAAGCGGCCGCGTGGTGCTTAGTTGCTGGCTGGGGTTAAACCATGACAATGACAGATCTTTGAGGCTGATGTCAGTCACTTGAAATGTTAGAGATTAAATTATTACTCTTTTTCAAGTCAGAAAGACAATGTCACTTAGGGTTGCTTCTGTAGTTCCATAATCCAGGAAGGCCATTTCAGTAAGGTGCAACTTGATTGTGTCCTTAAGACGCAATTACTGCTGTGAAAAGCACTTTCAGCAAGAGCAAGATGGGTACTTGCTCCTGTTCTTCACGTGTCTCACTATATGGACTCGGTGTTAAAGAAAGCATTGAGGGAGCGTGGGGTACTCTGTACGTGGAGTTGGTTTGCTGTTCTGCTGACCACCTTCACTTGTAAATGTGTGCCTGGCTTTTGGGATCAGTAAGTCCAACAGGACTGCTTGTTGTGCTGGGATTTAAGCACAAGCTTAACAGAATTGGGGCTGAAGTAATACTACATACCTTGTGGAGCCTTGGAGTGAAGCATGGTTTATCTTGACCACAAGCACAACAAACAAAAGTGTCAGAATCATGCAGATGTTTTGAAATTCATTAACAAAGTAGCTTCTAAATAATAACTGCATTCTACCAAACTTAAAGTCATTATTCAGAGCTTTTCTTCTCACACTTTGCTTTTAAGTAGAAATACATCAGATACCCACAACTAAAAATTAATTTCCAAAATAGAGTTTTACTTTTATGGGGGATACGTAGAATCAAAAAGTGTAGCTTTTTTTCTCAAGCTCTTGTCAGTATGCTTGCTGTATTCTAAATACATCTGAGGTATATGGTGATTTCGTTGCAAAACAATTCAGTCTGTTTTCAGAGCAGCACTTTAATTGTTGGGCCTCAGGTTATGATTTTAAATCTATGCTGCACTGTTTTATGTTCAGTTTATCATTTATAATGTTTAGAAGACTTTGTAGGACAAATGCTGGGAAAAAAGAAGGCATCAAATAGGCACAGTAAAATTGTGAACTGTCCCTTCAAATTGGTTACTTCAGTTTTGGGTGAATATTGTACCTCCAATTAAGTAATTACTGATAAGAAGATGAGAAAATACATTGTTCTTTCTGCTAGTGCTGTGTTAACACTGTCATGCCTTCTCTGGCTTCTGACATTGAGGTTTGCAAGGCTTTTTGGATATGGAGAGTATTTGCCCTAATAATGGGAGTGTACTCTTTTTATTGGGATAGTGTGGGAATATTATTATTTGATGTAGGGACTGACTGCTGGTATTTTCTGTTTGGTCATAACCCCACAGCACAAAAGGAATACCTGGATTCAGAGATAGGCTTGGTTAAAACCCAGTTCTGTCAACTGGGGGGGGAGCTCGGCAGGCTAAGCCAAGCTAGGTTCTCTTGCTGGCTTCCCTTCTGTGAATCCCCTTCTGAAACCACGGTGAACTCTCTTCTGGATGCCTCACTGCCTCCTTAAGGTGATGAGGGCCCCAGACCAAATGTGAAATACGTGTATTGTTGCTGCAGTTATTCTTGGAACAAGTGAAAATGACCATTAGGTTTCCTTGACAACCTATAACTTTCTTTTGAAGTGATGTCAAGAAAACAAACATGTTCTTGAATGAGGTACAAGTCTCACAGCTGAGTCCAAGGGCTATGAAGGGAAGGGGCTTTTAACCCCTGCCTTGTCACAGCTTGGTATGAAGGTTCACGTTTGCCCTGTGCTACAGAAGGGGCGGTAACTGAAAGGAGTATGTCTGACATGGTGGTAGTGATGGCTTTGCAAAGAGTGTTAGCCACCTATAGTCTTCCTCAAATTTTTCTTTGGGCTGAAAGGTTATGTGGAAGTTTGGGGGGAAAAAAAAATCTCTGGCCCTCAGTTACCTTTGGTTAATACTAACTTTTAAAAATATTTTCCAGGATAGGAAGCTTGAGAGAGAATTCACACTGGATGAAAATAATTTTCTGAAGCTGGGTATATTCCAGGAACTGTAACCCAAATGTTTCTCTGTCCGTGGAGAAGATTTCACATTTGAAATAACTTCTACTGAAGGTATGCACATCTACCTTTCCTTTTTAAGCTCAGCAATGACAACATGCTTTATAATGCTATATTATGCGTTCTGATGTTCGCTAGTGAGATTGTTCTTGATATTTGACACCTGGAGTCATTTGAGAGGGAACTGTAGTGTCACTGGGATGGTCCTGCTGATGAGATTCAGAGCAGGTTACATACAACTGAGAAGCTCAGTTCTTCTGCTGTTGAGTGTGCAGTCTAGTCATGGTATGTTGGTCAGGTTACTCCCCAAACCCAGGTCTAACTGGTAAGTGTTTCTCCAAAGTTACGCTCTAATTTAATGTATATAATTGATGGGAGGAAGATGGAACTTCTTTTTGTCTTTCTGATGGCTATCTATACTTCTGGGAACTGCTTGTGGCTGTTCCAGGAAGTAACAATATGGAAATGACACATCATACATTTTGTCATTGGGGTAGTGAAAGTGAATAGGCTGTGATTACTCACAGGTTTTCCTAAGGTGAGAAATTGGAAGCATCCAACAAAGTTATCAAGCAGGCAGTTTAAAGCAAACAAGAGGAACTGCCCTTTCACGCAGCATGTAATCACATTGGGGATTCACTGCCTTAGGATTATTTGGAGATGGACTGGCTGCTTGTGGGAGCACTGCAATCCTTCCTGGTGCCAGCAGTGGAGATGGCTGACGTGGTTGTTTTCCTGTTGGTAATTCAGTTAGGAAGAGCTTTCTCAATGCTACAAAGGCAAGAGTTTTTACATAAAGCAAGGTTTCCCAGCGGGAACAGGTTGTGAATTAAAGGCATTCTTAAAACTCCTAAAAGAAGGAGGAGACCCTAAGTTTTGTTGCAGAAAAGTGCAGGTTTTAGATAAGCTGTAAATAAAGATGCTACTGCTGATGGAGCTGATTATATTTATGTTGCATGTCAGACCTGATGGCTTGAAACTGGTGAAAATTGAGTGTAGATTCAGCCTAGATAGAAGGAAGAAATTTTGTATGATGAGGGTAGTGAGACACTGGCACAGGTTGTCCAGAGAGGTGGTTGATGCTCCATCCCTGGAAACATTCATGGTCAGGTTGGACGGGGCTCTGAACAACCTGATCTAGTTGAAGCTGTCCCTGCTCATTGCAAGGGGGTTGGACTAGATGACCTTTAAAGGTCCCTTCCAAACCAAACCATTCCGTGGCTCTATGAAAATTGTTCTGGAAGCCATTTGGGAACTAGAGCATGTGGATGGTACCCAGACATTTGTAGTCATCTATGCCAGTGAGATATATAGAAAAAAAAATAGAAGTCGGAAATAACAATGTAGCCCAGTCTGGCAAATTACAGGTCCAGCTGGCTCAGGACCCTCTGATACCTGCTCCTGCTAATGGTGTACTTGGGAGAAGTTCAGAACAGGTATAAATGTAGGGTAGGCACTCCCACTTTCTGCCACTCACCCAGGTTAGTGTCTTTTCTGAAACAGCAGTGGCTGTAAAATATTTGAGGGTCATTCATAAACCTGTTTTTTTATGAACTGGTGTAACCAGCTGAGTTTTTGAGCTCAGTTGAGCTTTTGTACTCCATAACCATCTATGACAGCAAGTTCCACAGGGTTTCTTCTTCCCATGCAGAACGTTAGTGTTTCATTCTGCCTGCTGGTCGCTTGATAACTTTGTGAGGTGTGCCCATTCTTGGGTTTATAGGAAGCTGTAAATCACATTCTATTCACCTCCTTAATACCATTCATGCCTTTCTCTGTATCTGTTGTTTTTCTGAGCTGTAGTCATGTATCAAGTCAAGTTTAATGCATCTTCCATTAGAAGCTGTGCTGTTTCACGTTCCACTCAATCTCTTTTAAGGGAAGCTAATCAGACCAGCTGTACTTGTTTGAGCTCTACTATCTCTTCTGAGAGAAGCTAACCAGACCAGCACTCAAGATGCAAACACATGATAGTCAAATGATGTCATGCCTTCTGTTTACTTGCTTATTCTTTCTTATAATGACTTTTGACATTACTTTTACCTCTTTGGCTGCTGATCTCTATTGAGATCCTTGAACAGTGGCTCCAAGATCATTTCCAAATAGATATAACAAAGAGGATCTGTTCTATTTGTATGTTAAAATGTCATGTTTCTTCAAAAGGATTGCCATGCATCACAAAGGAGGGCTGCTTGTTTGCTTTGTCCTGGCTGTGGCACTCAGGTCAGGCAAAGCCATCTGGAAGGAGGGGAAATAGCTCCTTCCTGGGATCATCTGAGCATACTTGGGGGAAGAATTTCCCAGAATATGGGATGGGGCAGGCAGAAGAGCGCGAGTGTGTGAAAGTTCAGCAGGAAAGAAACTTGCGGCACAGGAGAGCGTGGGATACATCTCGGATGAGCAAGGGGCAGATGGACAGCCTGGCTTCAGAACTGG
Source organism: Haliaeetus albicilla (assembly GCF_947461875.1). Lineage (NCBI taxonomy): Eukaryota > Metazoa > Chordata > Aves > Accipitriformes > Accipitridae > Haliaeetus > Haliaeetus albicilla. The sequence goes on along the minus strand of NC_091496.1, from coordinate 875,977 downwards.
TGGAGAGCGAGAGACTTCCTGAGGATCCAGAGGACACTGCAGACATTGACTGGTCACAGAATGCTCCTGGATTAGACTGAACCAAGCCCAGAGGAAAGGATTTGCCAGTCAGGACATAGTGGACAGGGACAAATTGCTTATCCCCTGCTTGTCCTGTTTTCAAAAAGACAAATTCGCCTGAAGTGATGCAATTGCTGCTCAAATACCTGTTGGTGATGTTTATAAACCCTACAAGTATTTGTTTTCTTAGTGTGCCCAGAATAAAGATTTGGGCACTTTTGTCTGGAAGCACTGGATGGCCACAGGTCCCCGATCAGAGTGATGTTAACTGACTTAGTGGTTGTTGTTCAGTGGTGGGTTTTCTCCTATGACTAGTACTTACTTTTGTAAGCACCAAGTTAAATCTGCCATTTCATTGTCTCATTGCTTATTAACATGAAATCATTCTGCGGCTGTTTGTGACAGCTTTGGTAGGTTTAAGCTAAATAATTTTTCTGTCGCTAGTAAATGTTTCCACCTTGCTATTCATCTTTCTTCTGAGATCACTTATAAATACATTGAGCACCACTGTTTCTTTTGGGACCCTACTTGCTGCCTTTTTCTATTTTTTTTTTTTTTTTTAAATTTGCTTTTGATTTATTTCTTATGTTTTAAGCAGCTGCTGATTCACAAAAGAAAGTGAGCTTTTCTTTAAAGTTGTTTGGAGAAGCCCATGCAAAATACTTCTGTGGGAATTCAGATAAACTATCGATTGTACTGTCCTTGTCCATCTGTATGTTTTTGTTGTGGATTTTTTAAATTGTGTAACAGTTTGCTTAAAAAGCTAGTTTTAGGCTTCAAGTTCACCAGGTTAAATAAAGTGATACTTTATGCCCTGCAATTAGTTGTTCGGTAGCTGCTTTTTAAAGGTGTAGAGCTTTTGGGTGAATGCTGTCTAGTCCTGGTGATCTATTACCATCTGACTTGCAGGTGTGTTCTAAAACTTTCTCAGATACTGCAATTTCAAAGAGTTATCTAGGGATTTTTTTTTCTTTTTCTCTGTGTAGCAAAGCATAAAATTATTTATGCTTATAGAGGAAATAAAGGAGATTTTGTACTAAAACTTAGAAAAAAAAAATGCATAAGATAACCTCAAAATTCACATCAGGAATCCATGCCTGTTGAGACTAAAGAGGCAGATTGAATTAAATGGGACTTAGGAAGACTCTTCAGCTGTGATATAGCTGCTGAAGTTATGTTTGTCCTTTGTATTTTTACAACAGAAAGGATGTTACGGGAAAGAAGTATTCAAAAATACTTTCTTTTTGGAAACAAGTAGGATAATGTACTTCTCTCAGCATTTCCATGTGTTTCCACTTAGTAACTAAGTGGAAAATGTTAAATGTTTCATTTTATCAGGAATCGGCTTAAATAGGCTTAAATAAAAGAATCAGTAAATCTTGGTAATTTCCTCCTGGTTTCCAGAAGGAGTCGCCTGTGGTGATTGCTGGCCATCCGTGTTCATTTTTACTGGTCTTGGAGTACTGAGAACATTCTAAAAGGTTGGAAAATGCTGTGGACTTTTTGTATGTGTGCCCATATTCAGTAAGGCTCAGGGTAGCCTTTGGTAACTACAGAACTGACTACAGTAATAATCCAGGGCAAAATAATGCAAATATAGAATTCAGATAATAGAGTAACACAAAAATTCACCCAAAGTTTTAGGGGAAGTAGGAGATGCAGTGTAACTTTTTTTTTTTAATGGCAGCCAAAGCAGCATTGCAAGATGCTATAAGTTTTGTGATATGTAGAACTACTAGTTTTTCAGTTGGTGAATTTTAGTCATCTATTATTTTTGCAGACTCCACCTGATGTTTTCTAGACAAGGTAGAGGCCTTTGTACCAAACTTAATGGTACTCACGTGAAGCGTCTAAAAAGACAGCCCTCTGCTTCCCCCCAACAGAATTGTTAAATAAAATGCAGGCCACAAAGTGAAAATCACTGATAAGTGGAAGGATGAGATGAAGTGAGACAAAAGGGGTTGTATGAAACAGTCATTACAGGCCTTGCAGAGGAGCAAGGAGACTTTTGGCATTCTACTCGTATAAGGAATAAGATGAAAAGTAGCAATTACTTTGAAACATACATGGTAAGAGGAGATTTTTTTTTTTAATGTTTATGTTGTTAATCATCTACCCCAGGACCAGTATGCAGCCAGGGATTGCCTTGTGTGTTCTTCTGGTTCTTGACTAAAGCTTCTGCATACCTTCTAAATATTAAAAAATTCCTGCAGTGTATTGTTGGCAAATAGCAGGTGTTTGAATGACAGTTTAATTCTACATGTATCAAATTTAAAATGCTCTCCATAAAGCAGTTAATCTTCAAAAATGGCAGCATATAGTTATAGAAAATGTCTTACCTTAAATCATGATGGTTTTCCCTTTAATTAGATAACTCCGGAGAGAATATAAGCAACTTTGAAGGGCTTTGAGATGTCTGCCTGAAAAAGCAAAAGATGTTTCTAGTTTTACTGTTGATGACCTAAGCTAAAGTACTAACACCTGAGATGTGGCAGACATCAGGAGAAAGGTACTTTTTGTTGATATGAGTTGGGCCTCATCTGGATTAGAACCTGAGTGTACCAGTACTTCAGTGAAGTAGTACCAGTTTCTAATACATACAGTTAATTAATTTTAATAATAAAAGGGAAAGGTTGTGATATTTAACTTGTTTGAAAAAATGTAGGAAATATTTAATTTCCATGTTCCTGTACAGAATTACAAGACAAACCAGGCCTCCTCAGAATTGTGCATATTATGTTTCTTACCCACAAAATATGAGGAGGATGAAGGGATGTGTTATTGATTTGAACACACTGAAGAGAGCAAACCTTGCTGTGACAAAACTCTTCTTCCCTGGCTCACACAGGTGAGCGCTGTTATAGACAAAGTTTAAAAATGAGTTTACAAAAAGTTTGCAACAATTAATACACTTGCTGTTTAAAAATATCAAACAAGGAGCACCTTTTGCCACCTCTGTTTTATTCAGTTTTTTCTCTTGTTCTCAGTCTGCTTAGTAGCCTAATGTGTTTTTCACACACCCCCCTCCCCCCACTGCATAGAGCGGGGATGGTCCCTCCTCCCTGTGTGTCTGGACAGTACCTGACTTCCTTAAAATGTGTTCATTATCATAAATGAAAAGAAATCGATCTTCAAAATGTTCTGAACCTGACATGTTTCTTCCTGTGAATTGCAATATGAAATTTGTCCTTTCTTTTTTTTCTTTTTTTTTTTTAATGGCATGATTTTTCAGACCTTCCTGCTGGTGGCAGCCTTCAGTGAAATGGCTTGTTCCTTCAATGTGATAGAGCACACCTAGCTCTCAAAAAGTCTTAAGTTTCGCAACTCCAAGCAAGAACAGAAGAAAGCTAGCAAATTGGAGGACTAAGCTGTGAATTTTATTTTGACACCAAAGATGATTGTCATAGCAGAGCAGAGCACAATGATAAGTTGTAGGACTGTTTCTCCCTACTGCTTGTTTTGCAGTTTGTAGCTTGCTCCTGCCAAGACCAGGTTGTCAGACCCTCCTTTCTTGCTCTGTAGCTGTCTTTCAATAAGACTCTACAAAGTGGTACTCTGTGGTATTACAGCATTAAAGATGTAGAGAACAGTGAAAGTGCTATTTATGCATAAAGATTGAAAATATACCTGGCTTATTTTGAGTGTAAATCAGATCTCAAGGAAGCTGTTCAGTAAACTTGTTGCCCAGATAGAATTACCTGTCAACTGTACCAATGTGATTGAATTAACTGCTTGAAAATAAGCAGCTTGGATCTTTTATTTTACATCTATAAAAAACCTGAATCAAAAGCTAAGTGTGAACAAGAGTGATTCTTTGATGTAATTTGGAGACAATTGGAAAGTGTTAAAAGGTCAGTACTGGGAATTGTTTCACAGCTGATCAAAGCACTTAGGAAAATTAAAGCCTTGAGTCCCTTACAAACCAGTATGAACAGCATGGCTTAGCTGATTGGGAGGCAGAATTGCTCGATGGCCTTCTGTCAGCTCCTTCCACATTACTCTGATCTGTACTTCCATAAAGATGTCTAATCCCCACAGACTGAGCAGTTGGTATAAAACCCAGCTGGGCTTCCGAGCCTGGAGAGCAGTCCCGACTCCTGCTGGAACTGGAACAGGGAGATCTCTAGCATCTGCATTTGCTAGAGGTAAGCGGTGTATGTTGTCTCTTGCTGCCTTTTCCACTGCTGAAGAAAAGTTGCAGACTGGACAAGTGTCATTATAGCAGTTATAATGAGTACATTTAATTTTTTTCCCCAAATAAAAGAGCTAGAAACAGCTTTAAAAGAAAAATAGCAGGAGTTATCTTGAGCGGCAAGAATGTGAACCTTGACCCTAACATGTTTATCCTCATGTTCTCATATTCTGATTTAGCTCTTTTTTACTTGTTGTTTAAGGAAGGAAAGTGAAACTTGAGAAGCTGTGTAACAGGGATTGTTTTGAATGTCTACATGGCTGTAAGCAGCCTTTTGGTATCTCAGACAAACTCTGCCTCGGCTACAAATAAAGCCAGGCTGGTGGTGGGGGATAACAGCTTGGTGAAGAAATACCCAGTTATGGAAAGCTTATTTTAAGCTGTTGACAGCTGTTAATCTCTGTAACATCCTTGTGCAGCTCAGGGCTTCCTCAGTTTTACAAAATTGAAAACTTAAGTATGGGTTGAATAAGTGAACCATGGTAGATGGCAGGAATGATCTTTTTGTGGTATGAGGTTAGGTGAAAGAATGACAGCTATATAGTTGAATATGGTTAGTAAAATGAGAAAATTCAAATTCATTTTGAATGGTAACTATTTAGTTATGGTCCAACAAGCACTTAGGTCTCTATTCTCTTCCTTGAGTTTATCCAAGGAACTTACACATCATCTCATAAGAAAAAGTTATCATTTTTGCCAAATGCTCCTTTTTGTTTGCACTTTCTTGTTTTTTAAATAAGTTTTATAAAGATACTATTTTAGTGTAGAGATCAGATTAAAACAAAGACTGAGACTTAATTTTTAACTTCTTATATATAAAAAAGCTGTATTGTAGCTTTCCAATTTCACAATTCCTAAAAACTGACCTTACAGAGCAGCTTTCTCAATTCATCTGCTCTATACAGCTTGAAGTTTTTAACTTGTCCTACTCCTTAACTTATACAATCCTCATGTATTTCTTAAACAATTTTAACTTAAAGTGGTGATTTTAATGCACACAATGTAATTGCTGTAGGCAGATAAAACTGTTTACTCCACTTTAGCCTTGTGATCAACATTGTCTTTATACTTTTACTTTACTCCCTTCTTCTGCTTTTAATAGATTATTAGTTTTTCAGAATTGACTGGTGTTGCTTGAATAGTTTGTATTCCACTATGTGTCTGTGAGAGATGGTATGGAGAAAGTGAATGTGAGGCAGTTATGTTTTATAACTCAGCATGGGTGGGAGGAGGAATGGTACGCAGTGAATTCAAAACAGCTGGTTTAAAAAGTACTTTTCCAAACAGTTTGAAACTTTGGTACAGTTTAAGGTCAGAGAACACTTCTGATTGCAAGCCCAAATGGCTTTAAAAAGATTAGGCATATTCATAGGATGTATTCACTGATAATTATCAAACATGAGACTTCATTGAGACTTCATGAGACTTTCTGTGACAAAATGATGACAGAAGGCTGAGGCAGTTTACCGGGAAGAGATCACTCTTGCCTTGCCTTCCAGCATTGAGGTCCTGTACTTCTGGGAGGGGGCTGTTGCCATTGAAGACTGACATAATGTATTGCTTCCTGTGTCAATAAGGCATCTCAATGCTCTTTGAGGCCTGCTTTTTCTGAGAAGATCCAAGAAATTAAGAAATCCCGACCAAAGGAGTTACTGTATTTAAAGAAAATAATAACAGCCTCTTCATTTACAGAAGGGAGAGATTGTCATTAGCCAGAAGCTGATGTTGGAAGCTAAAGCTTGAGCTCTGTTTGGCTTCTTTCCTACTGAGTTAATAAACGCTTTCCTTTCCTTCTCAGTCCTATATGGGGCGTAGGAAAAAACAAAAATGCATCCAGTGTGCCTGGAAACCTAAGCCTTCCTTTCTGGAGTAAGTTGATGCAAAGTATTAGTAGTTTCAAACTAGGGTAGCAAACACTTTGCAGAAGGATAGTTGGGGAACTGACAGTACTTTAAGATGCTTTCAGCACTGAAGATGCACTCTTGAAGCAGTATCAAGGATTAAATCAAAAGTCCACCCTAAACTTTTATATAAATGACAACTTGGGGGGGAGGGGGGCGGGGAATGGGCATTCTTCATTTAAGAAACTTTTCCCTCTTCAGAATGGAAAGCTCTTTCAAGATGAAAACTGTTGTACTTCTGTTAGTGTCAGAATAGGCTATGTCATCATCTAGATCTAAGGAAAAGCAGTTTGTTGAAATACAAGTTTGAAGGATTTTGTTCCTATTGAAGATACTTAGAAAAAACAATTCCTGACTATGTTCTCATCCTTTTAGCACTTTAGGTTAGGCTGCTGCTTCTAACACTCCTGATTTGGCCTTGTTACTTATTGTTATATCCCTGAAACTCCCAGCACATTGGAGTCTCATTGTAGTATACTCTAATGTTTTTCTGGACATAGAATAAATAACCATAGATCCTAAGAAGGCTTAATGAAGGGCAGTAGTATCTGTTATGTGACTGTAAATTAGTTGGTATATGTTTATCTAGCAGACTTTTATAAACTTTAGAGAAGTGTTTCTCCATACTGCTTTCTGATGTGTCTTAGTGTTCAGTCTGTATCTCCTGACTTTTCTGGGTTTTGTGGAAAGTATCACTCAATCATTGCTTGAGACCTGAAGCCCAAGTCATCTTCACTTAGAGATGACGGTCAAATAGTTCAGCAGTTACAGTCAAAGAGTGAAAGAAGTAGGATGGCCTGATGGTGACAGAAATTCAGTGTCTGATGTTGACGAAGCAGTTAACCTGTTCCTGTCTGTTTTGTCAACTATTACTTGTGCCAGGAAGGTGTATGGGAGGTTAGTGATTATCAGGGAAAGAAGGCAGGAGAAATCACGCAACTGTATGGATACACTATATTGCTTTTCTGATCAGAAATGTCAATAACGGATCTTGTTAGAATCTGCTAGAGCTGTGTGCAATCAAAAGGTTAATAAATTTTGGGTCCTCTTAGCAGACTTTAATGCTTCTTAGTGGTTTTGTATCTGGATAACTGAAATTCTCCATCAGATGACACTGCATCAGTAAGGCATAAAGCCAAGAGTCAAAGTTGTGAAAAAGTGTGTTTTTCTTTGGAGAAGAGAGGCATTCATCAGGTTTCTACAGATGTACCTATTAAACCAAGTGCACCTGGCTAAACTGGTCTTTCAAATCTTTGAGTGCTGCAGCGCACTAAAAGATGCTGCAGAAGCATGGGAAGAAAGCTCAAATTCCTGCTGACGGAGGGACGGCTAGTTGTGCTTACTGCCTTTGTAGGGATCCCTCCTCTTTGCTGCTGTACAGCTATAGGTGGCTTGGATGTGGTAGCTTGTTGGATCTTGAACATGGTCATGATACTCTTCTTGTTGGTGGGTTTTGGGGGATGCCAAGAGGCCATTGAGGTCCTACTATTCTGAGGACTGGAACCTCCTTGACAAGAATGAAGGAATGAATTCAGAAAGCAGTTCACACTTCAAGGACATACAGACCAAGCTGAGCTCTGTAAGAAGATTCAGCAATTCTGCAGGAGGAAACAATGCAGACCACAAAAATACTCAGAATAGATAGGATGTTCCTTTTTCTGCTCTGACCAGCAAGTAGTGCTTTAGCTGTTGGGGAAGAGGCACAGGCTCTGGAGAGGGCCTCTTCTGCTTTTGTCCACATTCAGTTACAACTGCACACTGTCAGCTTTGATAGTGACCGAGTTGCTTGTGGTGAACAGAGTATGGTTCGTTTCCTAACCTCTTATTACTGACTTCCCTGCATGGGTCTGTTTGATGCTACCATTTCCAAAACCAGCTTTTGCAGTAGGGAGTAAAATGTGCCTTTCAGCTTTAGAGAGCCCTCCCATTCATGCTGGGTGAAAAGGCCCGAGAGAGTCCTGCTTTGTTAGATTGTTCAGAAATTGCGTTAACCACCCCTACCAGAGCCTAAAACTAGAGAACAGAGCTCTGTTTAATGCTTAATGATTGGAAATGTTTAAAGTTGGCAGTTAAGACCACAAAGAAGTGGATGCTTTGTCCTGGAAATCTGAATTTTTTTAATTTTTTTTTTTTCCATCAGATGCCTAAGATGCCCTGATTTGATTTAATTTCCTGTTTGTTTTTTTTTCTTTATTGGGGTGTGCAATGCCACAAATTGTTAGAGAAAGTAGGATACTCTTTCATGTTGCTGTTTCTTCATCTACCTCTTCTGCTGTGCAGTTACCTTGTATTCCTTAACTTTATTAGTGACTTCTAGTGTTTAATATTTTAGTATTTAGAGGTTCCTCAAGTTTGTGTAGGTGTCTTTAAAGACAGCATAAGCAGGAAACAGTGTTCAGTATTTGTAAGTCATGTATCACAAGAAGAAATTGTATTTACCATTTATTGGGCTCATAATACGCAGCAACTCTCTAGCTGTTTTCAGTTTCTCTTAGCCCATTTCCTGTTATTTAGTAGGTGTTTTTTCTTACCAATGTTTTGGAAGGAGGTGAAGTGCACTTTTTAAGTTACAGAAAGAAGGTAGATTTATATCCTAATGCCAAAAGAAAGGGCTTCCTCATTCTGGGCTCCTGGCTCTACAAGGCAATACCATCATTTCAGTAGGTGGATTATTCTGGTTTCTGTTTATTGTGGTAGGTCCTGTTAGATGAACTGCAGTTTGGTGATTAATGCTGCTCAAGTATTTTTACAGTAGCTCAGGTTCTTTATGGGGAGATCCCATTTCTTGTGAGTGCTTCTCTTTAAGCTCTCCATAGCTCATAAAGAACAAGTGCCTTGTTAGTTCTGGTGGCTTGCCTACAGTGAAGCAGATTAAAGTAAATTAATTACTAACCATTGCAGAATGGGGCAGTTACTGTTCTAGATTATAATTTTTTTTGAAGTAATCATGAACATTTTTTATTATGTTATAGACATACTAGTTTGTTTCTTGATACAACTCAAAATGGAGCATTCATAGTGGCGTAACTTTCATCATGTAGAACTTTTTTCTGTCCCTCTGTCCTGTGTTTTCAGTATACTTTCATGTGCTTCAGCAGTTACGTTGCATATTGTAGAAGGCTGCATGTGCTTCATGGAAAAATGAGCATACTGAAATCAACATGTGTGTTGTGTGCATGCGTGTATGTATGTGTAGGTATTCTGCTGCTTCCACAAGTGAGATAACTGTGTTTCATCAAGAGCTTCCCTCTTCTGTCTTGTTGGTGCTGCCTGGGTTTGGGTAATGGTGTGCCATTGCCCCCACTGTCGGCTGCAAGCATCCTGGTGTTGATTATGTTGATGTTTGGGTGGAAAGTTCTTCTGGACCATCCTAGTCTGTGAAATCTCAATGAATTGGCAAGGGATGCGAAGAATAATAAGAAGGGCTTCTACAGGTACACTGGCCAGAAAAGGAGATTAAAGAAAATCCACAGCTGCCCCCCCGCCCCCCCCAATAAATAAGACGGGAGAACTGCTGACAACTGACATGGAGAAGGCAGAGGCACTCAACAATTTTCTGTCTCAGTTTTCAATGGTGATCACTCTTCCCACATCTCCCAAGGCCCTGAACCTCAGGGTAGTTCCTCTCATTGTAAGGTAAGATCAGGTTTGAGACCACCTGAGGAACATACATAAATCCATGGGACCCAACATGCTCCATCCCAGGGTCCCGAGGGAATTGGCTGATGTAGTTGCCAAGCCACTGTCCATCATATTTGAAAAGTTGTGGCAGTCAGGTGAAGTCCCCAGTGACTGGAAAAAGGGAAACATCACGTAAAAAGGAGGACTCTGGGAAGTACTGACCAGTCAGTGTCACCTCCATGCCCGGTAAGATCATGAAGCAGATACTCCTGAAAGATGTCGAAACATATGGAAGACAGGGAGGCAATTAGAGACAGCCAGCATAGCCTCAGCAAGGGCAAATTGTGCCTGACTAATCTAGTGGCCTTCTATAGTGGAGTGACTGCATCAGTGGACAATGGAGGAGCCACAGATGTCAACTACCTGGACTTCTGTAAGGCCTTTGATAAGGTCCCCCACAACATTCTGGCCACTAAATTGGAGAGATATGGGTATGATGGATGAACTGTTAGATGGATAAGAAATTGGTGGGTTGGTCATGTCCAAACAGTTACAGTCAATGGCTCAGTGTCCAAGTGGAAACCTGTAACCCCTCAAAGGTCCATGCTGGGACCGATACTGTTTAATATCTTCATCAATGATGGTGGGATTGAGTGCACCCTCAGCACGTTTGTAGATGATGCTGAGTGATGCAGTTGATTCACTAAAGGGAAGGGATGTCATTGAGAGTGACCTTCACAGGCTTGAGGAGTGGGTCCGTGTGAACCTTGTGAAGTTCAACAAGGCCAAGTGCAAGGTCCTGCGCCTGGTTTGGGGCAGTCCCCAGTATCAGGACAGACTGGGGATGAAGGGATTGACAGCAGCCCTGTGGAGAAGGACTTGGAGGTACTGGTGGATGAAAAATTGGACATGAGCTGCCAACGTGTGCTTGCAGCCCAGAAAGCCAACTATATCCTGGGCTGCATCAAAAGCAGCGTGACCATCAGGTCAAGGGAGGGGATTTTGCCCCTCTGCTCTGGTGAGACCCACCTGGAGTACTGCATCCAGCTCTAGAGTCCTCAGTACAAGACAGACACGGACCTGTTGGAGCAGGTCCAGAGGAGGGCCACAAAAATGGTCAGAGGGCTGAACACCTCTCCTATGAGGAAGGGCTGGGAGAGTTGGGGTTGTTCACCCTGGAGAAGAGAAGGCTCCAGGGAGACCTTATTGCAGCCTTGCAGTATATAAAGGGGGCTTATAAGAAAGGGAGAGGCTTTAGACTAAGGCCTGTAGTGACAGGACAAGAGGCAATGGTTTTAAACTGAAAGAGGGCAGGTTTAGATTGGACATAGGGAAGAAATGTTTTACAATGAGGGCGGTGAGACAGTGGCACAGGTTACCCAGAGAAGCTTGGTTGCCACGTCATTGGAAGTGTTCAGGGTCAGGCTGGATGGGACTTTGAGCAACCTGATCTGGTGAAAGATATCTCTGCCCATGGCAGGGGGGTTGGAACTAGATGATCTTTACAGTCCCTTCCAACCCAAACTATTCGGTGACTCTGTGAATTTGCTAGCGCTAGGAGCTGCTTGTTCAGCCTTTGCTGTACTTTTCTGCTTCCAGAGAAGTAGTTCAGACCCTATGGACAGTGCTACAGCAGTGTGTTGTCTCTCTTGTGCCTAACTTGTGGCCTTCCAGGATAGTTCATCTGGCTCCTGTAGGTTGTGACTTGTTCTGCTGGTCCTTAAGTGGCGTGTGTGTGTCTGAGGTTTTTTTTGTGTGTGGTAGCCTTCCACTTCCGATCTTGCAGAGATGTTACGTGGATTACAAAACCTCACTTGATTGCCTCGACACCTGCTTTGGCCTAACTGTCTGTTAGGCCAAACTGTTGGTTTCAATACGTCATGAACAATCATTTCCAAATCTCACTTGTTGCATTTTACTGAGTATCCTGTAAGAGCACTATGGCTAAGAGCTTTTTTGGCTGGGGTGAGGGCAAAGAAGTCGTCTCATGTTGCATGAGCTTTGGGCAATGTGGTGGGAGAGTCACTGCTGCAGGGCAGCCTCCCTTCCCAGTTGGATGCAGCTGCACCAAGTCCCAGGGCGCTGGGAATTGCATGAGTGTCTTCCAGAAGCCTGGCTCTGCCAGTGAGGACGGGGAGAGGCCAAACTCCTCAGCAGTTCTTCTCAACCTTCGTTTTAAGAAGAAGGTTGGAAAGGGGATCTGCCTGCTTTGTGCTGAGAGAAGAGCTGTCGTCCTTTCCTAAGGACAGCTTATCAGTGTCTCCTATAGAATAGATACCTTTCCCTGTAGATACAGAAAAAGTTTTTCAAAAGTGTAGAATTGACAGATTTATAATGGGTTTAGATTTGAAAAGTGAGATTTACATGTGTATTCCACATATGTGTATGGAATATATATGTATTTAGGTTATGCACCCAAACATTCTTAATTTAAGCCCTTTTATGCCAACTTTTCACTCGGTGAATTTATAACTAAGCATAGTTAGTTAAAAATATCTGAAGAACAGTTTGTAACGAACACACTATACAGCCAAACAGCATTACTGTCACAGCAGTGTCACGTAGGTTGAAAATTCAGATGTCTGTTCCTAACTCAGAAATTCAGTTACATGAGTGCATTTTCAGTAGCTGAATGGACAGGTGCAGAAGCTCTTGCTTGCTGCTGTAATGCTGAAGGTTAACCTTTTAAATTTATTTCAATATACTGTTGATTTAAACAGCTCAAATTAGAAACTGCTTTTCTCTCTGCCGCTTCTTATGCTGTTTGGGGGTGGGGGGTGGGGAGGGAGGCAGAGGATCTAGTTCCCAAAAGATTGGGATCAACCTAAACTAATCTGGCAGTTTAGAAGATTGTTAGGAAATGGCAGTGGATGGGCCATGGGGGAGGTCTGAATAAGCTTTTGTTTTGGAAGCTACCCCCTCCTCCCCTTTCCCCTCAGTAACTGAGCTTGGGCTGTCACAAATAGAGCCTATAGCCTTGATGTTCATAGGTAGCTTTACAAGAAATGTGATGCTGTAGGTTTGACTAGAAGTGGTTGTCCCCTGATGTTTAAAATGAACTTCATAAGTATAAAGTGGTTTCCTAGATGTGATGTTTGATCAGGATCTCAGTTCTGTTTCTGCTGGGATTGGGGCCATGTACTTCCCTGTAATGTGTATGTGAGCTCTGCCTCAAAATGCTGAAAGTCCAAAGCCAGCCAGTAAATGTGGCATACAGGAGGACTGTGGGAAGACAAAGCTGTAAGGAGGCTGTACTTTGGATGGTTTGGTAATTCATAGTTTAAATGTTCCCTTTATAATCTAGTATTGCACCACCAATACATTCAAAGAGGGCTTCGTTGTATCAGCAGTGCTGTGTCACAAAAGACGAACTTGCAAAGATTTTCTTGATTTCTTCTAAATCTCTGAGATAAAGACATTAAAAGAAAGAATTATGTTGACACGGAAAAAAGCTCTCTGAAATAGAAAAGTTATCTATGACAAATTTTGAAGCACTGAGTGGAGCTCCACAGAGTTTGTGATCAAATATCCTGGGTAACATAGCTCTTCCAAGAAAAAAATAGCCTTAATTTTGTAAGGTAATCCTTTTTCTTTTAGACATCCTTAGACCCATACACGCACATGTGAAGAATCCTTGAACTGAGGTAGGGCAGAAAATGCATGTGAATAACTTCATTGGTAAAAATAAATAAAAAATTAGTGTTTCTTTAATGTGTTTCATTTAGTAGTTCCTGTAAGCCCTTCATTTGGAGCTTCAGTGTGAAAGATAGGCTGCAAGGCACCCAGATATTTATACGTGTAATTAAAAAATTGGGGTCTTTACATAGCCTTTTAAATTGCCCAGCTATGGTAACTGGAAAACAGTGCCCCCCTTCTTCAGTAAACCTTCCTGGAGGAAAAAACTGTTCTTTTCTGTTTGGTTTTTGTTTTTTTTAAAGGATAATTTCAAAATTCTGTCTTAGATGTAGTTATGCAAGCACTGGAACTGGCAAAAGATCAGGCGTGGTAACATTTTTGGATGCTGGAAAAAGCAGAATGAATGGTTGAAGCAAGTGTTCCTGCTGCTGCGGAAATAGTAATGTGGGTTAGGTTAAAAAAAGCGTTTTGATCCTGTTGTATAAAATCACATGCTTATATACGGATAATCTGGGAATGTAGCACATTGACATCTCTCATCCAATTTATTTCATTTTATAGAATGTGTTTTAGCTTAATGATATTATTACACAGAACGTTTATCTTGTTTGAGCTATGCTTATCACCTCTGTCAATGGGGAATAACAGTTATTCTCTTACTTTCTTTAGCGTTAATGATTGTTTATATCTTGAAACCATCTTTGATCCTCATAGCCTACAACACGATGCCATCTCTTCGTGGTCCCTCATTGTGCCTGATCTTCCGCCTAGCATACAGACCCAGGAGTTGACTGTTCTTCCTGCATGGGGCTCCTTCCTTCAGAAGCTGGTTTTTTTTCCTTTTGTTAGGCTTCTGTACATGTAGCAGAGCCATGGGGTTTGAGTGAGGATGAGACAGTGTCTGGGGAAGAATTTAGTCTGAAACACTAAACGGGAGCCAGAAATGAAAGGCTGTACTCAAATTCTCAGATAGTTAGCTGACTTAGCTGCTTTTTGAAGTACAGACGTCTAGTGATGAGGAATTTGAGTTACCTTGTACTCTCTGAAGACACTTGAAAGTGTTACTGGGGAAGAGTGAAGATTACTCCTTATTTGTTCCCTGTAGGGAACAGTAAAAGATAAGACAATGCAAAATGAAATGAAAATCAGTAATTTAAATTGTGCCAAACTAATCTGAGCCCTTTCTTTGGCAGCTGATAGTCTAAATAAAAGAATTTCGGTAAAACTTGTTTCTTTGTGGAGATCATTAAGGTATTTGGTACAATAGCCAGAACAGGATTGTGAAAAGTTATGGCTTGTTGAGGAATTGTGGTGAATTAGCTGATCCTGAGGTAAGATGGTAAAGGACAGAATTATAAGAGAAGATACTAAGAGGAAGACCACTGAAGAGTTTCTTAGGGATAGTCTGAACGCTGTCTCTTGTTTTGATGTAATTAATATTCTAAAAGTTGAAATGTATTGAGGAAGCTAGCTGGAAAAACGTAATTAATAGAGCTTATGTAGAGAAAAATCAGGATAACAAAAAGGAAGGGAAGAGGAGTGGGATGAAAATGAGTAATACAAAGTGCAGTGCTCTATATTTAGCAAAAATTGTTTGAAGGGGAATATTCTTACTAATCTATATGGTAATAGTGAAACCTCATCTGAAGTACAGCATATGATTCTGGTCACACACTGAAGGCTCCTGCAAGGTGCAGCAGATACAGAGAGGGAACATCAGAGGGGATGATCTGAACCATTGCGAGCAGGGTTAAGGGAACCCTGCTCGGACAGGGGGTCCCCAAGCACTGCCATGGAGACTTGGAGGGGGCAAAAAATGCAGCTGGGGCAGGGTTTGATCACTGTTTATGAAAGATTAACTTACTGTAGTCTTGTGGGACTAGGCTCCAGCTCAAGTCGGTCTTTAATAGTTTGTCACTTTTTTGTTATTTGCAGTATCTCAGTTTACCACTTTTGCAAAGAACTGTGTCAAAATCTTTTGTATTTAGTTGGGATGATGTAAAATGTCCATGTGAAACTTCCTGTGAGGGAAGGTGATGGTGAGAAGGGTTTCCTTTCAGCAAGTATGTATGAGGACTTGAGATCTAGAATGTGTAGGAAAAGGACGCTGCTCCTTCAGCTTCTATTTCTAGATTTGATTTATAGTATCCTTTTGCCCATTTATGTTATTGGTAAACAAAATACACTCTTCTGCACCACAAAAGACCACTCAGTTTTACACTTTTACGATGTTTATGAGATTAATAGCATATTCTAATATTCCATAAGGTTTATATTTATTAGCAGTTCAGCTCTAGGTTTGCTGCTGTTGTTAATTGCTTGCAGTGTCCAGTAGGTTGGTGGTTTGTTGGTTTGTTTTTTTTTTTTTTTTAATACTTTGCTATTATGGTCTATCTCTTGCTGTTATATATACATTGGAGGCCTTTCTTCCACTTATATAAATCATTGATTGTTGCAATCATGGCTGATGAGCATGACTCTGAAATACAAATAATACAAAAAAAACCCCAAACCCTTTAATGCAAATTGTTTATAGTGCAGTAGCCTGCTTTCTCTATCTGTGACCAGCCTTGACTCTAATCCAACAAAGCATTTATGTGTGAACATAATCTTTGTTTTTTAGTTCCAGCTACTTGCAGTTAAAGTTAATTCATGCGTATATTGTGTCTGTTGTTGATTATATAGCTTATGATTAAGCTATAATCGAAGCTGTGTTAGTTTTCTGGTGTGAAAAGGTGCTAATTTTGTTTACAGAATTTACCTGATTTTTACAAGCTGGCTGGCAGCTATACTAAGGTATTCTGCTCAGAACTATAAAGATGGAATAAATAGCAAAGATGGAAGATTAACTCGTATTCTTTTGCATTATAGCTAGTTGTGTCCCATCAACATGTTCTGGAAGTTTGATTTGAACACGACATCACATGTGGACAAGCTGCTGGATAAAGAAGATGTGACACTTCACGAGCTGATGGATGAAGATGACATCTTACAGGAGTGCAAGGCTCAGAACCGCAAGCTGCTGGACTTCCTTTGCCAGCAGCACTGCATGGAGGAGCTGGTCAACCTCATCACACATGAGCCCCCTGTGGATATGGATGAGAAGGTCCGCTTCAAGTAGGTATTTGTTTTCTGCCCTATACGAAGAAAACTGAATGAGAGATCTTGATGTTGGAAATGCTCTGGTGCGAGATGGATGTAACCTTTTCAGTCTTGAGAGAAAGGCTTTCTAGTACTGTGAAATATTTCACAGCATTTCGTTATTTGTAGTGAATTTTCAGAAGCTTGATTCTGTACTTTTAATGGTTTAACATTGAGTTTGTCTAAAAAAAAAATCTCTTGCTGTTTGTTCAAAACTTTGCAAGCAAAATAATTAGTATCTTAAAAGTACCTTTAGTACACTTTTATCAAATTTGCAAGCCAAAAGCATTCTGCTCTGAGAAATTTCTGAATTTGATTGGTTTTCAGTAGCCAAGCCCACAAAAGAAAGTGAGCTGTACAGTGAGTAAAAGATGTAATATTTTCAATGTGCTGCATATGCAAAACCTGCTGATTTCGGTGATCATATAGTTAGGGAGAGGGCCTAACTCTGTAAAGAGCCTATTTCTTATGATGGTGAACTCTTTAGATGTGTTTGGTTCTCATAATAAGTTGTGTTTATACATTTTTAAATAAATGTATACTTGAAAATATTTATGTTTTAGATTTGAGAAGTTTGTTTTTCTTAAGTTTATGTAAAAATAAAAAGCTCCTCTGTGTATAAATAAATAAATAAAAATGGGCAAGTTTGTCACTGTGGGAATGGATCAGTGTTGGTTATTGCTGCTGTTGCTTGAAGTCCACAGAAGAAATGGTAGTATTGTTTAGGTTTATTATTAGGCAAGATAGTTGATCAACTATGTCTAGGTGACTATTTCCAGGTAAGCGAATGCCAGGAAATAACGTTATATAGTAACTTGGAATATTATATGGCTGCTTTTGCAAGGCTTCTGCTATAAAACGTGAATTGCCAGAAGGAACCAGGAGTGTTAGTTTTACACTATTGTCCTACAAATGCAAATTTTGTACAGGTGCTCTTAAACCAGGGATGTGGTACACAACAGTCTTTGGACTTTTTGCATTTTCTGTGTTACATCAGAATAACTGGCTTTTCCTGGGGTGACAGGCTCTGAGCTTACTGCAGCCCTTTATCCATATTGTTTGCACAGCTAACCTGAGACGAACTCAAACCCAAAATATCTGATTGAAGAAGATGGGCAATACTTTCCTTAGTGCTAAGAGTTAATGAGCAGAGTAAATGCTGAATAATGTGTGACTTGTGGTCCTTTGCTGGAATCTAGGTGTATTTTGCCAGAGGAGAGAATGAGGGATTCCAGTACCATGCCAGTACTAATTCATACATTGTCTGTTTAACTTCAGAATACTACTTCAGTTAACCAGACCATATTTTTAAGTCTTGTTCTTCTTGTGATTTTTGTGGCTACTGTCAGAAGGCGGTTTATGTCTCTGATCCTGTGTGCTGAAGGGTGGAAGTGGAAACTTTTTCCTATTGAAACCGAACAGACTAAGAATAAGAGAAGGTGGGGAAAACCAAAAATTTCTCAAGAAGCAAAATCTTTAATGCAAACCAAAATAAAGAGGGAAGCTCAGTATGAGAGTGTTTACTCCCAGGCATCCTTGAATTTCACATGCAGGATTATATGCCTTTTCATCAACTTTTGAAGGTAGCGTGTGGTTTCAGCAGCTCAAGGCCAGGTTGGCTGATGAGGAGGCACAGACAAAGGTAGACAGTGGTGGGAAGAGGCCAGCCTCCAGTGTTGTGGTCTGGTGTGCTGGCAAGATAGAAGAAAATCTTGTTGGGAAGGCCTTAAGTTAGCAGTCTCACCGATCTCTTCATCAGATGGCAGCATTATATCTTCTTCTTCTAAGAGCATCCCGTAAGGTGCCTGCTCGAAAAGCCAGTATAGTGGTGGGAAGTATGATTATACACTATAGACGGATACTTATCTGAGTCTTGGATGGCAACAAGAACTGCATAATGATCTGCTTGCCAGGACAAATAGAGCTGATCTTAATGTTGGGGTTTTTTTGGAAATGCTTCCAGTACCTTGGGTAGACTAGGCAGAGAAGCATTTTCAAAGCATGGTGAGGCACTGGAGAGGGGAAAGAGGGTTTAAGCTTATTAGAAACTGGGGAACCTTTTGGAATAAATAAAGGCTAAGCAGGAAGGAATGGACTGTCTAAATCCAAATGGAATCCAATTTTTGGCTCTTAAGAAAAGGTTATGGAAGTTTCTAAACTGGAACAGGGGAGAAACTAGGTTTGGAAGGGCATGCAGCTCAGTGATGCATGCTGTGGAAATGGAATCATCAAAATTATTTATTCTTGACAGGTCAGTAGGATGGAAGTCTGTAAAGTTCAGAAGGGAAACTGCAAAGAGGAAAACTCAAGAGTAAGTCCCCATCTAAGCATAGGATGTGAAACTAAGCAACCAGATGAAGACCTGTAGCAATCAAAGAAGTGTATAAACTATTTGAACTGTAATGTCTGTTTATAATGAACTTGTTGACATACTAGGGTGTCTCGTAAACCTGCTGAGACCATGCAGTAATGAAAGTACAGGTTATAGGAAAGGGAGAGTTAGATTCTACTGGTGTAAGAGTGGACTTTAGGGGATGGAGGAGGGCTGAGTGTCAAGTGAGATAAGTTAGCTGCAGCATGGAAAACTTATGGGTTGGGGTGCCGTGCCTAAATAGAAAGGGTAAAGTATTGGATCTGACTGTGTGAAACTTGGAGACTGTAAAGGCTGCAAGATCAGAATGTGCTATAACAATGAGAGGTTTCATTTATCCGCCTGTTGACAGGATATATATCACAGGGAGGCACGGTGCATGAGTTTTTAGGAATCATGAATGCCTTTTGCATGGAGGAATGAGCCAGAAAAAGGAGAAATAAGTCTTCATATACCTTTGGGGGCTCTAAGAAATATAACTGTTGTAAAATCACTTTGTAACAGTAACCATAATGTACTCAGACTTAACATCCTCATAAGAGCAAAAAAGACATAACAGCATTATCATGGGCTTGGGGTTTGTTTTTCTAACTTTTAGGAACAGAACTACATAAATATGAGGAGGTTAGTTAGGAAGTAAATGGTACTGTGAAAGGGTAAAAAGCTCACAGCTGGCCTGGAAACATTTTAGTGCCTCATGGTAAATGCAGAGCTTGTACTACAAAGATTTAAAAAAAATCCTAATGTAGAAAACTGGCTTTGTTAAAAACAAATAATCCATTACAGGTAAAAGGACATCCTCACAAAAGGGAAGTTGTGTCCAGATATGGAAAAAGGATATAGTGGAGAGTTAATCCATGAGACTGGACAAAGGGATTTTTGAGAAGCAGTTTGCTAAAGGCAAAACCACTGTAAACCCATCAAAATAAGGAGGCCTCTCTAAGAATGTGTAGATGGGTGACCCATGTGAAAGGAAGATAGGACCGTAGCAGAAAATATAACTAAGCTGTCTGTGTTGGTACTCACTTTAGAGACTTCTTGGGAGATTCCCGAGTGGTATCTTTCTTTACAGGGAAATAGTCTGAGGAACTGTCTCAAACTGGAGCATCTATGGAACAAAATCAGTAGAATAATTGTTAGGAGTAGCTGGTATTCACCTGAGTGATTTAAAGGAATTAAAATATGAAATAGCTCACCTGGTCAGCCTTAAAACCAGTGGACTGGAAGCGGCAAATAGGACATCAGTTCTTAAGAAGGGTCTGTGAGCCAGTAAATCTGGCTTCTGCATTGTGCACATTGAAGAATTTATGGTATAGCATGATTCATAGACACCTCTCTAAATGCAGGCTCTCACAGTACTGCTTTTGCAGAGGGAAGTCAGGCTTAGTTCAGGAGCTGAGTTTGATGGAGTCAGTGAAACACATGGATAATGGTGATATGCCTCATGTGTCATACAGTCCAAAAAGATACGGTCCCTTATCGAAGACTGTTGAAAACAAGCTGTCATGGGATAACAGAGAAGGGTTCTGTCATCAATTAATAACTGTTTAAAGAAAAGACATATAGGTGAAGGAAAAATGGCCAGTTCTAGCTTTCTGGTTTTACACTACTGAGTCCTGTGCTGTTCGATATATTCGCACGTGAAATAAGAGGGGAGATTAATTATAAATGTAGAAAGTTGATAATGCAAACTTACTTAGGTTAGTTAAAAGGTAGAAAGATTTCATTATGTTATATGGCCAAGCAGTAATAAAGCACATACAGTCAGTGCTGATTGTGTAGTGACTCATGGCCCAAGTTAGATGTGCACATTGGTGGCCTTCAAGTCAGCTTTTACATCTCAGGGAGGGCTTTGGAGTCTTTGTGGGCAGTATACTCAAAATACTCGATAAACAGTGAATGTGAGTGTGTGTTCATGATCGAAAGCACAAGGCTCTACACAAAGCATTGCAGTATATGTACTGGAAAAGTTATTGTTGTCTCCACCCTTTATATACTACCAGGGCAAGAAGTATTTTCCTTGTTAAGAACCAAATGGAAGTGTGATGAGTAAAGTAAGGCTTAAATTGGGAAGGTTGAGGTGTGGAATTTCTTCCAAAATAAAAATTCTATTCAATGAATGCAAGAAAACCAAACCAATAACAGTTACTAGCGTAAAGGTGGGCATAAAGTGATGCACCTGAAAGCACAGTAACTGAAAGGAAGCTCCAGCTTGAGCTGTGACCTGAAAAGAGCCAAGGGCCAGCAGAGCATCCTGCCAGTTAAGCCACATGTACAACACTGGGATGAAAGCCACACATACATAACTCCTGGGTACAGCTAAGGCAAACTGATGGGAAGAACAGGCAGGTGGACAGCTGAAGAAAGAGCTGCAGGTCTCTTCACAGAAGAGGTGCCAAGAACAGCCACGTGGGATCAAACGAAAAAAAATCTTTTCCTGGTGTCTAGTCCCTGATGATGGTCCTAGTGATGTCTTTATACGATGGCATGCTCAAACATGCTGTACTTGAGATACGAGCATGCTGTCAGTTCACACAGTGACATGATATTTTTCCTATCTGTTCCACTTGCATGATTTCCAGCAATCCATCTGTCTTGTCACTCCAAGAACTGAGCTGAAATTTCCAAAAGACCTACAATAATTCCATAATTTCTTCCCTGATGGGTGGTCACCAGCTTAGGAAGCATTGCCAGATGTGTGAAATGTGCTGTGTCTAGGAAAGTGGGAGATCAAAGCTCAGAGCAGAGGGTTCCATTTCAAGTTTGGGAGGTGCTGTTAAGATTTCTTCTTGATTTTCTGTTAATGAGGTTCAGAGCAGAAACCTAACTAATTTTGACTAAGAGAGGAAAAAAACCCAGATAAAACGCTCAACCCGGATTCTGTTACACACTCACAGATCTTACTGCAAAGGTGGTAGAGATGTGAGAGGTACCTAGTCATTTCCACAGCTCTTTTCTGCGTGGGTTTTTTCCTTTGAGATTGGGGGGGGGGGGGGGGGGGGAATCTTGCTGTGTATTGTAAGATTGTTTCAGCTTTGCTGTTTTACAAAAGTGAAAGTATTCGTTTTGTGTTGTAGAAACAGTCATGTTATTGGAGGAGTGTTTTATATTGATCTTGGCTTGTGTCTAAAGTTACAAAAAGTGGTAGACCTTGCATAACTATTAAAAGCAGGAAATCTCTTGGGTTTGTGTTTTATGGAATGGCACAATTTTTATTTGGAAAGTGAATGCATTACTTAAAGAATGAACACGCATTTGCAGCAAGAGTATTCTGTAGGTTTTTTAATGTTGCTATTAATTTAGTTGACCATTATTAAAATCTGTAGTAAATTTTATTTTTGTTTGGGGGGGGGGAAGATAACCAGCTCTGCTTACACAGAGAAGATGCTCAAACTGTAAAGGACAGGTTTTATTTTTAATCTGTATCACTTGATAACAAATCAAAACTACTTTAGGAAGCGTGGATAAGAACTGGCACTCAGTGGGAAGTCTGGTGTTCAGAATTGCTGCTTTGTGCTTAGAACTGCTGAACCACTTGAGCGTGCCCTGTTAGAGTCTTTAAACAATTAGTGGAGTAAGAGTAAATCATGGTTTAAAAATAAAGTCTAGCTGCCTTTTGACTCTAGGATCATATATATCATTGAAACTGTGAAAATAGTGTTAAAGTTCAGTGCTAGGTTGAATTTCACAGCACTAATGAATTGCTGTTTCTGATTACAATAAGCTCTGTGTGATGGTGAATAGGTCTTTTTCAAAGGAGTTCTCTTAAGCCCTTTTTATAGATGGACAGTAGCTAGAATATGAAATTAAGACACTAACACTGAAATGCTGAAATGAGGTTTAAAAAAATAAAAAATAGCTAGATGAATTTCGGTGTTGTAGTGTGACAGCCTCCCATCCCCTGCTTAATTCCTTCATCGCATGAGTAATGGAGAGACTGAATCAGTAAAATGTTTGCTAAACAGTGCCATGTAGCTATATGGTGGAGTTGGCTTTTAATGTAGAATTTCAACCTGAAGAAACTTTACTCTTTTAGCAAAACTAACAGTCCCCCCAAAGCAGTTTTTTTGTGTTGAGTTTAAATATTGTTTCCTATGTATGCACTTTGAGACTGTCTAATTATAAACATAATTGTAAACACGTTATTACCTTTTCTGATCATAAATGTGATCTATTTCTGAAAGTACCGCCTGGAAGACCAAGAAGCAAGGTCAGGGAAAAAAAAAGGATTTCATAAGCTGTCAAATATAATTCCATATTCTGATTTAAGTGAGAAAAATGATCTAAAGCAGGCATAATAATATTTTCTGAAAAACAGTTTTATAGATATAGATGTTACTGAAAAATTGAAACTCAAAAGGTTGGCTATGAATTGCTTGCTCGTACATAGTGTATGCTTATTTGTTACACATTTTGTGTTAGATCTAATGTTCTGTCTCTAAATTCTAGTCCTCCTAATTTAAAAAATAAAATATGATGCTCATTTTTAATTCAGCTCCAGTCATGGAAGGACGAATTTTTCAGAAATGTTACAGAAACCTGCTAAAATACGCATTCTTCAGAGCAACCTTCAATTTTTGGGTTAATTTTAGTTGCGCAAATGGATTCATGTTAAGAGATTTTAAGTGTATTAAAACTGCTTAAGCATCACCTTTAAAAATCAGAGCTAACTGCAATTTGAAGGCAGCTGAGATGCATAATTCAGTTGTAAAAAAACAAACAAAAAACCCAATTCACATGATGTGCTACAGGAAACAGTGTTTCCTTAAAATGCGCCATTAATGTAGATGACTCTTGTTTCTTGTGTGATATTCTTTTCCCCCCTGCGCCCCAGAAGGGTGATCCTCCTACTCTTTATAACTTTAATAAGGGAAGATTTTCTTGAGAGTTTTCATTTCACCTTTAGTTGCTCTGGTTCTGTCCTTCCAGATATCCAAACACAGCCTGTGAACTGCTGACCTCGGATGTGCCGCAGATCAATGACAAGCTAGGGGGGGATGAAACTCTGCTGAATATCCTCTATGACTTCTTGGATCACGAGCCTCCTTTGAACCCTTTGCTTGCCAGTTTCTTCAGTAAGACTATTGGGAATCTCATTGCAAGAAAAACGGAACAGGTAGCAATTAGATTTGTCCTGATATGTAAGCACAAATTAATTCACTAACGTTGTTTGTGTTGTATGGCAGTATCATTGCTACCCTCATGATCTCCTGTTCTTAGAGCTGAAAAATAGCTTGCTGTGCTCTTTAAGTTTGGAATTGAAATGTAGGCTTTGAAAAGTTCTTCGGATTGCTCAATTGAGAGAGATGCTGGCTCATTTAGATACCTTTGTATAGTTTTGGGTTTAGATCTGTAGTAGCTGGGATATTCCTGCGTTACAGTTAAAGCTTTATTTTTCATACTAAAGCATATTGATGCATCCTTTGATCATTGCCCAGAATCATCTCATTATATAAACAATGCCTCAGTCTCATGCCTGTAAAAGGGGTGCTGGAAACATGAGCTGAACAGTGCTTTAGGAATACATGCGTTCCAATTCAAAATTGATTTTTTTTAAACGAAGGCTGTCAGAGAGCCTTAGTGGAATGGAAAATTCTCCAGCTTCACCAGCTTCTTGATGCTCTTATTTCTGTGGGCTTTGGTTTCTTTGTGGCATAGAGGAAAGAAAAGATAGCTAAACAGATTTGATTAGTATTGTCTTGAAATGAGAATGTTGTTCTCTCATTCTCTGGACAATTTCTCGAACCTAGTAGCCGTTTTGCATCAAGATTGGTTGGTTGAGACAAGGTGAAGTATGGGAACTTCTGTGTGCCATGTCTGTATGTTGTACTAGCAACTGATGATGACACTTTTATTTTTAGGTGATTGCATTTTTAAGGAAAAAAGACAAATTTATTAGCCTGGTGCTAAAGCATATAGATACATCAGCAATGATGGACCTCCTGCTTCGTCTAATCAGCTGTGTGGAGCCTGCAACTCTACGGCAAGAAGTACTGAATGTGAGAATCTACTATTTTTTTTCTTTACAAGATTGGGAACAAGGGGGTTTGTTTGTTTGTGTCTTAAAGAAATAGAATTCTTTTTGTCATTTATTATGAGAGTGGATCCACTCTTCTGAAAACTGTTTTTCTTGGTGCTAGAGTCTACACGTTGGTTACTTTGGGTACTTCAGCCTGTTTGTGGCTTGCATGACAGAAGCCTAGTTCAGTCCCTGGCAGTAAAGGATTTTCAACTCATTTTTCCATATAGCAACCACTATTTACTCTAGCTGTTTTTGCTGTAGAGCTTTGACAAAGGAAATTTGTAATCTTTCCCAGTGTTCAGAGTTTTAGACTGATTGTTTGGGACAGTAATTTGTTTAATTCCTCACCATGTTCAGTGGTGTGTGTGATTTTTTTGGTAGATGGTATCTTGTGTCTCCTCCCTCCCCTTCCTCTTTAATAGGCAGCCTTATAAAATATCTTATTGAGATACTTAGTTTGCTTTACAGGTGGGACAAGTTTTTCTCCCTTCATAGCCCGGTCTGGGTGAGGCTGCCTCATCCCCCCTTTAGTGGGCAGATGTACAGGATTAGAGGAAAAAAAAACCCTCCTTTGGCTCCCTCTCAGTAAACCAGAAGAGCAGTGTGCCATATGGAAAACTGTATACGAGTCACTGAAGCCCACACCAGATTTTATATGTTTGGCAAACTTTGCTGCCTAAGTATTCTGTGTCTGGAGCATTGACCACACCATAGCTTAGCAGGTAAACGTTCTCTGCAGAGACTCAGGAAGGATAATTACCATTGCTTGATTCCTCCTCTCAGCCTTACGGTGCATCATGCAGTACACATACTGTTCAGAGAAGGAAGAAAATACAGGCACACATCGATCCTTACAGACTTGTATGGGCATTCACCCATGAAAGGAAGTCCTCATTTTTGACAGGAAAGTCAGCAGTGCAATTGGTTAGACATCAAATAGTAATACCAAGGAAGAAGATGGGAGGAAAAAGCCTTCAAGAGATGGACTAATGGAGGATAATGATGATGGAGGATTCACTGGAAGAGAAAGCAGCTTTGTAGAAAAGGTCCAACCACATCCCAGGCCATGATGGCCCAAGGGCAGCCGGAGGGGTGAGGGCAGGGATTGCTCCCTTCTGCTGAGCACTGGTGAGACCTCTCAAGATACTGGGGCCAGTCTGGGGCTCACCAGTGCAGGACAGACATTGCAATAGTGCAGTGTAATATTACCAAGATAAATGCAATTATTTTCTTCTTCCAATGTTAAAATGGCATTTTAACTGAGTAGTGTTTTTCCTGGATGGATGGCTTCCATCCAGGAAACTTCCAAATATCAACCGTCCATAAACACGCAGATCTGGATGGGATATATTTTAACCCCATCCTATCAGGTTAATTCTACCCCTTAAAGATTTCACACAGTCAGAAAAAATGAAAACAAAGTGAAGATACCAAGGGGCACTGGAGGTGCACTTGAAAGTTGGTTTTTGTTTTTGTTTTTTTTTTTTACAAATAGTCTTAATGTAATTATTATCCCCAAGCATTTAAAAATCCAATGGCTTAAGAACTTCTCAGAAAAACAGAAAGTAGTAGCAATATTGAAATTTGGGATTGAATGTTTAGAGAAGCTACTTATCAGCAGTTTTGGCAATATATTCAGAAACTTAGGTCTCCAGAAAAGTTAATTTTCAAGCTTGATTTTTGGTAGGTATTAGAAATAAAAGTTATACTTCATGGACTGCTTTAGCTTTTCATCACTTCAGGAAAAAAAATACTGTCTGTCAGCTGGTAGCTAGAACAGTTGCGAATTGTCTGATGTCTCAAAGCAGTCTTCACATTTGTTTGGGATGCTGGACACCTCAGATATCAGTCTGGTTTGAGTTTTAGCAAGAGGAAAAGTATTAATTTTTCAGGAACTTGTACAGCTGCAATTGGCTGATCTTCCCAGGGGCTCACTCCTGCTTAGCCACTCTTCTCCCACTCCTAACTGCTGAAATTCAGGAGAACATGGTCTGTCAAGCAGTGTATTGGATGGTAACCATAAGGCCATGCGCCCCTTATCAAACAGCACAGCGGCGTCCATCTATCTTGTGATCTGGATCTGAGCTGCACTTTTTCATTTGTGTGCATTTAATTAACTACTTACATATTGTGTCATAAATTCCTGTGTGTTGTCGTCATCTGTTAAACAGTTTCCAGCTGACTGATTGATCTGTATGTTGAACCTGCATTCAAATGTCATTCACTGACAGTACTGTATGTCTTTAAATGCTACGTTTAGGGTTTTTTTCCCTATGTGCACATCTTTCTCCATGCAGTAGCTAGTGTTTTGGATAGACATCCTGTGCCATAGATTTTTGGCTAGCTGTTCATCAACTACTTTTGTAGCACAGTGACAGCAATTAAACTTAGTATTTTAAGGTTTCCCTGGTATTGATATACCCTGCTCCTGGATGGTATCTAAGGAGGTCTAACATTACATCAGGGTCTCCAGGTTACATTCCAGCTATTTCTCAAGTACAATGTGAATGTCATCTGAACAACAAAATGCCTTCTGTATTGTGTTTGTGTGACTTAGCAAAAGCTGAAAGCTTTGCTGTCCAAGTAAAGTTTGAGAAGCACCATTTTTCACTAGAAAGTGCTGCCATTGAGAGTACATCACTTAGGGGTGTGAAAAGACTACTTTTCCACTTGACATTGCTATGCTGGCAAAATCCTGTGAACTTTACTTGGTTTGTTATATATTTCTTGCTGTCTGAAAAGGTAGAGTTTTACAGTGTCAGATTTATGAAGATGGCATCTTAAGTTTTAAGTTAAACAAAATCATATTCTGCATAACAAGTCCTAAAGCACCTCTTCTTAGGGATTTGATGTCCACATTGTTGCTTTGATTCAGTAAGTTAGAGACTCCCTGATAATTGCACAAGAGTAATTCTCTGGCCTTCCATTTTAGAGATCCTTAGACTGTGATAGCTGGATGGTGCTGGTGGCTCCGTTCTCTGCTCTGTTTTCTACTGAATGGGCCTTCTAAAGCGTGTGCTTGAAGTTTCCTTGTCTACTGCTTGCTCAGATGATGTTAGCCAGGGTGCAGGTTCTTACTGTCCGAGTGCAAGCATTTGACTTGGAGCGCCGAGCGAAGCTGGGCCAGTGACTCCACCAGCGCTGTACGTTGACATTGCCACAGAAACAGGCAGTCCTGCTTTCACCTTCTTAACTGCTTGCTCTGTCCATCTGGCTCCTCTTGAATCTTTGCCAGCTGAAGTGTTCGTGTGGTTGTAAGGTGACATGGACTAGGGAATTGATCCAACTGAAAACACCTCGCTTTCGTTTATATTTTTTGCCAGGATTGTTTTCAGCCTGCTCAGTTCCTTGGTTTGGGTTGGCTTTTTGTTTTGCATGGACTTGTGCAATGGTAAGGGAGGAGAAAGGACCAGAAGATAAGTGGATGAGTATGAGCAGAGAGAAGGTGGCAGTGCCATTTTATATGTTCTTAAACTATTTGTAGAACTACAGTTTGTGGTGGTTTTCCCCTTTCTCTTCCTTGATCTGTAATTGAAGGCATACAGTTAACATGAAAATACAATAATTCCTTATGCATTTCCTTCTGTTCATGCATGACAGAGGAATGCTTTGTTCATGTAGCTCAGATTTTGTTATTTTGGAGAGCTGTGCTAACAGGAAAAAACTTTGCTAGCACATGCTGTTCCTCCATACTTCTGTCCTGAGTTTGACAGAAGCACCACTGTACAAGGAAGCCTCCAAATTCAGCAGCCTGGGGGTGGGTGCAATGTAAATGAAATAAACTGTTGTGTACATTGAATCTTTACAGCTCTGTCTCCTCCCTGTTTCTGGACTGTGACAATTGGAAATACTAGAATAGTCTTCCTGAGAAACCTCTGAGGAGGTCCTTCCAGCCTGCTTGTCTTTCAGGCACCTACGTTTTGATATCCTTGGACAAATCTGGCATTGTGCAGATGGATGACAGCATATTCTCTTTGATCGGTGTCATTTGATCCTGGAACGTCTCTGTGGATTTGTGAAAGAAATAATATTGACTTTAAATAATTTACTTCTTGTGCAGCAAGGAAGTTCAGATATGGGTTGCTTCTTGAAGCATTTTTAATATCAGGACAGATAAGTGACATCAAAGAAGTCTGTCCTCTGTCTGTGTGTTATTAGTATAAAATCTTACATAGAAAAAAGCAAAGAGGCACAACTGCTGTGAGAAGATTCCACGTCTGATTTTGCTGGCATGTACTGTGAATTTATGTGAAGCAGATCCAGTTATTGTAGATATCTCTTCTGTACTTCATCTTCTCATGCTTGCCTTAGTGACAGAAAGTACAGCCTCTGTTGTATAATCTTCGTGGAGAAGAATTAGCCTGTGTTCCTGATTCAGGTCTGGAGGAGAGAACCTGCTATGGCTCAGCTGAAGCACAGCGTGTCACCGGGATCTCATGACAAACCCCACCTTTGTGCTGCAGAGTGGGTTACACCATTCAACATACCTGACATGGTTTCCTTGGTAATTGGGAGAATGTGATCCCTGTGATTCTGAAGAGAAATCTGCTTCTCCTGGTGAAGAGTGCCCAGGCGTGGACCATGGCTTGCCAGTGACTTCTGTAGAAACCCCTCGTGAGCTCTGTACCACTGTGGTTGAACTGGTGCTCCAGTTTTCACCTCTTGTAGCCAGGGTATCGTGTAGCCTTTTTGTCAGAGTCTACCATGGGTAGTGATCACAGCACGGAACTTCTCCCCCACCCCCCGCACGTTGTCCTGCTTTTTTCTGTTGCTTTCACAGGTAACAAACTACAAGAATAAAAAGGGCATATTCTTCATGCCATCTTTACCCTAAAGAAACAGTAGCTCCCAGGGCTAGACTAGACTAATGCAGATATCTTTCTCTTGTAATAAAAATTGTCCTACTGCAAGATCAGTCCTCAGTGGAGGAAAGCTTACTGTGAGTACTTCAGTGAAGTGACTATTCACATTGTGATCCTTGAAAGATCAGACAATTTGGTCTGTTGATTGTCGCAGAGTCCCTTGTTTGACGACCGTCTTAAATAATCAAGCATGAACTTTCTTTTACTATGGCTGATTAGGAACATCCAAGCCAAAGTCACACTCTTATTAGGTATATTTTCATCAGGTTTTAGAAAATTAAGTTTTGTTGATGTCCTAATATAACAGACTTTCTTAAGTATTGACCTTGCAAGACTTCAAAATTTCATTCATAGCATAACTCAGGTTATGCAGGTTATGGACCCTGAGAAGGTCCAAATGCCTCTGCAGTGCAGGTCCCATTAAAATAGATTACTCAAGGCCTTAGCTGGATGAGTTTTCACTATCTCCAGGAGCAGAGACCTGTCTGGGTCCACTTCCAGTGTTTGATCACCCTCAGGTGGAGATTTTTTTTTTCCTAATACCCAGTTGGAATTTCCCTTGCTGCATTTTGTGCCTCTCATCCCATCATGGTACCTCCAAGAGCAGCCTGACTCCATTGTCACTCCCTGTCCCACTGAGCAGCCACAGACCACAACAGGGTCTCCTCTTTGCCTTCTCCTCTCTGGGCTGAACAAACCCCACTCTCAGCCTCTTGTCCAACCTCATGTGCTCCAGCCCCGACCACCTCAGGGGCCTCCATGGGACCTGCTGCAATATTGCAATGTCTGTCCTGTGCTGGTGAGCCCCAGGCTGAACCAGCATCTTGATGGGTCTCGCTGAATGGAGGGGAGCAATCCCTGCTCTCGCACTGCTGCCTGCCCTCAGGCCATCAAGGGTACAGTGCTGAGTCCTGGTGTAATAGGTCCACTAAGGGCTCTCTTGGCCTTTTCTGAGAGCTGTTCCTGGCTCCTTGACTCCCCACGTTACTCCATCCCTCATGCAGGACTTTGCATTTTGCCTTTCTTGAACTTCTGAGGTTCCTCCCTCGAGCTTGTCTAAGTTCCTCCTCTCCTGCATCTCAGCTGCAGCCCCGCAATGTGGTATTGTTCACGTAAGTGTTTAAAACACTTAGGAGTACGGTTGCCACTATTGACTCATTATTTTTTACTGGTAACCTCTGCTGTTAGGCCTACCCAGTCCTTGAGCCTAGTAGCAGGTTATGTGGGAGGGAAGTCATCACAGAGAAAGGTAAGAGTTAGTGCTTAGACAGAATGGTCCATCCCGATGCGCAGAAAGTCAAGCAGGCGTGGGAGAAGGTCTGCATGGGTGAGCAGGGCACTCCTGCCTGAGCTCACGCACGCACAGACAGCGCTGAGATGGTGGAGCGGGGATGGAGCACCAAGGAGTGGCAGTGAGAGGCTGCCCGAGCAGACATGGATGTTGTTAGGAAGTCCACAGCTCAACCAGAGTTGAACCTGGCAAAGGATGTGATGGGCAGCGCAGGGACTGATTCAGGGCTTCACCCTAGCAGGGCCCTGTAGTCACTCGTGATAGACCTGAGATGTCCGTTGGCAGTGGTATCGGTGCACACATGGCATCAGGAGGAAGGAGCAGTCGTCCAAGGGCTTGGATGAGCCTTGGCAGTCTCCCCACACGCTGGGGGGAGTCTGAGCTGCTGGCAAGCAGCATGCTTGTCAAAACAGCAAATCTGGTGGCGAGCAGGTTCTTCGTTCTCTGCAGAAGGGAGTCTCCAGCCATGCTCCTCTGCCACTGCCTCTTCCTGTTGGTGTGAGTTTCAGGCTTGGGTGGCTGTGATGACTCCCTTGAGGAAACCTGTTCCTCTTGCCTGTTACCGCCAAGCTGTTAATGCCTATTCTGTAAGTGCATATCTCCTGGCGGTGAAAGAGCTGTTCTCATGTTCCCAGCTTCCAGCCACTCCTGACCTGGGAGTCTCTGTCCTCTAATTCCTGTGTAGTCTCTGGCTGTTTCATCTTCCATGCAAAATTAGGGTCCAGGAAAACCTGACTGTTTCCATGGTCTCTGCAGAAAACCCCTGTTGAAATTCTGTTCATCCAGAATATATTACATTGTCTTCTTGCCTCTGCCCATAACTCCCATCGCCTGGCAGCACAGTGCCTTGATGAGAGTGCATCTGCTGCAGGTGAGGGACATTAAGGAGAAGCACCAGGTGCTCCCTGCTGCCTGCGACGTGGTTGCCCATGCCCTCACTCAGGAGCTTCATGTGGGTTGAGGCCTCTCATGTGCCAGATACAGTTGCCTCAGCTGGTGGTGGGGACCGTGCCCTCTTGCATGCCACCACTACGGTTGCACAGATCTTGCAGTCCCACGCAGCCTTCAGCAGCACCTCCACACCTCCTTCCATGCCCACTGCCTCACTAACTGCCAAGTCCCAGTTTGCCTGGACCAGTTTGCCATGTCCCGCTTGTTCTGTGGTGCCTGAGCATATGTGATACATGTGCTCCCCAGCAGAAGCCCAACGCTCCCTAATCAGGAGGCAGCAAACCCAAGAGCCTGGTTTGTTTGCAGGCAACAAACAATGGCTACATCAACCACCTCCTGCTTGCTGGCCCTGTGTCTTGCAGTCTTCCTGTAGAATAATTCAAGTTGCACATATGTGCAAGTGTTCTGTCCGTGAATTCCTTACAAGTGTGTCATTCATCAGTGAGAGTAAACACGCTGCTGAGTTGCATGTGGTCAGAAGAGTTTGTGTTTCAGGTGTGACTCTTTTAAGGGAGATGCTGAGGGTAATGCTATTGTACTTCAGTCCACGTAGGTAAGTCCTGTAAGTGTCACAGCTTTTATTTGAGTCTTTTTCTTGTGAATGTCAAAGTTCATCTCTTTGAGAACAACCTCAAGACAGAGGAATTGATCTCTTCCAGGTTTACTAGGTGCTTCTTAATTCACCAAATTTTGGTATTGCTCTTCTGATCTTAACAGATTATTTCAGTTGGGGTTTTTTTTGCTTTTGAATTTCATTTTCTGTGTCCCTCAGTTCCCAGGAACAGTAATTCCTTTGTTCAGATGAATGATCATGCTTCCCTCTCCGCAGTACCTCTCTCTCTGGCCATCCAACTCCCCCCAGAGCCTATTATTATGGCAGTCCAGGAAAAAAGAGCAAACCTTCTTACCCTTGCTTACTGTGTAACTCCCATTTTTAATTAATAAGGCCCCTAGGCCCAAGCAATGTAGGACTTTGGGGAGAATGTTGATAAAAAATAAAGTTGAAACTCTGACGGAGGGCTGGGATTTATCTTGCTGTGCTCTGCAAGGGAAAGAAAATACATTTAATGTGGGAGTGTTAATAAGTAGTTTTCTTCTGGGCTGTGGAAGTCATAAGGGTAGATGGAACTTCGATAGGTAAAAATTCCTCTGCTGACACGGATTGGCAGGTAGGTTCTGCACGAAGCAACAAACAGGCTGAAACGCCCACTGAACCATGTCAATGGAGCTTATGATTTGACGAAAGGAAACTTGCAGGTAAAATGGATATAAGTGTGTTTGGGGTTTTTTACTGAAATTGTGCAATTTGTTAATAGTGTGGGAATACCCAGACTGCAGTCAAAATCTGGGCTTGTAATCATGGTGATGTGCAAACATGGGGTGTGTGACTGATGATGCAAAATGAAACATGCAAATGTAGCACAGAGAAAGGGAGAGGAGAGATGGGTAATTTTATTGTTACGGAGACTACCAGTAGGCATAATTGATAGATATGAGCAGCTGGTTTTTAGAAGATACAAATGAGGAGAATTTCATTCATCTTGATGAAGCTGTTTTGGTAAATTGCCAATTGACAGCTACCTGAGCTGTCATCAGAAGACTGAGTCTTAGGATTTGAAAGAAGTATTTCTGTAGTCATATCCAAGCACAGGAGAATGACAAAAGATGCTTGCAGACTAAATGAGCCAAGAGGGAATGAACAGTTGCTTTGTTAGTAGAACGGAGATGGCAAGACTGATGTATTAAGACACAGCAGGGATCACCTCTACTGTGATGGTCTTGATAATATTGATGCTGGGAAACAAGAAACCAGTGGAAGAATCTGAGGAGATAGGTTGGTAGAGAGACTGTTGAGGAAAAATATCTTAGGAACCCAGTTTTTTAACTTCTGGGTAAACTGGATGTTGGGAAGAAGAAATTACAGAAACCAGATCTGAAAATATGGTCTTGAATGAAATACTCGATTTCCCAGCTGTATGCTGGGAAGATTTTTGGACAACATTAGTATTTTTGCAATAATAAGGTACGTCAGAAGGGAGACAAAGTCAGACATTTTAGACTTAGTAGGAAAACAGTATTATTCATGGGAAAAGTCACTAAAAATGGTGATCTGGAATTTTTGTTTTAAGTCAGACATTCATCATACTCAGCATGGCATTGGAGAGGAGAGGATGAAATCTGTAGGAGGGTTATTAGAGCAAAGCTGATAAAGAGTCAATATAAGGATTATAGTTGAAGTCATGTGAATAGATAACAAAAGAATGAGCGTTCAAGGGAAGAAGATATGCAGACAGCCTTCTTAAAAAGAAGTGGAAGGCAGGAGATTGTTCATTTCCTCCATGACTCATCTGAAGAGTGATGGAAGATTATATCGTTGCAGAAACCTCCAAAGTCTTTTACCTTTTAATTAATGTTTGGTCAGTTATTTCAAAAGCAACTGAGAATGCATTAGTTTGCCTGATTTGACTGATTAGTTTGATTGATGTTAGACATCTAGCAGTTTGCCTGGAATGAAGACCGTAGAAATTTGAGTGAAAATGGTTGGGTGGAAATGAGAAGTTGAGCTTGCAGATGAAGCTGGGAAGGGAGAGACTGGAACATATCATTTGCAGATGGCATACTTGGTTTGCATGCGGTCAGGGAAGGGAGGTAAAGCGATAGCTTGCACTAAGATCAGGAGGTCTGAAGTTGGCATAGAGCAAGGAGGCAAGGTATAACAGCAACATTGTTATGTCATCTCAAAGTCTGAGAAATTTAGTGTAAACAGTAGTAAGACTGTAAGAATAGGAAATGGTAGGAGAAGAACATGTTGATAATTATGCTAATACTGCTTCAGATGAGATAATGTTTATGACTGATCTATTCCGTGTTTTCCAAAGGTATTTAGGTTTTCAGTTCCATGGGCAGGGTATACATGCTGATGCAATTTAAAATGCATCTCTATTTATGCCTAGGGGAGTTTGTATACTGCCTGTGGCTTTGATGATGAAATAGAAGGAAAGGGCTTTCCCTTCTTGAAAAGCCTGTGTTATGCAAAGCTTCTCAAAGATCCTCTTGTTTTGAATTCTGTGATATCAATCAAGGATTTTCTTTCCCCCTTCCTTTCCCTCCAGTGGCTTAATGAAGCAAAGATTATTCAGAGACTTGTGGAACTGATCCATTCAAGCCAGGATGAGGACGTGAGTATGACAAGACTTAAGTTTTGTCTTTGTGGGTAGCGGGTCCTGTAAGGTCCAGAAGACTCTCTCTGCCTCTATGATAATGCCCAGGTGACTTATGGAAGGGGATAATGAGGATGGTCTGTATGGGTGGACATCCTGTCCTCTGGTTGCTCAATACCAAAACATTTGTTGTATTTTTAATCTGGTTTTGACTTATTTTACTACTAATTTCTTAGTTCATTCTGCCACTACATCAGTTCGTCTCAATATCTACAGTCAGTGGTAACTTCCTTGGTTTTAAGTAGGAACCTGCTATTTGGAATGGGCTGTTGAAAATCTTTTTAAATTAACCAATTTGCTGTAACTTTCAATTCTTTTTAGACAATAAGTAAGTAGACATTCAGTTGTAGAATCTACAAGATGCAGTTCTCTGAGCCCATGAAAAGACATGCTGAGTATTAAATTTTGAGTGCTTTTTTTTTTTTTTTTTATTCTGTCAATAATTTTCACAAAACATCCAAGCCAGGAGCTCTAGGTCTGGGTTTCAGTTTCCTACGCTATCATTTCACATTTGGGTGTTGACTGCCATCCCTGATGCTGAGCAGGAAAAACACAAGAAAGCGTGTTGATCTCTAGCTGGTCTACTTTGGCTTAGGTGGGGATGGCAGCACTTGTTAACAGGTTCCTGTGAGTGTCAGTAGCAAAGTGAACTGGGTGGCACAGGATTCTTTTGGTGTAGTGTCAATGCCGACACTATGATTCCCTCATCTCATCACAGCAAAAAAAGCCCTTTCTGAGAGAAAAAATGGGAAGTAACACGCTGATTTGTGTGCCTTCAGCAGTGCTATCTTACGGATAAATGCTAAATTACAGCATAAGATCTTACACATACAGTAGCTACAGAGAGTCTTTGATTGATAGCCAGAATGAGATGATTAATTTATCAAAATACTACTTTAAAGCCTTTTAATACATAGTAATTAAATTGTAAAGGGTTTTATCAAGCCATTTATTCTCTTCATGGAGGAAACCTCCTGAGTCGTGAGAAGTAAGAATGAAATACTTGTATTTGAAATTTGCAAGTTAACACACTTGGTCAGGAAGATGAAAAAAGAATCCTCACTTTCTGAAATCTTTAACTGCATTTAACTGTTAAGTTCAGGAAGACCTCTTTGATTTTAAAATCTGTTAATGCTTCTAATAATTCACATCAATGTTGTATTTAACAGATGAAAATCTAGAGCATGGTAGCACTTGTTTTGAAAAATTCTCATTTATTCAGTTTCTTGTATTCCCAGCGATGTTAAATTTTTTCTGATGGCCAGAACGAGCCATGTAGAGACATTAGCACTGAAACATGCTCTATGTCATTGTTTACAGAGGCAATCAAATGCTTCCCAGACCCTGTGTGATATCATAAGATTGAGCAGAGACCAGAGCAATCAACTCCAGGATATACCTGAGCCTGATCCCCTTCTCACAGCACTGGAATCGTAAGTACCTGTCAGAGGACTGTTGCTAAACTAATTGCTACTAATATTGTCACTTACTGATAGCTCTCTAGAGACACAAACTATGCATGTCAAGCCTTTGCTTAACTCTTGGCATTTGTGCCAACCATTTAATATAGCTTTTAAATTGTAGCATCACCTAACTGCCTCTGTTGAGATTTCTGTGGTTTGTAGCTCTGTATGAAGGCAGGAGATTGGGGTTAGTGATCCCCAAAGCTCACAACCTAATTCAAGATGAGGTGATACTAGCGAGTGTGTTAAAACACTCATAGTGAATTTGGAGAAAGGTGAACTGCGATGGCAATAGTTGAGGCAAATCCCACAAAGACAAATCTTAAAATTCCTGCATGGACAGTGTTCCGTGGAGGTTTAATTTGGATATTAGGAAAAATTTCTTCACCAAAAGGGTTGTCAGGCATTGGAACAGGCTGCCCAAGGAAGTGGTGGAGTCACCATCCCTGGAGGTATTTAAAAGACATGTAGACATGGCACTTAGGGACTAGGGTTAGTGGTGGACTTGGCAGTGCTAGGCTAACAGTTGGACTCGAAGATCTTAAAGGTCTTTTCCAACCTAAATGATTCTATGATTCAGTCATACTTGGCTAATCAGTGGCTCTTAACTGCCCACTGGTGAACATGCTGCATGTACCATATAGACGGGTTTCAGATCATCAAGTTGCCGTTCTTCAAAATGGGGAAGCAAATGCTGTGACAAGAGAAGGAATTTCTCACTGTAGTACCTCATATGTCACCATGCGCATTGTTTTGTATGGGGCACTATCAGTTTGCCTTCCAACCTTTGCTGAGGTCTGCTTACACACTCTCAGTGTCCTCTGGCATGGTGTTTTGGCTCCCGAGTCAAATATCAGTTGTAGATTTCTTAACTTAAGTGAACCTTGGGATGCCTGCACTTCCACAGAGATCAGGTGGTGCTGAGATGCTGCCTGATACATTTCATCAAAGACTGCCTTGCCTGCCTGTTACTTAGACTGAATCATTAATCTCCCTGGTTTTATTCCACAAATTTGGTTGAACCCTGAAAGAAGTAAGCCTGCACACTTTAAATGCCTCCCTAGCCCTCCTTGATCATTCAAAAAGTCATTCCATTTACTTGTGGTGTTAGGGCTAGACGGTGACAATTCAGATCTCTTCTCTCTGTGTACCATCCCTGTGGATCTCCTAATACACTGGAGTTGGTGTCAGCTATTTCTTTTTCCTCAAAGCCCGGTCACCTGTGACTGTCATGAACTCTCATGTCTCAGAAACATTGTGCAGTGCTTTAGAGATGGCACATCACAACGCAGATACGTAATTGGTTTGATCATTTTCTAACTTCTGATTGATAAACTTCGCAGACAAATTTGTAAATAGAGATACTGTTGTCTTTTATTAGGCCTGGTAGTTTGGCTGGAAAATGTAGAAAAGCTGTTTTGGTTCATGTTTTGTGATGCTTGCAGATGATCTTGTATAACCTACTTGAAGGTAGTATGTCACTAAATAATTGTGGGGAGGGGAATCTAGTGATTTCCATCATTTGGAAACTGTTGGGGTGTGTTGGGTTCTTCTAAAGATGTGATCGAGTGATAAATGTCACTAGCATACAGTCGGCAAAAGCAGCATTTGTAGTGTTTCAGTTTTTCTAAGTTGTGTTTGATAGGTGTTGTCTTGAAAAAAGGATGTAAGGATGCTTGTGATCCCAGCTAGCGGTGCGGAGCACTTTACAGAACCTGTCAGTCTATGTCCAGACAACTTGCAGTGAAACTTGGAAGAAGTTTTTTCATTGGAAGTTTGGTTTTGGGGTTTTTTTTCAAACGCAGAACTAACTTCTCTAGTATTACTGGGGGAATACATTGATAAGAAGCTTTCAAAGAGTATTTTTGTTAGGAGTTATTTCCCAAACAATGTTAAGTATGAGTTGTGTACCAGAACATGTTGATTTTTTAAGTGTACTCTATTCCCTTGGCATTGTTTCTTTGTAATGTAGCTTTAAATTATTTATGTTAGCATGTTTACCGCTTCCTACATTTGCTTCAAACCTAAGAACATTTATGGGAGAGTCAACATGAGATTGAAACCTAAAAAGGCTCTTCTAGGCCTAAAGGCACCACTTTGACAGAAAAGGGATGAAACAAGAGGCTGGCAATCAATAATATAGCATCTATAACTAGGGCTTAAAATTCCTATTTTCCATGTTTTTGTCGACTCGTAGCTTGCTTAATTTATGTGACATTGCTCCTGATTCTGAGCTGTCGGTTCATACATGAATATCAGGGGCATCTGTTGGGACAGGAGCTGATGTGAGTAGGTGAAAGCAGGACGTGAATCGTGCTGCACACAAGCACTGAAAAGCCATGGGCTCTGCAGATGTGCACAGGATCTTTCACGGGCTTGATGTGTAACTCTGCACCTGCTGGGAAATGTTCTTTCTTAAATGCTTCATTTTCTTTACTGTGTCTACAGAAATAAGGCAGATCTGGCCTTTTGTCCCATGGCCTGCCATAATGCTTTCTTGTCAAATAGCACAATGTTGGATTTTCAGTGCAGATTGCATCCCTGATTCCAGAGCCTTCAGCATCTCATCAAGCCTGTATCAGTTTTAAGCCCTTTAAAGTTTGGAGATGAGCTCCAGCTTGGTCATTTCACCTGGGAAGCCCAGGGCCTTTAACGAGGGTCATGGTTCACTGTGGTGGGAGGTGTGGCGGGCCATGGAGAATGCAGTACTTTCAGACTTTTTCAGTAATTTTAGACTTTCTCGGTAGTCGTAGACTTTCTCAGTAGTTTTAGAGAGAGATGTGGAACCCTGCTGCGTGTGGGGCAGAACATTGCTGCCCATGGTCTTTCATGAGAGCCTTGGTGACACCAGTGGTATAATTTAAGCAAGTTTCCTTGATTATACAAAGAATTATACAAAACTGCAATTTGAAGTTTGCCTCATACTATACTCTGATGGTCTTTAGCTTCTTCCCCCTCTCCCTTCGCTCTCCCTCCCAGTTGCCTTCACTTCCCTGGTGCTCTCTGTGTATGCACTTTGCAAGTTTTCAAGGACTACCTGTAACTTCCAGGAGATAAATAAAAACGTTTTTGCACTTTAAAAAAACATTTTGAAGAGTCATTATACCACTTCACTGCTTAGAAGAAAAAATACTTTGAACGAAAGTGATGTTTTGCACAACTTACCTTTCTGCTGAAGGTCACATCTCATTACTTTTCTTGGCTAATTTTTCCAAGCATTGCTGGTAACCTTTGTTGATCTTTGGATAAGTTTTTTTTAATCTATGAATCATGAATTAATGATCAGCTAGTGCAGCAAGAAGGAGCCATGATCAAGGTTATGGAATAAATAGCAAATCTAGATTTTCAATAACTGTTGGCTGTATGCAATAAAAGTGAATTCAGTTAATCACGGTAAACTGTTACTTCTTTTTCCTGACTCTGCCTCTTGTGCTTGTGCTGATGGAGTGTATTTAGTTGCTACTTATTAAAATAATTTTCTCTCATGCATTATTCATGTATTTTACATTTTTATCTCGTATTTTATTTATACAAATGTAAATGAGATTTTTTTCAAATGCTAGAAAATAGTAAAAATTAGGCTGTGAACTTGAGTAATACTGTTTTTAGCTGGACATGTGACTTAGCAAGTCAAGAAAGGCACTTGATGAGTACTGGATTTTGGAGGACTGTCATTAACATCCTCAGAATTAGCATGAGGAAAGAATCTGAATACAGAGGTGGAAGCAGGCACTGCTGCAGTCAAGTAACTGTAGACGAGTAACAGTGCCAGCCTGAACCTCATATTCCTCATATCTATTATTCATTTAGCGTGGTAAATAGTAGAGAGAAGAGTGGGCTGTTACTTTTATGCTAATTCTTCTTCAACTCTAAGGCCATGTCAGAATAATTTTTAATGCTAGAAAGGACCAATGTCATTATTCATTCTGACTCCAACAGTCTTCAACACTTCACTTGGTGATCCCTCCACCTGGCCCCAAATCTGTCAGTATTTGGAAGGCGTTTTATCTTGGTTTAAGGGCTCAAAGAGGTGGTGAATTGATTAAGATATTTCAAGGGGATAATAGCTAAGACTACTAAAAATATGCATTTTATTTACAGTTTGCATTTGTTGGCCTCTGTTTCCAGGTGCTGGATCTTATTATGCCACTGGCAAATGATAAACGTCAGCTTCCACTGTTTGTTGTCTTCTGTGATTCTGATGGATAATTTTAGACCATCAGCTAATAGCTTCCTATTGTCTTTAATAAATTAAATTGACTGAGTTAACAATTGGGTTGTCTTCCTGTTTATAACTAAGAGGTATATCCTGTTGATAAAGGAGAATGACAAATTGGTTTGGAGTCTAGGTGTTTATAACCAGGTCTTGCCTTAGTGATGAGTAAGCGAGTTCAGAAACCTGGTGTAGAACTGTCCTGGTTTCAGCTGGGATGTAGTTAACTGCCTTCCTAGTAGCTGGTACAGTGCTATGTTTTG
Source organism: Haliaeetus albicilla (assembly GCF_947461875.1). NCBI lineage: Eukaryota > Metazoa > Chordata > Aves > Accipitriformes > Accipitridae > Haliaeetus > Haliaeetus albicilla. Next base: position 834,769 of record NC_091496.1, on the reverse strand, counting down.
AGTTCAGTATGTGAAGAATGTTGATAACACTGATGTTTTCAGTTGTTGCTCAGTAGTGTTTAGACTAGAGTCAAGGATTTTTCAGCTTCTCATGCCCAGCCAGGGCACCTGACCCAAACTGGCCAGCGGTGTATTCCATACCATGGGACGTCCCATCTAGTTTAGGAACTGGGAAGGGGGGCGGGTGGGGGGGGCAGGGATTCACCGCTCGGGGACTGGCTGGGTGTCGGTCGGCGGGTGGTGAGCAATTGCCCTGCGCATCATTTGTACATTTCAATCCTTTTATTACTACTGTTGTCATTTTATTAGTGTTATCATTATCATTATTAGTTTCTTCTTTTCTGTTCTATTAAACCGTTCTTATCTCAACCCAGGAGTTTTACTTCTTTTCCTGATTTTCTCCCCCATCCCACTGGATGCGGGGGGAGTGAGTGAGCGGCTGCATGGTGCTTAGTTGCTGGCTGGGGTTAAACCACGACAAGAACCATTCTTGTCATATGAAACTTTAGAGAGGAATGTCTTTATTCTTTCTCAAAAAAAAAAAAAAAAAAATTGCAGCCTTTTTTTCCAGAAGACCCAGAAGTGGGTATTTTGTGAATAAAGCAACTGCCAAATACTTCTAATTCTTACACTGCTAATGTGTGTATGTTGATCAACAGGCAGGAATGTGTAGAGCAACTCCTGAAGAATATGTTTGATGGAGAACAGACTGAAAATTGCATAGTGAATGGAACACAAGTTCTTCTAACATTGCTGGAAACAAGGCGCTCTGGGTAAGTTAGCACTTGCTTCCCTAGCAAGAACAATTTTAGGAACTCAGATCTAGTTTTACTCAGTCAAAAAAGGAAATTTTTTGGCCTAGTGTGAAGTGCTGTCTAGAAATGAGTACAAGAAAAACTGTTTGGTTTATTGATGCAGTCACTGTATCTCATGGCAGCTGTACCAGTTGGCAACTGGGCCCTTCTATGGGCTCTTGTAGTTCTCTTGCACATGTATAGCAAAGTCTTGTCCGCAGTAGCAGAGGTCTTGCAGCAGAATGTATGCAGAATGGGGGAGGAAATGATGCATCGTGCATAATCTGTGTGATGATGTGTGCATATATATATATGGCTGTATAGTTTTAATTTTGTTTTTTAAAATTATATCCACCCTTTTTTTTTTTGTGGAGACAGAGGAGAGAAAAGGCAAAATAGAGTTCTGGGGAGGAAGGGAGACATTGAAAATCTCAATTTTTAAAAAAGGAGAAAATAAGGAAGAGTGAAGGAGGTGATGGAAGATTAGGAGGAGGTACTGGAGACTAGGACAGAAGATGGCACTGGACAAACAAGTTGCTAGTCAGAAAATCATGTGCAGGTTAAAACTGAAAAGTTGAGATGCTAATTCTGCTGTGTCTTGTGCCCAGGATCTCTGAAGATTTATAAGTTGGAGGCTTAGGGGTTCCTATCTAGCCCATTCCTGCCTTGCTGGAATTACATTTCATTACTGAAATGAAAGTATTTCTTTTATTCCAATGTGAGACTGCTGTTGGAATGGGCTAGCAATAGTTGTTGTAACTTACTGCTTGCCAATAAAGAGGTATGATAATGAGCACAGCTACATGCCTGCTCGAGGTTTTCATCAGTTAGTATATTTATGTACATCTTTTTGAACACTTGTGGAAGGTTTACAGTTTTTAACAAATGTTTATAGTGAACTCTTGCTGATGTAATTTACTTTTCAAATGTTTGGAAAGTCTTAAAAATCAGGAAGCACTTCAGTAATTTGTTTGTTAGCTCTGCAGACTTCCCACTTATCTCATTCACAGTTTTGTTATGTGAATATCATCTTGTAAATGATATATTAATATAATGTAGTTATGTAAATATATTCATTAGCTGAACATTATTATTTTTCATATTCATAGCTATTTTTCAAGAGAAAATGACCAATATGGACAGTGTGACTGGAGACCATTTTAAGATTTTGTCAAATCTTAACCGTTGTGCTTTTCTTCTTTACAGGGTAGAAGGACTGATGGACTCATACACTCAGGGATTTGAAAGGTCTTACACTGTCAATAGCAGCATCTTACATGGTATTGAACCAAGGCTAAAAGATTTCCACCAGCTGCTGCTCAGCCCTCCCAAGGTAGGGCATCTCAGCCTTTCTCAGGAGCAAATGGCTTCTGACCTGCATTTCAGGGTTTCCCTTTCCTTACACACAGGCTTCCTGGATATTTTCTGAAAGTGCCATATGCTGGAACCAGCGAACATCTTTTGAAGAAAAATGCACACTTAAAGTTTATAATTCAGGTGCTTAGGGACTAGGCAGTAGGAATTTTGAAAGCCATTGTATTCAAGTAAAACCAAGAAGTAGAGATACGTTGGGATTGGTGGCTTGTGTAAAGATGGTTAAGGGGTGAAGAGAAAGGAACTTTTAGTTAGTGGATATTTTGATTTTAATCTTCGGTTTTGGAAGTAGAAGTCTCACAGTGGTTGCATGACACTGTCCTCTGTGTGGGAAGATGGTTTAGGTTTACCTGAAGAGAATATTTATGAAATGAACTATTTATGTTTAGTCAAATCATTGTGCATACACACTCGAGGAAAGGAAATGTTGGTCCTCGCTGAGGTACTCATTATCTCTTTCTCTGATAGAAAACAGCAATCCTAACTACAATTGGTGTCTTGGAGGAGCCACTGGGGAATGCTCGTCTTCATGGATCTCGTCTAATAGCTGCTCTGCTTCACACAAACACTCCCAGTATTAATCAGGAACTATGCAGACTCAGTACCATGAATTTATTACTTGTGAGTAATACAGTGTGACACTGTGTAAGGGGAGAGGGGGCATAACTTTAAACTGGGAACATTTTTGCTTTCCCTTTCCATCTGTTCAGTGCAAGGTAGTTTGTTTTATGTGTGCCAGTGTCTAATTATTTTTCTAATCTGCTGAAAGTAGGAACATCCATCCTTAGAATAGCTTTTGTAATACGAATACAGATGCTTAGTATTTTGAACTGAACCTCATGCTTCAAATTAATTGTTACAGGAGTTTAGTAGTGCGTATGCAAAATAGTCTGGTTATTGAGAAAGCTTGGGTGTGTTGTGTGTATCAGCTCGCGTAATACTGAGGGGTGATCTTTTTGTCTAGCTGTGAACAGGGACGTGTTCTGAAAACTGCCGATATAACCTGGGCAGTCTTTCAGAAAATTATTTTTATACCTAGAAATTATTTAGTTAATATTTTCCTTATGATTAATTCAGCCACAGAATAGATAACTTTTTTTTTCAGTGTGTCTGTGCTGTGAGCCCTAGCTGTGTATGAGAGTATTTCCAGTGTGCTGAGTTTTATAGGAAAGTATACATTACAGCAGAGCAAACAGAGCACCTTCAACTATAAGTGGATACTGAGGCATATAAGTAAAATTGTTTTAGTGGAATTGCTGATTAAACAACTAGCTGGGCAGTGTTCTAATATCATTTGATTGTTAAAAATAGTAAGATACATCTAGAGTGAATTTTTTTCTCATTTTTTTCCAGGACTTATTTTTTAAATACACATGGAATAACTTTTTGCATTTCCAAGTGGAATTGTCCATAGCAGCTATTCTTTCACACTCTGTGCAAGAGGGAAAAACTATTACTAATGACCTAGAAAGCAAAGAAGAGGTGCTGAATGGAAATGTGGCTACAGAGAACTTAGAGACTCCAGAAAACAATACTGAGAATATCATGGTTACTCATGTAAGTCTCGTTGTGTCACCTGAGAATTTTAGATGGATTGATTCAGTCTGCGTATGCATTAACAAGAAAATGGTATGACTAACTGTTCAAGAGCATGGAGTTTATTTAAAAGTGTCTAGATATAACTTGGTTCTGTCAGTTCTGGATGGAAGTGTATTTGCTATTGTACATTTGTTTATAGCATCCAATTACAAAATAAACATACCACCCATCTCATTTAATGGGCTTGTGAATCCATTATTATTTAATTTTTTTTAGTAAAGATACATATAAACTTTGGACAAAAAAAAATAGTAACTACAAGTAGTTAACTACGTTTTAGCTTCTGGATTGTGGCCCCAATGATGACAACTTTTTGTTATGTTTGTAAAATGACAACAATGTTCTTCATTACTGCTCATGTGAAGCCCAAAAGCAGGCTGAAGATGTTTGTAGGTATTGCTGTTTTCCCTGGATCCTCTGAGAAAAAAATTGAGAAAGAAGAAACTTGAGCTCTTGGGAAAGATAAGTGCTGAACTTTAAGTTCTTGTTCAGTAGGAGTGAAGGAATGAACAAAAGTAACTATAGTTCAGTACAGACTTCCTAAGGCATGAGTCTTACTTTGGCAAACTTTTGAAATGTTCTTCCTATCTCTTCTTTTTTTTTTTTTTTCTCCCCTCTAGCTGTTCCAGAAATGCTGCCTAGTACAAAGGATATTGGATGCCTGGGAAGCCAATGACAAAATACAGTAAGGGATTTTGGGTTCAGAAGGCCTTTTTTCTAAGGCTGCAGATTAGAATATTGCCTTGAAGTATTCTTTCAATTATTTGGATAATTTACAACTTAATGGTGTCTAAAATGATTTGGATTTTGGTTGTGATTTGCAATTAGGATTATTTGCATGTTAAACAACAAATTCACCAAATAGGCATATAATTTGAAAGCATGATTATTTTTTTTAATGTTTATAACATCTCAACCCAAACACACAATATGCTTCTTTCTTGCTTTCTCAGGAAATTACATAGCATATTAACTTCTTTTTTTTTTTTTTCTTAAATGCATAATTATATTCTTCTTAGAGTGAACAGCTGTGTGGAAACTGAGGTGGGCAAGCATTTTTGCCCCAGATTTGCCCCACATTTAATATTCTAACTTTATAAAACAGTTGGATTTCATGCTGATTGCAATGATTATAAGAATGAAATAATTAAAAAAACCCTAAAACATATTAAAGTGAAAATATTATCTAGGCCTCTGTTTCTTTGTCTATCTAAATGTTTTGGTCCTCCCTCGCTATTTTGAGGTCTTTATGACTTCAAAGTGCTTTGTATTCCCAAAGTAATTATTTTAGGCTTACTGTCAGGCCATAATTGGTGGGTTGGGTTTTGGTTTGCTTTTTTTTTGTTTGGTTTGGGTTTGTTGGGGTTTTTTTGTTTGTTTTTTTCCCTCTGGCAACCCCTTGGGCTGTTGATAACAAATTTTGCTGATAGTTTCATTGCACAACTATCATTGTGCACAGTTTTGTAGGTAACAGAAATATCTGTGGTTGCTGCTTAAGAGTTTTCCTAATTAAATTAGGTAGGAACTAGAGCTCATACATATTTCATGCCAAACAGTTCCAGTCACCACACTGGAAAGAATTTTAATGGCAAGAAAAAAATACTGAGTTAACAAGAGGTATCTCAGATGGTGTGCTTTAAGAAGTTTGAGTTTATATGAAGATTATTGCATGCACTCAGTGAGGAGATGGAGTCAAGCACTGGGAGCCCCAGGGGTAGAGATTCCAAATTGAGAGCTTGGGAATTATTTCTTAAAAATCATCAGCAAGAATGGTGGTAATATTTTTTTCCTCTTGGATCATGGAATTTCTCCTTGGGTTCTCTTAGTTTCAGTTATTCCATATGTTCTTGATGAAGGACTTTATAACTACTAGAATTTAACTTCTAGGTAACCCACGTAATTCTTTTACTGCAGTCCATTTGATCTGCCTAGGTGATTAGAATTTAAAATAAAGTAAGTCTGGTCATCAGTGTGAGTTTATAGGAAACATCCATTTACTGTTGCCTTGCTATTCATGTAAATGTAGTAACCACCAGTTGTGGCATGGTTGATAAAAAGTATTTGGAAGTGTTGAAATAAAAGTTAATCTTGCATGTTTGCTGGCTGCATTCCAGCAGCGTGTTAAAGACTGCTCAACTCAGAAAAAATGTTGTATAGGTCCTCCCAGAGTATACAACCAAAGAAGACGGATACAACATTGCTGTATGCTGCTTTTATCACTGTGCACTTTAAATTTTTGAGAAAGCTTTGCAAGTGTGCTGGAAAACATGCGTTTCTGTAGAGAGCAATAGATCAGTGCCATGTGCCTTCGCCCCAGCTACGCACGGGTTTTTGTCCTCTCGTGCAGCTCTTTGCAGGTCTCTGATGAAGTGCTGCTGTAACCTGCGTCTGGGCGTGCCTGCGTGGTTCTGGGGGTACGTGGGGACCCCGTGTTCCCGGCTGCCCTGATGCAGGTGGGCTCCGACCCGAGGACAGTGGTGCCGGGGGTGGCTCTGGGCTCACAGCAGGACCGGTGCAGCCGAGGCGCTCAGCAGTGCCGTGGATCTGGGCTGGGGCTGTTAGCTCTCTCGTTGGTTTGAGGTGTGAAAGAAATTGCCACGAACCTGTGTGCAAAAAGGCTGTAGCTTAGCATTCGGAACTCATTTCCAGGTGTTTGTTTTATTTGAATAGTTCTCAACGCTGAATTTGGGGTTAGAGTGCTGTCCTTATTATAGGACATACGTACAGATATAGTTTGTATTGGCTTTGTACTCTGTTTTTTGCTACAGGAACATGTGGAGGGGCAAGACGTAGGGTTTTTTTCCAAACCGTCTAGTCTCCTCACCTGCATATGTTCAGCTCCAGCAGTAGGGGAAAGCCTGAGATAATTTCAGTATAAACTTAATCCTTTTTAGAGACTCAGGAGGTGCTGATCACACTTTTCAACGCGTGTGGAGGTCATAAAGAAAAAAAAAAAACAACTTGAAATGTAGCTGTAACTGCATGGGATGAGACGAGCTGATAACTGTCCGATAGTGTTGCTGTATTTGACCTGTCAGCTTAGACTGCTGCACACAAATCCCCCCAGCAAGGGCAGAGAAGAATTTATGCGAGCACAGCATACCAGCTCAAAATTAACTCTGATATATTTAGTGTCTTCCTCTCTCCCAAGGAAAAATAAAAGTCTTTATTATTATGCGTTGGCTCTGTTAGCATCTAGGAAAGAAACCTTTGTTTTACAGCTGGAGACTTAGTAACGTGAGGTGGAAGCTTCTTGTCATCCTGTTTGTAAGGAGTTTATTTTTGTTTAGTTTGATTCTGACCCACCAATTTTATTTGTGGTGGCTTGAGTCAACCTTCCAAAGATTGCTTCTTTGCTATCCAGTGAAGGAGAACTGATGAAGATTCAAAGTAACTTAGAGACTACTTGGACTTAGTGTTGGCTTCTTATATTTTTTTGAAAGGGGGAAATCTAATGGTTGTAGGTTAGTGTCTTTTGTTCTCTTGAATTCATCTGCTTAATACTTCAATCGCAAGTAAAACTCTAAAGATTTTTCAGTAGTAGTGATGTAAATTCTTATTGCTGTGAGTTTTCTTTAGTGGAAATTATAATCAGATTATTTATTTCTGCAGAAGTCTTTCAAAGTACCTGAGTAGAGCTTCCTCTTTGTAACTGGCTTAAATTTTATCTAGTGTATTCTGAACTGGACGAGTGATCAGTTTCCCTCTCAATACATGAAAAAATGCAGAAAGGTTCATTTGTTGTGTGTAACTCATCCCATGTCCTGCCTGCATGAGCAGAGGGCATTCCTGCTTGATTCTCTGCTGCATCTTCTATACTAACCCTGCTTGGAGTAATGTGTACATATGTCAGATTGTTGCAACAGTGGGGAACTCTTAACATGTCTAGATTATGAAAGCAGTTATGACTGTGACCCTGGGATTCCTGGTGCCTGTTATGTTGCTACTGGCTGTTTTCTCTTTTCAGGGCAGAAGGTGGAATGAGGCGAGGCAATATGGGCCACCTCACCCGAATAGCCAACGCTGTAGTACAGAATATGGAGAAGGGCCCCATGCAGACTCAAATTAGTGAGTTCATTAAAGGTACATGCTCCTTTCTCCATTTCTTTTTTTTTTTTTTTTTTTTCCTCGATTAAATAACCCTTGGAGACCTTTTGGAAGGACTTTTATTGCATGTATTTCATGGGGGTCCCTTTTATAATGAAAATAATTTTGAGTTAAATATCACAATTTCCCATAACTTAAAAAATGTCTGGACCAAATTTGGTTGCTTTTTGCTTTCATACAACTACACTGAAATTGTTGAAGCTTTGGTTTTGCAACCAGAGACTGAAGGTGACCTTTTTGTGCTAAAGAATGCTTCTTTTCTTCTGGATTTATGTGTGTGTTTATAGTGCTTGCTTACAGCATTCTAGGGTGGTGCTTATAAGTGGTGTTTCTATGCTCCCTTATTCTTATACCTGTCTGAGAGGAAGAGAGACACAAGAGTAAATGATCACAGAGGCCCTACATCTCCGCTTTGTCGGAGATACTCATATTGCCAGGTTTTGTCCATTGTAACTTCATTGGACATTATTTTGAGAACTAGTTCTATATGATATTTTTGTGTGAGAGGAAATAAGATTTTGATTCTGCATCTATTACGGGAAACAATGAGCACAAACATGATTTGAGTTTCCATTTTTGGCTTCTAACAAACATACCAAATGGTAATGTAGTAACTTGGTGTGCTGTCATATCTACATGAAAATTGGGAAGTTATAAATATTTTAGTAAAGTCTGGAAGTTTCACAAGTCCTGTTTATTTCTCTCCATTGTTTTGCTGTACTGGGTCTGGCTGGGGTGAAGGTAACTTTATTCATAGCAGCTGTGCAGTGCTGTGTTTTGGATTTGTGAGTGTGGATAACACACCACTATTTTAGCTATTCCTGAGCAGTGCTTGCACAGCACCAAGGCTCTTTCTTTACCCACTCTTTCCCCACCCTCGGGGACAGATGGGGGTGGACAAGAGGCTGGGGGGGACACAGCCAGACAGCTGACTTGGACTGACTGAAGGGCTATTCCATGCCATGTCCTCAGCAGTAGGAATTGGGGGGACGGTCTTTCCAAGGTAGCTCCTGCTCAGAGGCTGGCTGATGGGAGGCGGTGAGAGAGTGCCTTTGATCACTCTTGGGTTTTATTTTTTCCTTCTTTTCTCCACTTATTAAACTTTCTTTATCTCCACCCATGGGTTTTTCTCAGTTATGGTCTTCCGGTTCTTTCCTCCATCCTGCTGTGGGGTGGAGTGAGCGAGCAGCTGGGTGGGTGCTTAGCTGCTGGCTGGGGTCAACACACCACAATCCCCAAGAAAGAAAAGGAAGAAAAGAGTAGAACTTGAGTCACTTGTATGCTTGTTTTCAGAAAGTTATAGTAAAAGTTTTGTATCTTTAGCCCACTGTAATTCCACAAGTGTGTCAAGATTGTTAAGACCAGTGATAGCTTACTGGCTGGCCTAATGAAATTTGTTCCTTTCTCTGCAGAATTTACCATTTTTAGAAAATCATGAGTAAAATGTAATTCACTTTACAGAGCACTTACATAATGCATGCATTACTTAGCTCATGTGCAGTTGTATGTGTCTGCTCAAAAACTTCCAGGTAACCAGTGGGGCTAAGTGACTGGCTTTGATCCCTTCTCATTGAGTTGTGGTAATCTTTATGGTGACCTTTTATTACAGAGCTACCTGAAGATTGCAGAGGGAGATGGGAGAGTTTTGTAGAAGAGACGCTGACAGAAACAAACAGGAGGAATACAGTGGATTTGGTGAGAACAGTGATATTGTGCATATTTCAGATAGGCCTGCTATCTTCTGGACTTTCTTTAACTAAAAAAAAGTTCTATTTCTGGGGTTTTTTTCTTCTTTTGCTTGTTTTTATGACGTAGGCTTACAAAGGCAGAGTGTTTGTAGAAAACATATCCCATAATAGTTCTTCAAGCAGCAGCAGCTCTGATACATGGTGGTAAACTATAGTCCACGTTTCTGTGTTATTCACTGGGACAGTTCCTGTCTTCTGGGGTGTTTGGTCTTTGATTGTATTTGCAGAATTAAAGTATTTGAGCTTTCTTAGCTTTCACTTGTGCTTATTTTTTTGTACTTTTTTCAGGTGAGCACTCACCATCTGCACTCTTCCAGTGAGGATGAAGACATTGAGAGTGCTTTTCCCAATGAACTTTCTCTCCAGCAGGTGGGTTGACACATGCTCTTCACTATTCCTGGGAAGCTTGCTTCTCTGATTCACCCTTAATCTGTCCTAGTATAGAGCAGCTTCCTAAATTTTATTCTTTGTCAGTGTGTTCAGCTCTTTTGTGTTTTTCCAATATAGTTAGTTACGTGGCAGACTTCAGTCTAGACTCCAGTTGGGAATAAATTTGGCTCAGACTGCATGCAAGTCCCAGATACATGATGTGTCTCACATTTCTGTGAGGCTCTGCATATTTCTTGCTCTTTTCCTGGTTCTTTCCACACTAGGGGGCTGGGTCATCCTGAGGTTGTAGACCAGTTGCAGGGAGTTGCTGTAGTTCCCAGCCAACAAGGTAGTGTGCATCGCCTACTTGCAGTAGAATTGGAGCTGATAGTGGGGTTCTGCTTCCTCTTGGGCTGTGCAGTCTAATATTAAAAACTGAAAGAGCTATACTAAAATCTTAGCAGTAAAGAACAGTAAGCAGGAGCAGCAAGAGTGCTAAAAGCCCTTGACCTAGGAAGAAACAGAGGTAATTAAGGGTTCATCTGCATTTAGCAAAGATCTCAGGATCCTCAAAATCTGAGGTACTCTGTTAAAGCTCCATCAAATATATGGAAGCTGCTTTTCAGGATGAAATATTTAGACAAGTTCTTCCAATCTTTTTTGATGAATGTAAAGAACATTAGCAGAACATACAAGTTTCAACCTTTTTGGTAGGAAGCTACCTATGGGGAGTAAAAAACCAATCTCAATCTGAAATCTAGTTAAGGGTAAAAATGAGCTGAAAATAGTTTATAGTTATTCTTTTGTCCAAATACTCTAACTGCCTACTCTGATGTTACAAATACCTTTCTTTTCCTCAGCTGATACTTAGAAAGCGCATTAAAAAAGGGAAAATGCATTGTCTTTGTAAAAAAAAAAATTGTTTTGTCTTTTACTGTGACAAGTATCAATAGAAATATTGACAGGAGCCTGCAGAACTCCTCAGAAAGGAACATGGGTACTTCATATCACCTGCAGTGGAGTCACGACAAAATGCAGCTGCAGAGATGCATATTTGAATTACTTAGCTGTAGCTGGAGTGGGCTACCTACCAGTATTCAGAATTATCCTCCAAATAGGAGAAATTATCTGAAAAAATAAAAATGCAATGCGTAAGAGGAAATGTGAGAGTCTGTTTGGAGGCAGAAGCAATCCTTTTCATAAATAGAGAACAAGGCGTGGATGACAAGACAAGAATGTGACCAAAAGGATCTGGGCAATTATCCTGAGGTGCAAGCAAAAAAAGAGAAGACCCAAGCTGCTGCAGGAAACCAAACGTGATAGGTGGGAGTGTTGCCTCAAAGACATATGGAGTAATTTTCCCATTCTCCTTGGTGAATACCCAGTTGGAGGCAGTGAACTTCAAAAGTGATTTTTATTAGCAAAAGGTAAGGTAGAGGATAACAATGAGAATGATCGGTGGTGTAGAACATGACACGTGAAGAAAAGTTGAAAGAATTTGGTCCACTTGGTCAAGAGAAGACAAGATTATACAGAGACATATGCCTCATCCAGTAAGGAAGAGGGGTTTAGAGGAAGTCAAAAGTACCTTCTTGATGTCAGTGGTGGGTTTATATTGCAGTAAGGTAAATTTCATATTGCATCAGGGGAAAAGAAACAAATGAAAAAAACCCAATACAACATTTTAATAGAATAATGAAGCCAACAGATGGTTTACTGGGAAAATTTCATAACTCTCTTTGGAAGAAGTTAAAAGCAGATGAGAGAAGCATCTGTCCAGCACTGCAGAAGTCTGTTTGATCCCGCTTTGAGAAAGCAGGTTGTAGTAGATGATTTCTCAAAATTCGTCAGTTTTCTATGATATTAGTGCTTTCCTAGAATATGTGTTTTCAGCCGGCTTAACTGAATATCTTTGGACACCTTAATGATAGCTCTTTTTGGGTTCCGTTGCTCAGGCCTTCTCTGAGTACCAGATCCAGCAGATGACAGCTAACTTTGTGGATCAGTTTGGCTTTAACGATGAGGAGTTTGCAGACCAGGATGATAATATCAAGTAAGTTTATAAAACTTCAAGAGGCTTATATGTAGCATTTAAGCCTCTTTGCATCTAATCTTTCTTCTTTTGGTTCAGGTTTTAAAATGAACCTCACTGTGTACCTCCTCTGGCTTGAAACAAACAGAAGACTGATCAATGGCTTGGAAAACAGCTGACCTTTTTTTCTTTTTATAGGAGTCCACCCTGATCTCCAGAGACAGTTTTAGAACCAAGGAAAAGAGTTTCTTCATTTTGAAGAGAAATATTTTTAATAAAACACACAATTATTATCCAGCCATGTTCTAGAATAAATTTAATTGCACAGAAGGCAAAGCATTAGAGCTTACTCTAGGCAATTATACAGTTATTCTCCAGTGGCATTAAGTCCTTATTGAAATCAGGAGTAGAAAGAATAGTGTTCTGAAGCCCATGGAAAAATTTAGCCATTTTCTCTCTTCTGAAAAAGGAAACATAGATAAGGCAGGAGCAAATAACAGTTCAAAGAAGGCAGATATAGGTGGATTTAATGTTACGCGACTTGCTGAATTCAGTGTTTGGAATTTGTGCTGCTTTTATAGAACTACTGTAATCTAATTAAAACTGCAGCTCATCTTCTCACCCTAAAAGCTGTACCTAACAAAATTACTGGGTCTGTAATTATCTCGCTTGTCCATAACAGTTCAGAAATTGTAACCGTTTAGTATACAGTTATTGACAGATAAGTGCTCCAGGAGGATACCCAGTGTGTTTCCTGCTCGACGGTTTTGCCCATTCACTTTCATCTCATGGCAATGTTCATATCAGTCAAAGGAATTATTTGTCATCCAAGGTGACAGGGAGTGTATGTGGCATCCTAGGGCTGATACTTATGGGCCAGCAAATGTTGGGTCTGCTCTGCAAAGAACTGTGGGATCCTGATATCTTGGAATCCTGACAGAAACTGGAAACTTTTAGCCCAGAAAGCTCTGGGCATGCCACTTTGCTCCAACTCTTCAGCTGCTCCAGATCTGATTTATTGAGGATTCTTTTGCTGGTTCTGCTCAGATCATATTTTTAGCAACTACTGGGATCCATGAAATACCTCAAATAAAATGACAATGTGGAAATAGTTTGGCTGCTTCAGAGTTGCTTTCAAGGATGAATCAAAGTAGAGAGTCATAAGATCCCTAGGGTCGTCGGAGCTCCATTAAGGTGTTTGCCAAATAGTTGGGAGCTGTATTCTAACATGGAGAAAGATTTTGGAGTCCAGCTTTTCCTGTCTTTTTTCTTTATGAGCATTGTAGATGTCCAGAACTTTAATAAGGCCAAAAAGTTCCAGACTAGAATGAGAGTTTAATGGAACATGGATTACTTAGTTCTACATATTTTTAAAAAAATAAAATACACTTTTAACTTCTTATCAAATAGCAGCAAATATTGAACTTGTGTGTGTGTAAGTGGAGGGGAAGACTTAACTTATGTGAGGAGCTGCTGAAGGTAGGAATGTCCATTTTAAAATGAACATGAAACTGAACAAAATCTGTAATTGGGATGTGCTAGCCTTCTCTGTATTCGTGATTACAAAAGGAGGAATATACTACAGAACTCTTCTGGCATTGAACATTCTGAGTGGTGCTCCCTGTCATCTGTTTTCCAGCTGTTGAAAACTGTTGCAGATAGGAATTTGAATATTTTAAGAAATACTATTCATGTTTCAGTGTCCTGGTGATTTGCATGATGGTATTTTTTTTGCTAACTGAACAGTCTTGTTTAAAAGAAAGTAACACTGTCCAAACTCAGAGGTACATAGATATGGTGAAAAAATACTGCATTGACCCAAACTGTGCTAGTAGGTTGGAGTTTTTTGGCCTGTAGCACCCTCTGCTGTTCTTACAGTAGACTCTCTTGGGTGCAAATCAGAAATTGGGATATTTAATGATTTTTGCAGCATTCATGTCTTAGTAATGCGTTGGGGTTGTTGAGCCACTGGTAGACTAAGATTCCCTGAAGCTACTGTAATCATGTTAAAACAGGCAGGTGTGATCCCATCTGGATATTTCTGGGTATATGCCCACTGTGCAGGATTCGGTCTCTCTGGGTCTTGTCTCATGCAGAGGAACCCAGTGGAATTCTTGGGTGAACACAGGACTGGAATCCCAGAGCAGCTGGGTGCAGCTCCTTCTCTTTTTAATTAATTACGAGTTTGGGTTTTTTCTATAAGATTTGGTTCAGCTGGAAAGACCCGGTAAAAAAAATTAAGATAGCCTTTGTGCTGCATAGGTACCATGCAACTTGCAAAGTAACAGCCAGACATTGCTGTGGTTGCCATGAAGCCTCAAAATACCATATTATCAAGATAATGACAAAGGTTATTCATTCAGTTATTGAATCAGGCCTAAGCATGAAAATCTGAAATAATCTTTCATCTCAAAGAGAAGAGACTGTTGCACATAAGACAGAAGTGAATATTTGGGGAACAAATGCAGAAGGCGTTGAGTGTCTCTGTGGTTAGCTATCCTCTGGTCTTTTGTTGGGGGTGCAAAAGTGCTTTGTTGTTCCATGCCATCACTGAAGTTTCTTTCCCTTCTTTTTGCAGTGCTCCCTTTGACAGGATCGCAGAGATAAACTTCAATATAGATGCAGATGATGACAGTGTAAGTGGGCATTTTGGGATATTTATTTAATAGGACAGATTCTGGCAAGGTTATGCTTGAATCAGCTGTTGTCATTTTGAAAGAAAGAAGATTTGTATGTTATTTTCGTCAATGAAAAGGTGTCCTTGTAGCTGAGTCCAGTTAAGGAACTCAGGGTATTACATGTGCCCTCAGAGAATCTCCCTACAGTTCATAGCTTTGGTGAGGATCTTCAGAAATAGTACTCTACATTGAAGGACTCTCTCTCTCTCTCTCTGTGCAGTGTCAGTCTGTTGTCCTTATTTTTACTTTGATAATCTTTCCATGCACAGACTAGGAAAAACTGCAAATAGAGAGGACTTACGGGTCTAAATATTGCCATGCTGTTTCTTGCCTTTTCTCTTTTATTGACCTAAATCAGTACTCGTTGAAAAAGCTGGACAGTGGCTGAAAGAGGTGATTCCAGGCTCATCTCCTGACGGAAGCTTGTTTTTGTCAATACTAAGACTTAGGTTTCCTCAGTCTTAAAATGCTTTCTTTTTCACTTGAACAGTACTACAAAGAGTTTTTCTTCTCTCTTTTGGCTGCTCTAGACAGTGCTGTATAGATACAGAAAATTTGTTTTCTTTTTGAATCTGCCAGCTAAGTCTGCAGCCACCACTAGCTATTTATACGCTCATCTTAACTTGTTTTTTTTCTGAGTAGGCAGTTTTTGTGTGTGATGAAATTCTAATGCAGCCATTGGTTTGGACTGTGCATCATCTGGAAGTCACCATTAAGTCTTTTGATTGAGAGATCCCAGAACACTCAAATAGGCAGACCATTTGTATATTTATGCGGATACCTCACTTTACTGGTGTCTGAAAACTGTCATTTCCAGAATGGAAGGTTATATGTTTTGAAGCAGGGGGTGTGTGCACATGAGTTAAGTGTTGTCATATTTGCTTAGAAGCTCCTTGCAGTTCTGTCAAGGAGAATGCAGTCATTGAAAGAAATTGCACTGTGGGTTGTTAGTCGAAGCGGGACAGTTTGCATACATGGCATGGCTTTATTCTCTAAGTTCCAAGCTGGTCGGTTTGCAAATGTATTCTTAAGGTCATTTGTTCCAGCCCTTTTCTACAGTGACTTTATATCCCTGCCACTGTGAGGGATGCAGAGAGATTTACATAACAGAATAGCTATGAGGCAGCGTGCAGGAGTTCCTGCTGTTTTGGAAGGAGTGTAGGCTGAGAAACTGTTGTGTGTGTTTCTTCATCTATCATGGGCTTGCTGCTTCTGAGCACACTGTGCTATTATTACTCTTCCACAGCTGAACATTGCTTGCTGCACAGCTTGGGATGTACAATGAAAGAAATGCCAACACCTTTATGGTATTAGTTGTTTACAAATGCTGTTCTATGAACTTCCTCATCACTGAAGCTCTTGTGTCTGTCTCCAAAGAATGAATGGAATTTGATTTCTTCTTAATATTATTTTAGCCCAATGCTTCCCTCTTTGAAGCCTGCTGCAATGAGCGGATCCAACAATTTGATGATAATGAGGAAGAAGAAGATATCTGGGAAGAGAAGGAGATAACCTATGCAACCCAAGTTAAATCAAGAACACGGTAAGGTGAAAACAAAAGATCGATTTTTTTTTTATTATTATTATTATTTATTTATTTTCCCCTAAATGCTGTGAAACTGTACATTTCAGTTAAGTGCATGTTTAATTGTTACTTATGTGCTGTGAGGCCTTTTTCTAACGGAAACCAGAGTGCTTTCCATGTCACACTTCTGCAAAAAGAGGTGATGGTTTGTCTTGAATGTGAAACAAAGATCCAATTTGAGGGAATGCAATAATGATGGAAACACCTAATTACTGAGTCTGTTGTCAAAGAAATTAAAAAAAACCCCCACCCTTAGTTCAGAATACTTAGAACTTACTTACTCTTTTCTTCATATTTGAAGAGGAGGAGGCTGAGAGAATAGTAAGACTGAGGGAAGTAGACAGAATATTCTTTTCAAAATGTTGAAAGAGGAAAAGTAATATTTTACATGAGAGTGAGTGACCTCCTGTGGTGCATCTCTGGCATTGCAAATCATTTACAATCTTTCATCCCTTTGATGTGGTCAGTTATTAAATGAAGTTACTTCTATAATTCTAAGTCTGAAAATATGATCAAATGAGACAGGAAAAATGGCCAAGACCTTAGTGTTTATTTGCATAGCATCAATAAACGGATTGTCTTGTTCATACACAGAGTCGATATTACACTAGTATTCCCCTCATTTGCCACTGTTTTGTCTGCTCATATCAATATCCAGCCCTGAATATGTCACTGCAACATATTTCCCATTACAACTCTGCAGATGCATTTTGACAAGTAAAGCACATAGGGACTTCAGTGGAAGTATCTGGAGGAGTGCCTGGTATTGTCTGTCTGAGCTTTGTCTCTTTTTGGGAAATAAGCTCTGTAAAAGGCATTCAGCATCACTTGGTCAACTCGCATTTTGTATTTTCTCCCTGGGGCAGGGAGGAAGCAGGTGAGGGATGAACTGGATGCTGTAAGGGTTTTTCTAATTCTGAGTTCTGCAATTTAGATTTGGAGCATCTCAGACCTCAGAGAGTTCATCAAAAAGTGATCTTGAGAATGGAGATCATGATGGTAGTGTGGACTCCGAAGAAGAGGAGGAAACAGAACAGCAGCCGCCTCCTTCCTCAGCAAACAACAACAAGAATAATATTTCTGAGCAGAAAGATTCTGACTCCTCTGAAGGTAAAGAGTTTAAAACAGCACCATCCCACTGGTGGGATGAGATCTGCAATCATCTCTTCAGAATAGCAGTTTGCAAATCCCCTGGTTTCTATGGCTATTCTGTAATTCCACCTGTGCAGATAAGAGTGAATTTCAGTTTCATTTTTTGCCTCTGAAATATTAGTGAGATTGAGCCCTGCCAAGCTTCTTCAGAATAGTAGTGTGATGCTTCAGTTATGCTAAGACAGCTACACAGGTACAAGTTACCATACTACCACTAGCTCTTTTAGTACAAATACTAATGAACAAAATATTATTGGAGCATTAAGACATTAACTCCTTACATTATATTATGAATTTTATGCAGACCCTTGCCAAGTATCTCCACACTCCATGTAGATGCTGCATGTAGGTCTCTTCTGCCTAACTGCCTTTCTAATTTTAGTTTGCATGTTGCAAACCCATTCTTACAATGCCTAGAGGAAGGCTGGAGAGGGACAAGGTTTTCCCAGATCACAATGCAAATAAGGCTATATAAATTCATGAGACACACAGTGTTGTCAGCAAAACCAATTTGGTCAACTGAAATAGAGACAAAAATGTTAACATTCATTCCTTGTTTGGTGAAAGTATTTTCAGTTTAAAAATGTTTCTTTTCCTGGGTGTAACTGTGAGCTTAATGCATATTTATTCCAGTAATCAGCTCTCTACACCCATTTGGTAGTCTCAGATATTTTCGATTCTTATTAGGAAGAACCAGTATAAACAACACAAATGGCAACCTGTGGATAGTGTACATCAGTTTAGTTACCCTTCTAGAGACTTTGGTTCAAATTCTTGTTCAATTTTTGAGTGAGTGTAAACTTGGTGGATCTCTCCTACTCTCAGTTTTGTTGCGTGCAAATCAGTTTGCACAACAGGCCTCTGCAATCCTTTCTTGAGAAAAAGGTCTTGAAAAATGCTTTTTAAAAAATTGTGATTGGTAGGGATAGAAGTATGTTCTAATGAATAAGGAGTAGGCTGGGACCGTAAAAAACAAATTATGTTCTTAGTTTTGCTCAAGATGACTTCTGTGATCTTAAACGTTTTATTCCATATATCAATTCCTTACCTGTAATTGCCAAAATTAAACAGTTAGTGATTGAAGTGGTTGAAAGCCATGCCACTTAGCTTTTGACAGGAAACTAAGGTACTTAGAGTTCAGTTGCAAATCACTGGCTGAAAGAATGAAGACATTCATAATGTCATTTTTCTTAACTGATGCTTCTTTCTTGTGGATAACGTTAGTATTTATCAGAAGAGGGATTTTCAAGCTGATTGTCTAAAACATGTGAGACAGGAAGCTTCCTGTAGATTTTGAAGGAGTGCCATTGGATGGTCTTTCCTTTTTTGTCTCTGGGATCACTTTTTGGGATGTCCAAAGATTCTAAAAACTGCTAAGCATTCCAGTCCATTGTTCTGTGTCTCTAGGGTCTGGATGGACGGCTGTGTTTGAGCCCGTGAACTCGAAGCCCCCTGCACCCTGTGTTGCCATGGATGTTGGATCGAGTGTATGGGATTCAGCAGCTCCAGAGAACACCACGCCAGAGGAGAAAGGATGGGCAAAGTTTACAGACTTCCAGCCTTTCTGTTGGTAAGAGAGGCACACATTCTTTCTTTATAACTTTTGAATGAAAGAATATTTGAAATACAGTTTGATGGAGTGCATTTACTGTGATATTTTCTTCTTCCCTTTCCCTTCCCCTTGCTACACCTTTTATTTTTTAATAAAGTCTGAGTATTCTGGATCAGGGCTTCATACTTCCCTTTGTCTTCCAGTGCTTCTAACTGGTGTTAGCATTCATGTCTTATGATACAGGAATACTTTATGTATCATCACTGCTGCTACACTAGGAGTATAAAATAAGTAAATGAATACGTTTTTTAGAAGTTAAAAGCCCTAATGATTTCTTCTCTTGGGAATATTTGGAAGCACAACCAAGATATCTGTACTTCATTCTCAAGACTTTTTCTTCCCCTACTTTAGCTCAGAATCAGGTCCACGATGCAGTTCTCCTGTCGATACAGAAAGCAACGATTCAGATGGAAACCCGAAGCAGAGTCAGGACAAAAACTGTAAGTGAGAATGTTACCAGACAAAACAGATGTATTATTTAAGCTGTTTGGAATTTTGCAGAGCGTATCAAGTCTGCTAGGGAGAACTTCCCTCCACTGTCATCTGCCTTCTCTTCCTTGAAGGCTCTCTTTCGTACAGAGATCAGTCTATTAAAAGAGTAACTCAGAAATCCTGAATGCTTGTTGGGATAATATTATTCAGCGAGAAAAGGATGAAATTTAAGTTAGTGAGAGTTGATGTCACAGAGTCAATCATTTGTAAACTGTTCAAAAGTCCTATTCTAACTGTATGCTTGATTATAAAATTACTTGCCAAAAATTAAAAGGATGGGGTAGGTTATACTATTGGTAATTGTGCTGAGCTAGTTGGTTAGCCTCAGTCTGATTTCTCTCCCTCCTTTCTGAGCAAAGAAAAATAAAATTTAACAAAGCACTTTGATGGAACTAAATTAAACTTTTGTCTGTAGTAACCACTGAAAGGTGGCTAATACTGGAAGGGAGAGCACAGTATCTTTTTCTGCCACATGCATTTTCTGGTATGCTCTCCCAGCAGAGCTAGAGGTTCAGTTCAGTAGAGCTCAGACTGGCTATGATGACTGCTTTATGTATTGCACATTGTTTAAGCCTACCTGGGTAGTGATCTTCAGTCAGGCACTGTGCATTACATCAAGCAGTGTGAGCAGGTACCAACTTCAGAAAGAAAACCACTCTCTGAGACTACAACACTTCTATGCCACTTTCGTGAGAGGCTTTTCTTGCTAGGCTTGTATGTGGAATGGAAACCAATGAACACTTCAAAAAGTATAGCTGCTTAAATTATACCACAACAAGTTCTCAGAGCTAAGTTAAGTTAGCAAAGACCCCAGGGACTGCCTTAATCCTCTGTTCAGAGTTATCACTGTTCCACAAGTGAAGAAAATAGTCTCCTCTGTTACGTGTTTAAACACAGACGTGAGGTGGCAGGTGGAGAACACTGATTTGTGGGGTTGGGTTTTTTTCTCACTTGCAAAAATAATATTGCATGCTGTGGGATCTGCACAGAAACCGTCATCTCAAAATTTGCAATAATTGTAAACACTCCATTTTACACCACCCTACTTATTCGGGATTGTACCTGGGGAGTTGTTCCTGTGGTTTTGTTAATTTTGCAATGTGAATTATTTACTTTTCTCAGTCAGCGCTGCCTCTCCCTGTGTTTGGAACGTGTGCGTCACGAGGAAAGCACCGCTGGTGGCCTCAGACAGCAGCTCCTCTGGAGGCTCTGACAGCGACGAGGAGGAGGATAAAGCTGATATCGTCACAGAAACCATCAGCACAGGCTCAGGCCAGGAAACCATCAAGCTGACTATGGATGCTAAAAATGAGAAGGCTGTTTTCACCAGGTGCGAAAGGAATCTCCTTGGGCTGGGGTCTTGCTCTGCCCTGGTTTTACCCCTTGTGTTGCTAGGGGTTAATATATTACTTTTCCCTTTTAGACACCATGGTTCCAAATGTCCTGTGTGAGGAGAATGTTTTACAGCTTTCTTGTCACAGGGGTTTTGTTCTAAGAAAGTGTTTATAATGGGTTTATTTTAAGAAACGTGTGTGGCTCATTTTAGTCACTGAGCCATGTCACAGAAGCATCACCCGTTTGTCTGCCTGGTTGCACAAGAGATCTGGGCCTGGGCTCATGCAGGGGTGCCAGGTCAGATCGCGCAGAAGAGTGAGCAAAGCCTCACTGATGGCAGGTGCGAGGTCTGACATGGCATCAGTGTGTAGTCTTGCAGGGGGGAAGATTTAAATGACTCAAGCTATCGTTTTCCCCTCATTGTCAAAGTAGTACATTATAGGCAATAAATGATAAAAAATGCAAAATACCAGAAGAAGATATAGCAGATCCTGAGATTTGTTAGCTTTTGGGCAGGAGTTTGGTTGGAATTGCATGTGCTCGAATCTAGCCTACATTAATCATTTGAGGGGGGGAAGTTAATTTTCAAAACAGTAAGCATCTAGTTCACTTTGGTGCATCCAGAAATATTACCGAATTTTAAGATATTTGGTTTTTTTCCTCATATTCCTTACAAGTATGTAGGGTATGATTTAACTAGTTGGAGTCACTGTATTTTGTGCATCTGACTCAGGAACAGGCATTTACTTTTTATAATGTTGTGGTTATGTGACTTTTTTGGATAGTAAACGTGAGCTGCTTGGCATGTGTACAAACTCCAGCAAATAGCTACTAGGAGTTAAAAAGCAGTGGCTCAGAAAACAAGTGGGATTACAGGACTAAGTAAAAATATGGGAGGCAGTTAACCAAAGGTACGTTTGGTTAGGCAACTCTGAATTGAGTTTTTAATAACATGACTGAGTTTTATTTTTTATGTCCACCTCACATGGCCTTTACTCTTCATACTTGAAATAAGAAAGATCCCTGAGATTTCTTTGCTTGCAGTGATTGCATCTGAAGAGCTGTTTTGATAAATGGTGTTAGTTTGTATGCATAGGGACGGCATGGCCAAGCAGACTGGCTTCATGAAAAATGAAAGATGAGGAAAATAAGACTACTGCCTGCTGTGCTAAAAGCAGCATCTCCGTTTTCAGTGTACTTGAATTATATCTAATTAAATCCATTGGCATGTGTATCTAAAACAAACTCTGTGCTCCAGATGTTTTTCCTCTCTGAATGCATGGTGTAAGTAGAGTAGTATTACACGTGACTGTCTGGATTCACAGTAGCAGTGTAAATCTTATTTGGCATGTTCTTAGGTCTTCCATTTATTTCCTAGCAGGTAGGATTTTTTTAAAATTTCTTTTCTGATTTGGCTGGTTAGATGTTGTAGGCTATACTGGTGTTTCAGGCAGTGTAATTTTGAACATGTTTTTCTCTCTAAATAAGTGTATATAACTCGAGCACTTTCAATAAGGACAAGGCTTCCAGAACCTGCTTGGTTTTGCATGACTGTAGTTCTACAAAATGAATTCCATTTTGGCAAAGAAAATAAATACTTGAATAACCACAGTCTCCACTTTAAAGGTGGCTGTAGCTTTCCACAGCTATAACCACAGCCAAAAATCAAAATAGAAGCTGTGGGAAGACAGAAGCCTGTGACATAAATTGTGATTTCAGCTGTTCCAGATCTGTTTCAAGCCATCTTGACCAGTGACAATAATGGAAACTTCCTGGTATCCCCAGCTCTCCCAAACCAGTCTGCCTTCTGTTGGAACAGATGCAGTTAAACTCAAATGGCCTGTAGTGAATATATTCATTTCTTACCATGTTCCTTAATGATGCCAAGGAAATGAAAAATGCTGAAAGTTTGAGTATTTTGGGTTGAGTATGTGGTTCTTGATGACTTTCCACAAGCACTTCCCCAAAAGTGCTAAACTTTTACCAAACCGCATTCCTATTTCTGTAGAAACAGGTCTTCTCCTTTTTTCCCCTCCCTGCAATACTGAAGTCTACAGTGGGGATCTTTAATACTCCTTGGAGCTACAGAAGGACTCTGTGGATTCTACAATCACTAGGGTCATGAAGGCTCCAGATCTTACAGTACATGCCTCCAGATGTTACAGTACATGCCTCTAAATACCCTCCATGATCATCTTCTCAACTGCTATTGCTTCTCTGCCTGCCTGTACTGCCCCAAAATTTAAACTCTGGAAGGCTAATGATTTGTCTTTTGCAAGGCTTGGTAGAATGTCCCTCATGGCAGTTCTGCTTAAACTCTGACTGAGAATATTGGCTACCTTAAACATGATACAAAAGAAGGTGTTTCAGATGTATTTAGCTAATTTCTCTACTTTAAATGTATTTAGCTAACTTCCTTTCCCATATCTACTTCTATATAGTGGTTTCTTGTGAAAAAATAAGTAGTTTTGCAGAAGTTCTCTGACTAAAGAGCTTCCAGTATTGCTAAATCTCACTCTTTGATAACTTCAGAAAGTGTGTGTTAGTCTTGAGAAAGATGCTTTTTACAGTGTATCCAATCTTCTGCTTTTTTTGTATATTGATCTGAATTTTATGTGGAAAATTATGTGTTCAGTGATTATACTCTTTGAAATAGCTTTTCAATGTTCCTGCATATTCTCCTGGCAGGAGCACCACTTGAGGATACAATTGCAAAGTTAATTCTTTTGTCTGTTTTTTCAGCAATCTTTACTGTTTTCTTTTTCTTCCTTTTTTTGCTTTCTTTCTATTTCTGCCTCTCTTGCTGCCTTTCTCTCTTGCTGTGGGTATTGCTCAGAGTATTTAGACCTGCAGTCAGAGGGTATGTATGACGGTGACCTTCTCAGGGTTCCAAACATCCACCTGACAAGTAGTTTCTCCCATTAGTTACTTCATACTGGGCTGGAAAAAAGAGCTGTTGGACCATTGGACTGGGAAAGCTCATCTTTTCACAATCAGTTAAAACAGATCCTAGAAATTATATTTCGAAAACCTGAATTTGAGGTTGTGTATAGTCCTTTGTGAAAGTATGCACACAGTCAACATAGCCATTGATGAACCATTAAAAAGCAAATAGAGTGTTTAGTAGTTTCATGCATCGTGTCCTTGAGCTTCTGCCATTCCACCTGTTTGTGAGCTCTTTCTGCAAATAGGATTTTTTTTTATTATTTTAAAGGGAAAGTTCATGCTCTAGTCAGGATGACTATAGGGAAGCCTTGCTGACTGCTGTTTGCTAATGCACACACTGCTAGAGGTGCTGCCTATGTTAGGTGGGGTAGTGGTCAAGTCTTTTTGACTCTTTCTCACAACAGCACTAACAAATATTTTACTTGCATGTTGTAATACGCCATAAAATAATGGTTGATGTATTTTCCAAAGGCTTTTTTTTTTCTTTTTTTGTTACCAAATACTTTTTTTTTCCCCAATGTTTTCTTTCCATTTTAAATTGTGGTTTTTTTACTGATTATTTTCTAGAATTCATCCATTGAAATTAATTTTCCCAGTCACTGTGCAAGCTAGCAAGACTT
This sequence comes from Haliaeetus albicilla, assembly GCF_947461875.1. Lineage (NCBI taxonomy): Eukaryota > Metazoa > Chordata > Aves > Accipitriformes > Accipitridae > Haliaeetus > Haliaeetus albicilla. Next base: position 810,326 of record NC_091496.1, on the reverse strand, counting down.
TGCTGTAATTTCTGGATGAGATCAGAGACAAAAAGAGAAATTCACTGTAATAAGCATGTCTCATAACTGTTTAATTTGAAGAGGAGTATGTTACAGCAAACATGTAAACTTTCAGTTGTAGAAAGCACAGTTACCTGATGAAGAGAAATACCATCTTGACTTCTCTCAGCAGGAGGTTCAGGAAATGCAGCTCAGCATGTGCCTGCAGTCTCCAGAGACTAAAGGCTTTCAAAATTGTAAGCTGCATGGTATTTTGAAATAGTTGTAATTACAACACGTACTTATTTAACTTACTATTTTAATAATTAACAATGTCATTTTAACAAACTTTTGAAAGTTTTCTGCCTCTTTCATAAGTAGGCAAGTACGTATTGCATTTATCTCACACTACGTGCTATCAGACTGTACGTTTTGCCAGAAAAATGTAGTAATATTCCAACTGTTAATGAGTGATCTGAGAGGTGTAGTCCATGCCAGTATTTGGCTAAGCATTCTCGAAGCTGTTCAGAGCAAGCGCAAGCTGTGAAGGTCTCGGAAATTTCTGCAAGGCTTTGCTGAAGTTGTAGGAGCAATCGATGAATGAGATAGGTGAAATGTGAGGGCTCTGCAGCAGTGTTAACCCGGGCAGCTCCGTATTGCTCGTGTCTATCGATCTATGTGTAGCAGAACAGTCATGAGACTTGCATTTAATGGGGAAAGCAGAATAATGGATGCAAAAGTGTATGCAATGTGAGCAGTACTTCTTGTGGGAAATGACTTGCATTTCTGTGTCTGTGTGCTTAATTTTTAATGGTATGATATTAACCCAGCTTTTGAAAATCAGAAAGAAGAAATGCAAAAGCTTATCTGAAGTATTTTGCTGCTGAGTTGTTCAAATAAGGTTTCTAAGGAGCTCTTAAAAAGATGAGCTACACTTAAAAAATCTGGCTAAAAAAAATCCAGCTAAAAAAAAAAAATCCAGCTTTGCTGTGTATGGTGATAGTGGGCTTGGGATGTTTGCAACTTTTAATTTCTCTTCCCCTTTAACTTTACCTAAAATGCTTTTTTCCCATCTAATCTTTTCTTTTTTCTTTTTTTTCTTTTTTTCTTTTTTTTTTAATGGTTGGATATGTTTACTGTCCCTTTTCCCTAGTGCCTCCTCACCCAACTAGCTTGGATAAGCAACTGAAAAAGAAAGTTTAGAGGGGAGACTGGAATCCATCTGAAAATAGTGGTTGCTGCCTGTTAAAAACAAATATATTTCTTCTGTGTCTGTATGATACCAACTCTCATTTAGTGCATTCTTCAGCTTTGGAGGCAGACACTGTAGGTGCTGCAGCGGTTTCCTTAGAACTGAGGTGAAAATGAGAAAACACTAGCAATTTCTGCATTTTGCAGAAATTTCTTCAGTTTCTGCATTACAGTTTCTGTAAAATCACTGTAAAAGTCTCCCCTTGTTTCTGATCATACACAGTTCTGGGGTGAAAGTACTTAACTTTTGTTCTGACAGCAGTGACAACCCTAAATTGCTGAAATAGCTCAGAAATAGCAGCTGGCAGTGGTTCCTCCTGTTGCTCTGGGCATGGGGGCTGGGGGCTCCGTACCCCGCGGGGGTCCCCGGGGGTCCGGGCCGGGCGCTTGTGCAGGGTGGCCTTTGGCATTGGCTGTCACTGAGCAAGGAGTTTTGGTGCAGCGCCCGCTTACACGTGGCAGAGAAAATAATCCTCCAGTTTCCCAAGCTGAATGGAGTGACGTTGTCACAGTGGATGTTTTGAGCTCTCCCGTTTTTGGGATACATGTTTCTTTTCTGTGCCTGCTGACTGTTCATCTTGCATGACGTTCGGGTTCACCATTGCATGTGACAAGCATGAAGCATCAGCGTGAGAGACGGTCGTCTTGCTTCTATCTCCTTTTGCTGCCCAACTGCGAAGAGTTGCTGGAATGCTTTGGACAGATGCTGAAAGGAAACGAGCATGCTGTGGGAAATGGGGCATAGAGCATGATGCCACCATTTTTTGTAAAATTTGGCCGCGTATCAGTGTACATTTATTCAGAAAGAAACATAAAAGTGACTAATCTGAGGTCCCATTTCACCAGAAAACTTTTCCAATCAAAGGTGAATGCTTAGTGCAGTAATTGGCATAGACGGGACCTTCAAAGCTGACATAAGTGTTGGCCTTTTTAATGAAGATTGCATGTAAATTTGGAAGCCAGACCTCTCATGCTGTGTGGCTTTGTCTAATTAACAGCCAAGAAGTACTTTGGGAGTGTGTTGAGAAGTGCATGTGTAGCATGGCTGCCCTTGCATCTCATACTTTGTCTTGTGGTTGGTTGTTGCAGAGCCTGGTTTTTAAGGACTTGCTTGTGGGCTCAGCATGAGACTTGTGTTTAGGTACACTTTTTATACATGTCTTGCTTCTTTGTTTATAGTACAACTGTTTTTCCTAGTGTGTCTTCACGGTGTTTTGTTGTCTATGATACTAATTGTTTACCAAAGAGACTAGAGGATATCTAAAGTGTATCCCAGGAGCCACAGTAGTGAGCTTCAGAGGTGGGTAGAATTGAACTCTAAGGCTGTTTCATTCAGTATCAAATCCTTCTTTCCCAAAATACCTAAAGCTCTTCGATCATTTGGGACTACAGCATGAATTCTTTATAGAGCCTTTGGCAATGAGATGTAGATCAGTATTGCACTTAGCGTCGGGAAGAGCTGCTTTAGGTGCTGTAGCATGTGGATTTCCATCTGGCACTCCAATTCAGAGTCAGCTTGGCTTATTTGAACCACCAGCAAACCTGTTATAGCTTAATTTGTCTTGCTGGATCTGAGAGGCTCTCAGTAAATAGACCAGTGGAAAGACAGGGTGAGAGTGTGATGTGTTTTGCAGTCGTGCTGTCAAAATGGGTGTTAAAAAGAAGTTTGCACAGTGAAACTGAGCAAGAGAGGTGTTCAAAAAAATTGCGATACCCAAGTATTTTCTCTATAAAGCTGGTGGAAATCTACAGGAAGAACTGAATTGTTATCAGAAGTTAAGTGAGCTCCTGACAGTTTCATCTTCATAAATAGAACACTATATCACTTTATTTTAACTGGGTATCAGTTTTGATATAGAATGGTTTTATGACAGCTTCAGTGGTTATGAAGTATGAACTTTGTTGAACCCTGCTTTTCTAAGAAGAAATTGCACTTCAAGGAAAACAGTTGTATTGTTAGCTTGAGGAAACTTTGCATTTTCAAGATTTGGGCATTAGGGCAAAAAAGAATGAACAACCATTTTGTAGCACCTAAGGTCTGGAATGAGGATATACAATATTTCTTGTTTTCATGTATTATATTACATGTAGTAAAAGCTGAGAACTCCATGCTGTCTTTATGACAGATTTTTCCCTAAGAAGTTGATGGAGTTGAACTCGCTACTTGAGGGAGCTGCGAGTTTTCATTAGCACGTGAAAAGCAAATCTCTGCAAAGCATTCACATATGTGCAGGATGAGCAAGTCCTACACCCTGTGTAGGCTCATCTTTGTTGGGCTTCCAGCAGAACATGGAACCTTCCCCAGAGGCAGCTAGAAGCCAGAGTTCATTTTCTGAAGTCCCTTGTCTAAAGCAATGTGTGTGCATTTGGGAAAGGTCACTGGAAGCCTTCTTGAAACCAGATGTAATACTGTCTACCTTCTCTCCTGATGGTTGGTGTAAACAGAAAACCTGTTCATGTTTCCCAGTTGCAAGGTGGTATACATGTACGTATGTGTGTGCGTATATTTTGCACAGACACCAGTGACTTTGACGAGAAGTGTTTCGGTAACCTTCCTTTTCTAGTACATGTACACATCAGTTAACGTAAAATAACAGCTTTTAGAAGAAGTAGTATTTTAAATACTTCTTAGCTTAAAATTATTATTGTAATTTATCACATAATTATTCTAAGTGAAATCTGAGTGCTTGGCAGTACGCATCACCCAGAGGAGATGTGATTGTACCTGCCTCAAGGAACTTGCTGCCTTAAAAGGCAAACCATAGGTGATGTTTAAGATATGAAATACATCAGGTAACACATCAGGAAGAGTAAACAAGAATGACTGACTTGTTTCCCTTTCATCATCTTTATGATCCCCTGCCATGCTTCAAAGCAGTCTGGGAAATGTGCCATTGGAGGGTATTCCTCAGTTCATCACCCTCAAGTGACTATGGCCAAAACTCACCAAATTCCATGTTCTGAAGTTGGCTCTGGCAGGAGGTATTCCTTGCTGGTGACTGTAATAGCACACAGGTATTTATACCTCCCGGAGATTCCCAGCTGATTAATTGCCCACTTTCTTCACTTTGCAAGACACAAGGCAATAGTCCACCGCTGCCATAAAGTTTCTTTAGACCCCCAGAACTTCTTAAAGTTCTCCTGCACAAGCCCTGTTGCATGAAGGTCAAGTAGAGACTGTCCTGTTCAGGATGCTTTGAGCTCGGCTGTGTTGTACCTGTGGTGAAGCAAGCTTGATCAGGTCTGTTAAGCCCGATATTCACCAGGCACCCAGGTGAGGAGTCCCAAACCAACCAGCCAGTGCTTAGGAGGAGACATCTCCAACTTACTTCATGCAAACTATGTTCGAACCTTCTACGGGTGAAGATGGCTGGGCCTAATAATGCAGGTCCTATCTTCTAGTCTTCTAAGACTGAAGAGTTTGGACGTTCAGCTTGTGCACCGGGGGTGGTTAGATATCTCAGAAAGCATTGCAGTGCTTGTAGAAAGAGAGGAGTCTCTGCTACAAGTGACCTCCAGAGCAGTATTTGCAAACTTGGTGGTTAAGTTGCAGAATTTGGCTGTGATGTTGAACTTCGTGAACATAAAGGAAAATTGTCCCAGCTCTTGTGTTGGAAAGCCCAGTGGGTGTGGCCGTAGGTGGCATTCACAAGTTGTGCTGAGTGCTTGTCCATTGTGAAAAAAGAGACAGTTCTGGACAGACTTACACTTGCTGTTGGAAAATTTGTACAAGTGGCTTTGAATTGGAGCTTAAAAATTCCTAATTCTTTCTGGAATGGGAAGTATTAGAGATCCATTTGCAGAGCTTAACTAAGAAGAGTCTGCAGTAGATGCAGACGTTGTTGCTGATAACTCTTCTTCTTTAGCCTGCCTTAGCCAACCTCATGAGAGAACAGTTATATTCTTTGCGGGTGACATGCTCTCTGTCCCTGCCCTCAGCCCGGTCAGGGTTTGGAGCATGTAACCAGGCTGTTGGGTGACATGGAGGTAGACCATTTGATCGACTGCACTGGCAGCAAGGTCATTCCAGGCTGGCATTCAAGGGACACAGCTAGCTGCTAAAAATAAGCTGACCAGAGGAATACTAATCCAAAATATTTACAGGTACTAGAGTTTATTCTAGGCTAGAATTAGATACTGTTATGAACCATCTTGCCTGGGTCAGAGTATTCTGTGTTCCACGCAAACTCTTTGTTTTGTTTTACCCTGCTAGTTTGGCCTGTAAGTGTCCTTCTGCAGAGGTTTGCATGTCCGGCTTCGCTCTTCCGTGAGCCTGTTGAAGAGAGATAAATTTCCATGCCCCCTTAGTGGTCAGATGACCTCAGGATTTCATAACATTGGAATCCTTGTGTCATGGAAATTTTAGTGATTGAATTTAAGAAGTTTATCTTTGAGCAATTTAAATCTCATGAGCTCCAGTTTCTTGTGGGGGAAGTCATTTTCTAATGACATTTCTGGCAACTTAGTTCAATTCTCTGCTGTCTCATCTATCCCCTGCAGTTTCTCTAAGGTATATTTTTGCACTTACAGTATTTCTTTTTACGAGCATGTTAGCCCTTTAGGAAGGTAAATGTTTTGATCTCATTATTCCCCATTTTTAATGTATTTTTTTCAAGAGCACACAGAAAAGTAGCTACAGAAATAGAACCTTGATCTCAAAATCTCTATCACATGTCTTTAATTACCAGACTGTGATCATATGTATGCATTATAAACTCCCCTGGCAGCTGGTGACAGGATTCCAGCTCAGTCATCTACTGAGCTTTCCTTCCATTTTTGTAGGCTTGCTGTCTGAAAGAAGGAGAAGAAACCATTCTTGAAACTGGGACTGGGTTAAAACTGTGAGGAAGGTCATTCAAATACAAGCTTGTTCTCTGCCTTAGAAGGCAAAAAATAGGGATGTTCACAGAAATCACTTCTCTGGTTAGAAATATGGGTCTTTTAAAACAAATGTAGAAGATTTGGAGGTTTTGTGCTAGCAGGTTTTTTTCCTTTTTCAGGATTTGAGTTTCTACTTTGTTGTAGGGAGACATCATTGATAATGTTATCCCTCAGGCATGGGAATCTGTTGTCTGATGTATTACTGAAGGCGAGTTAGTTTAGCTCTGTTTGGCTTCTGAAGATACCACTCATGAACATCCAATCAACTTTTTTTTTCTTCCTCAGGATTTTAGGTTCTGTACTTAAATTTAAGTCTTTTCTAGGTGCACACAGAAGTATCAGGTGCCACTTGGGAAAAATCTGTAGAGCCGAGCCACGTAGGTGCCTGTATCAGGTCAGAAATGCACTTTGCCAAAACCAGCAGTTTAAGGAGCAGCAGACTTGGAAATCTGCTGTGCGGTGTTGGGTAACGGAGGGCAATTCCCGGAGAGGTGAACTCCTCTAGGCTGCCTTTCCTGTGAAAGGCTGAACCAGAGGATCTCCTGAGGTCCCTTCAGCCCGGGGCTGTCCTGTTGTCCTGTGTACTGGTACTGACAGTCGCCAGTTACCAGCAAGGCAAGCAGTCTGCTTTTGGTTTGTTGCTCCCAGTGGTAAACTTGACTTTCTGGACACTCTAAACTTGCAAAGTCTTGGCCAAGTGTACTTCACGTTTGCATCCTTCTGCTGCTTCTTTTCTGTGTTTGTCCATAGGAGAGCGCACCAGCAGACGTAGTGGCAGAGAGTGGTAAAATGTCTGGTTTGCAGGGAATGGGGATACATGGGGAAGTCTTAGGCTGGATTTTGCTGCAGGAAATCAGAATGCCTTTCTTGAGGAGCTGTCGGTTCTTGTGCGTATTTGGTGTTTTGTTGATTTTTAGGAAACATAGCCTCCAGGATGCATACACTGTTTTTTAATTCCAGTTTATTTTCGGTTCTTATTTCTTTATGGGATTTTTGTGGCCTGTGCTAGGAGAGGAGGAGGAATATTTTTTTCTCCATTGGAATTTAAGCCCTGTTAATTGACAATTTAACATGAACTTGAATTCTCCCCACACAGTGATGCAGACTGCATGGTTATTGATAAGCTGGCCATCACTGACATCGGAACAACAAAAACATCCAAACCCCTGAACAACGTGACCCAGCACTCAGAGGAGCACCAGAACACCGCTGCTGTTGTCACAGCTGTCACGGAAACGGCCACAAAAGACAGGTGAGATGGTCAAAATTCTCCTTTACCTGCCTGTGACAGAGAATTGGTTTTTACCATGCCACTGAATGCGGTTATTCTACGAGCAGTGTAAAGTCAAAGACAAATAGTACATCTAGAGTGTCTTGGAGTGCATTATACTGTAGGTAGTGTAGAGCTATTACTGCAATATATTGCACATATCTTTCTGTTTCCCAGAAGTGCTGTCAAATCATCTGGTTTATTAAGATAATGGACTTCTCATTTCTTACTCATGCATAACAAATACTCTGTTTGGGTTGTACATTCCCGTGAACAGATAGACTTTTACACTTAAAATATTATGAGGAATGTAGAAATGTGTTTTGATAACTGAACTAGGAAGTAATCTCAAGGAGAAATGATATTAATAATTTTTTGTGAATGTGACAGTTTAGGTCTTTTTAAATATGGAAGCCAATCCTTCTGCGTATCTAGTGCTATCATCTCCACAGCTTTGCTCTGGCTCCTGGTTTTGGCCAGAGAGATGCATATTAATAATGACGTGCTTCTGCTCTTCTTGAGCTAAGACGGCCTCTCTCGGGTGCCTCAATCCTCCTGGCGCAAGCTTGCTCTTAGATTGGATCTCAGATGATGGTGCTTAGCTGAAGCCAGACATCTGAGCCATCCTACGGGAACTTCTTCTCTTAGGTACTTTTGGTGAGAGGAAGAAGTTCTAACCAGCACTTTGAGCAACTGATCCACTCAACTCTACTCCATTAAAATCTGTCCTGGCTCTCGGCACTATTGCTCTTTATATTGCCCCGGTACAGCTACTGCCTAGTGTTTGAGCCCACAATTTACAACCAGCCTCACACAAATTCTAGTGCTAGTGTAACTCTTACTGGGGAGGAGGCCAAGTATCCCATCGGATCGTTGTTCTCTCCACCGCACTCCAGGTACTGTCAGGGCCCTGCGTGCACCAGCAGGCGCTGACAGGGTGACAGCAAAGTCGGGGGGGTGGGGTGGGGGGAGCGCAAAAACCCTGCAGACAAGGTTCGCAGTCCCGTGGGACCCCATCCAGTGATGGCCATTCACGTCCTCGTGCTGGGACGAGGTGGGTCCAAGGACAAGCCATGGAGTCAAGTCAGCAGGTCTGCGGCGGCAGGAAAGTGCAGAGCCGTGCGTATGGCATAGCTCCAGCAAAGACCTACATTCCCAAGCTCCCGGGCTGATGGTGGAGGGTGCCTGATGGGGGGAGGCCCCGGACAAGGCTGGTCAGGTCAGAGCCTTCTGAGAGACTCAGGACCCTGACGGTCATGTTCCAAACTTCTGGTTCGATAAATTAATTAATGTTGTATAATCAGCAGTCAAAGCTGACTTCTCAGTTTCTAGTTTGATTTTTAAACGCAGTATTTTGTAAAGGACTTGGAGGAGGTTCTTATTAGGAAGCTAATAATGTTTTAGCAGGCAGAAGAAACAAAAATAGAGGAAGGATGGCTCATATACTACTGAAGAGGAAAGTTTCTAGCCAGGATGAAAGTAAGCTTTAGGAGCGAGTATGTTCCAGCAGTTACATTTCTCTAATATTATTCTTTGGGTTTCTCCTTAGGAAAGAAGAAGTCTTGCCCTGTGCTGAAGCCACATTAAATGGCCCTGCTTGATGAAACAGATGCAATGGGACGTGTGTGATCCAGGCCAGGCTGCTACCTGGTGATGCAATTTGTCAATTTTTTTTTTTTTCACTTTAATTTTATTTTTTAATAAATGCTGCATTGATGAGAGAGCTGGCATTCAGGACCAGACATGTAGTTTCAACACCAACAATCTGTTCTGAAAGACACTTGCATTGTCTAAATGTAGCATTGATCAGTTAGTCATCACAGGAATGATGGGGTTCTTCCCAAGCAAGCCTTCTGCCTAATTTTAGTTCCTTGTCCCCTTCCCTCTCTCCCTTGTTTTTGTTTTATATTTGGGGTTCAGTCCTATTTTCTTAGTGTTATTGCACACAGTATTCAGCTTCTCTTCAGAAAGGTAGCAGGTCTAACGCTGGGACTTGGACAGTGCACAAGAGTCCCGCAGTCGTGTGACCAAAGTTCCTGATGGAGCTGTCTTTGGGCAGCATTTGCACCGCTTTTGTATAGCAATAAAGCCTTATCAGAAACATTTCATAGGAGGAAAAGATGCAAACACTTTAAATGGGATGAAGCAGGGAGGGATTTTATTTTACATTTTTGTGGGGTGGGAGGGAAGTCATTGACATTGTCCCAAGCCAGAGGCCAAGTAGCTAACTTGCTGTAATGCTGAACTGTCTTGAGAAATGGGAAGTCTCTTCATTCCAGTGAATTGCTCAGTGCTCTCTCCTCTGGAGACGTGACAGTTCACTGCAGGATCTTGGGTCAGTTAGCATTTGGTCTCCTCTGTCCGAGCCATCAAAACTCAACTTCCCGGATGTCATCCTCCGTTGGCTGGAGAGTATGCAAAGAAGGTAGCATGTTGTTTGCCAGCTAAGAGGATAATGATCCACTGGACTGCTGCCATGCAGGAACAAGAGCAGATATGGCACAAACAGGTTATCAGGTGTTTGCTGGCTTTTTGGAGACTAATGTATTTTCAAATTATTATGGAAATCCTTTTCTGTTTGTTTTGTTCTGTTTTTAAAGTTTTTAATGGATGCAGGAACAGCAACACTTTTGCACTTTGTACCTAGTGACAACATTGGAGAGTGAAATGGCCCCAGCACAGGACTCCTGCTGTTAGCCCCCAGGTGGTCGGTCGTGGAGAAGTTAGGGCGGGGGGGGACATGTACCGCTGCCTTGGGATGGTAGAGTAAAACAGTACGGAGAAATGGACTGCGCTTCAAACTGCCTGGGAGCAAGGTCAGTTGAAGGTGTGTACTTGACTCTGGAACACAGGATCTTCTGCGTAGGCTGAAGGACCTACTCCTGTAAAGACTGTACCAGTTTCAGACACAGGTCTGCACTGAGTGGTGCTGGCCTCTGCGTTGAGCTTGTTCCCAGACCGGACTTGTGCACATAGATCATACGGGTGTAGATGTTGGGCCACTTGCAGAAGCAGGCTCGGGCTGGTAACAGCAGATTGCCACGACCAGTGCTCCAGTGCTTATGCTCTACTCCTGTAGTCTAGATACAGAGCTGGGCCTGCTTTTGTGTGTAAGCTGTATGCTGAAATCCACCTGTCAAATGTTAAATGCCGCTTATTTTATTAGTCCAAGACCTAAGCTGGAAAATCATTCACTTTGGAATAAAAGCATGAAGCTTGACACATAGGTAGCCAAATAGCTTACTTTCAGATATATTCTCACTTGTGCATAACGAGGGACTTTACCCTGTGAGTATTAAAAAGTACCTCACACAGATCTGTTGTTATGAGCAAAGGCATCCTAGCCAGACTTCAGTCTTCTTAAAAAATACTTTATTTTTAACTGTGATATGTATGTAGTGCATATTGAATTTTCTTAACTGTATTGAGAGCTGGTGTTGGGGGGGGAGTGAGATGAACAAAATGTTTTCACAGTTAGAGTCAGTCTGTTCTGCTGGATCAGTATCCGACGGTGACATACCCGCAGCACGAGGTTATCTTTGTGTGCCCAAAGATAACGTATTTTCATTTTTGCTCTTAGGGAGAATTGAGGATTTGCTTTGCTGGAATACCAGATACGGAGGTTGCAGTGCAGAAAGCAGGATGAGATTACTGTGTGCATCTTGGAAGTTGGGTGCTAGGGTTGTGGGCCACTTGTATGCTGCTGACATAGCTGTGATTTCTCTCAGCTGCAATTACTGGGTAAGCAGGTGCTTTCGTGGCACAGTACTGTTGTTCTGGAAGTCTTCTCACTCACTCCTTGTAATTTAAAATAATAATTTAAAGTTACGTTGCGCTGGGAGGAAAAATCTCACTTTCTGCTTTGGTTACGCTGCTTGCTATTTGGAGATCAATCCTACCCTTAGCCAGGATTATCAGAAATGATTAGTGGTTTTGAGTTCCTAATTGGAGACACATTAAAGTCTTAATTTTCAGAGGATTGGTGCTAGAGTTTTTCTGAAAATCAGGTTCTCTTCAGGCATTCTTTAAACACTTAAAAATGATACTATGAAAACTGAAAAATCATTCTTCTAATACATTAGTTCAGCTTATTCCAGCAGCTGGTTGAAGACCATGATTGGGCTTCAGTCCCATTAAATACCAAGTGGCAATAGTTCTCTTCCAGTCTGTTCTCATTCATGGTTCTTGACTGTGGTGCTTGCAGGTTCCACCATGCTGCAATTATGACCAAGTCCATTTAGGATCAAGAGATTAAGGGGAGGTGTCCATAGCAAGCACAATTTGATCATCCTTCTGGCTTGATACATTTTCAGCCACCTTGTTAAACAGATAAATGATTTTTGCGTTAGGTTACGTCATAGACAGGGGTCACCTTACATCACCTCAATCCGTGCTGGACGATGTTGCAAGAATACTGATTAGCTGTACCTGCCTGATCTGTTCATGATGCCTTGGTTTGGGGAGCAGTAACCTCCACCCGAAAAGTGATACAGAACAGTTGGCAGCAATAACATCCTAAAATGTTTCAGAGAGATAAGCAAGGATGTGTCTGTGCCTTTCGTTGCAGACTCTGAACTTGTTGTTCGTTAGCTTTTGGTTTTGAGTCAATAAATTTAAATGAAAGCTTTAATAATATATTTAAACATATCCAGTAAGCAGATCTAAAACCACAGTTTAGTTACTGGGGGACACATTGTCTTAGTTTATTAATTTGATTACTGGTGTCCAGTTACTTTTGTGATAAGACATTTTACCGGTAGTTAACTAGATTTGTAGAAATGCACAAGCTCTCTTGCTTTTGTGACAGTGAATGATTCCTCCACGTTTGGGAATTAAGCTCTGAGCTATACCTCATCGCTCCCGTAGGATTGGTCTTCACACCAGCCAACAAGCTGATCTAGAAAAAGTTCCTCATGCTTGGTTTGTTGGGGTTTGCAGTTCAGAACAGATCCAGAGTCAGATGATGGTTTCCTTGCCTGGCTCAAATGATTTTATAGGTAAACCGTGCATAAATTTCTTTCTCTTTCTAAGTCTGAGCTTCCTGTCTATCTGGAGTCACAGTGAATATGTTGAGGTTGGAGGGTCCCATGCCTGTAGTCGGTGGCCTCTCTCAGTCCCTGTTGCTGTCTGAGCTTTCTTCCTTGCCGTCCCAGACTGCTGCCCAATGCTCTGCAGGGCAGCTGGGCGCTCCGACTGCTTTCTCTTTTCAGGTGACCGTAAGGTACAGCATGCAGTGACTTGACCAAGCCCTTTCCACAGGTCAGGCCGTGCCACATGCAGTGCCAGCACTGTGTCTCCGTGGCGGTTATTCATGGTGGCGTCTTGGGGCACACTGACTGCGGGAGAGCTGCGTTACCTTCTCACCGAGTAAGCCCTGTGCTCTAGGGAAAGACTCCTACTCAAGGTTGTAGCGGGATGTATTGTCTACTGAAAATGGATTTACTTAACCCAGCTGTACCCTTTGAAAAACACCTCAGCTTGCTTAGATACTTGGTCAGAAAGCAGTGGAGACTAAACAGAAGTTATATTCAACACTGTCCTTCCTCATTTATGTGCAGTATTTTGAATCTGTCCATATCGATATGGTATATAAAATTTTAGGTTTGAATATGTATACTGATGAGTGTGTATATAGATATATATTTGCAATATGTATTATTCCATGTATATTTATACACACACAGTTGGATATTGTGAGAAACCTGGTGAAGCAGACACTCAGAGCACAACGAGCCTAACTTTTATATCTATGTACAGCTCCGTGATCAGTAGCAAGTCATCGATTAAACATTTGTTGTACAAGACCAAAACCAGCAAGGCATACCTCACTGAGGGGAAATGGTTCTGCTAGAACATTCTAGTTCAAGGATTTTACCCAACTGGATGTTGATACGGTGGATTACAAGAGAGCAGCGGCTTCTCCAGTGATCCTGCTGTTGCGGGCATCCCTGCTGCTGCAGAGCCTTGCCCACGTGCTTTCGTGCTGGTGAGGAGGGGGCCTTTTCTGCACAATTAGCAGTTAAAAAGTGATCAGTTTAGCCAACACTAAATAATTCTTGAATCATAACACATTTATCTTTGGCTGGTTGGACTGTGGGAAAAATATGTTACTTTGGATGATGCAGCCGTTCAGCTGTCCTGCCATCATCACATCAGATGACTGTTTTCAGGCATCCAAACTCCTGTGTTCAGTACCTGGGTATTAAACTGCGGGGAGAGCACAGCTGTAGGGCTTGCAGTCAGAATAACCCTGTACTGCAGAAAGATCAAGTGTAACTAGTTTGGAGCCATGGAGATGTGATCTGATAGCAGATAAAAACTCAAGTGGTTTGGATTAATTATTTCTATTGCTCACTACAGGCTTTTAATGCTGGGTTCAGGGACGACAGCACTACGAGCAGGCGGGTGGTTACGTACCCTCTTCAAACCAGGGGAGATCGGGCATTGGGTTCATGGGCTTGCTGTCCCAAATTGATGAGGTCCTCTAAAATTGTATCCACCAGCTTCAAATTAAAGTTTAGGTGAGGTAGTCCTTTGAAGGAAAGTGATTAAGGGACATGATTGTAGTTTATTCAGTTTCACCAGTCTTCTAACAAAATTTTCCCACACAAAAATACAATTTATTGCTGCTTCTCTTGAGTCATAACAATTATGGCAGGCAAAATCCCAGTTACTCTTCTGGGTAATAGGTCCTCAGCAAAGCCTGATAGAAATTTTGTAAGCGTTCAAAGGCTTTGCTGCCCTTATTGCTTTTTAGCAGCTTAGCCTTATTGCAGCTGGCAAGCAGAATGGAAAAACAGTGGGTGCACAAATTTATTTAAAAAAAAAAGAAGAAAAAGAAAAAAATAAAACAGCAAAAAAACCACAGTGTTCCCCTCAGCATCTATTCAGAAAGGTTCAGGCATCCCAGTTTGCCAGTGGAAAGGTTTTAGGTATGGTGCAGTGTGCAAGGTGAATGAAAGTTAAGGGACATTCCTAAATAATATATCTAAAGGAAAAAAATTTTAAATGGCTTTATTGTTGTCCACAGACATCCCAAAATCATTCTTCCAAAAATTAGCCAGTGAGCCGTAATCGAAATCATTATTTATCAGTGGCATAACTTAGAGCAAACCTTAGTGCCAGTCACTAAAGGTTTACACCACACTGCATGCTCCTTAATGCTTCAGTCTCGACTTAATCCTTCCAGCCACAAAGCGCCTTGATTTCCCTCCTGCCCAGTTAAAGCTGTGCCTGAGAATACAGCCTGGGGCTGTAGAGCCCTGGGCTAGGGCTTTTTGGTTGTTACACCTCTTTCTCTGCACTTCTTGTCTGACACTCTTAACTGTCGTCAGTAGTGTTTTCATCAGTATGTACTAGTAAGTTATTTCTAGACTTCACCTTCCATTGTGCTAAGCACTGTCTTATTGCAGTGATAATCACAGTAAAGCTGAGCCTCATTTTCTTCAGTTGTTCAGTTTATCTGGTAGGGGAAACAGCTGCTGTATGGCAGAATCCCCTAATTTCTGCAAACGTTAAAGACCAAAGTGGTTTGCCAGTTGTGGAAGAGGTGCCACAAAGTCTTGCAAGTACTGTGATACTGACCAGGCAATTTGATGTCACCTGAGACTTCACGAGAGGAAAGTCCTGCATCCTGGCTGCCAGATTAATTATACTTGATAAATAAGATCATTCGATATTTTTGCAATGTAATACTTGACTTTTTTGATGCCATATAGCAGCTCATCTTGCAGTTTTCACTCATTTAAGGAACAGGTTTTCTTCTCCTCTTGCTCTTCCCAAAGCAGTGATCTCAGCCTGAATCATGTTCAGAAATTATAAACAATTGATTTTTTTGTTACCAGGGGTTTTGCTGTTGTTAGAACAAAATGAAACCTGCTGTTTACAATGGGATGCCAATTCTCTTTGTTTCGTTTGTTGTTAGGTTTTTTTACCTGGCATCAGTTCTCTCTGGAATCCTATTCTGCCACGTACTCTGTTGTTCTGAAAGCATCTGTATCTTCGGTTGTGGGCTCTCACAAGGCAAGCGTAATGCACCTACATGCTTTTTTGCCAACCCCAGCTTTAAAATAAAACATTTTTAGGTGCTTCTCCCTGAAGGGAAACTCAGTTTCTGAATCTCATCCTAGTCCTTTCATGTTAGGGGAGAACACTCGGTGGGGGAAAACACTGAAAGTGTTGTGCAGTATGATGCAGGTTCGTGATTTAGGAGTGCGGCTGTTGGCTTGTGGTGCAGGAGAGTTTTTCTCTGGTTTGGACGTCACAGGCCATTAAAAACCAACCAGCCAAACAGCTGAAAGATATGCCCTTGTTCTGAGAAGATCTTACAGCTTTCTGTTTGGATTGCATGGGATGGGGGCTTTACTTCTGGAAAAAAAAAAAAAAAAAAAAAGTTGATGCGTAGGAAAGAGGTGAAGAAGAACGGAGAGCTGTACTCGGGTGTATCCATCTTCACAAGGTCGTGTCATTCGGGAGCTTAATGTTAATTGGCTTAAACTAGGACACGTTGCATTCAGTACAGTACACAGAAAATTCACAGAGGCCTCTAACTAAACTGATGATGCTGCACACTTCAGAGTGGTTTTAGGAAAGCTGTTCCTTTCATTGCACAGTACATTTCACATTACTGTTAGCTTCTGGCTCCTTAACACATATTGTGCTACTGCTTCTTTCTTTTCTAGTCTTGTCCTAAGTTGTGTGGTTTCTCTAACCAGGGTGTAAAAGGATTTGTTTAAGCCTTGTTACTCAAACCACCATGTAATCCAGGGTATGGTTGTGTATAATATGGTTAATGCTAGGCTTGCAAGGATTTAGTTTTATTTTCAAGAGCAACATGGGCGGGGAAGAGCTGAAGGCGCTCTGAAAGCTAATTAAAGTAAAACCTTGGTTTTGGAGGCTATCAAGTGTATTGACATTGAGTGCAGCAATATGTGTCTTTTATAAAAAAATCTAGGGCTTAGGTATTTATTTGTAACTGTTCTCTATTTGATTCAATAGCTAGCTAATCAGGTTGCAACAGGATTTTTTTCCTTTGCTCTGCTGAGATTAAATCTGAGTTTGTGGCGCTTTGCTATTGCGATAGGTGCCTCTTTTTCAGATCCGTCCCCTCGCAGTCTGTGCATTCCGAGCTCAAGTAGAGCACAGTTGTCTCTAGTGGAGCTGAATACCTTGCTGCTGGCACATGGCACAAGAGGGGAGAGCTCTGCGTTTTGGAAACGGGTGGTACGACCTTTGTAAGATGGGCTAAGACTGACTTTATGCAAGTGATTCCCCTCCCCCCCCATTTTCTTAATAAATGTGTTGTTTCAGCAGTTTTTGTTTTGTGGATAGAAGATACGTGCATTGTTAGTTTCTCCATCAAAGAAAGAAAACATTTTTTGAGAAAAAAAGGGTCCCAAACTTGAGAACAACCCAAACCCCACTTGTAGCTCGTTCAATCTTAGAAAGAGACATTTAGTATTAAATATCATTTCTTGGTAAGGTTGCACCAGTGTGTTCACTCAGTCAGAACAGAGTGCCATATCTCAGACTTGGGCATTGTGAGCTCTAAGCACAGGATTTCCATTATTACTAAATTTTAAAATAACTCGTGATGAAGTTTGAAGTAATAATTTTACCTTTGCATGACAACTTGCAAAAAATAAATCCTTCTGGTCAGGGGAACTGCGCGTTTTTAGTTTCATTATGGACAGTGCCTTAGCTTGGTCCCAGAATTATGCATCGTTAATTATTTTTATAGGTCTTAGGTAGCAGAAATGGACACCTTAGAGGTGCTTAAAGAATAGACCATTTTTAAAATTCAGTTCAGTGAAAGTTTAAGATTCTTTGGCAAATAGGTTTGATACAATTCCTATTGATTTCATACTGGCTGAAGTTTCCAACTTTATAAGGAATGCTGTTTCATTTGGGGCGAGAAAGCAATTTTTGATAATGGTTTCCCTCCGTGGTAGCTGCTGATAAAATGCCAGCTGATAGGAAGTTTCTAGTAAATCTAAGCAGGCATCTTCTGTGTACATTCACTATGAACTTTCTGACAAATTTGAATGGAGAAAATAAACAATTTGGCTCCTATATGCTAGCTTATCTCATCTAAAACTCACTTACCTCATTACTAGAAGGGCATTGTGGTGACCAGTCCAACCTCCCTGTTCATTTTTGTACAAAAATTAACTGTATTTCCTAGTGACTGTTATCTGTCACCTTTCACAACATAAGTATAAAAATGTTAGTGAAATATGCCTATGTGTAAAATGTATTTTTATATTTGATGCTGATCAGGAGAGACGAATCCTTTTTCTCTCCCTGAAGTTGGGGGGGCTTTTATAAAGGACAGATCCTTCCCCATCTATTTTTTATTTTCTCAAATTGTTTGGACAGATGTAAACTATTAAAAATCTTTTCTCATGTAATTTTGATGCTCATAGCTAGTTTTTCTAGACCTTTCTAGGAATTCTAGAAATGCTGTAGAGGATCTCCCACTGTCAGTGGATTTTTAGTAAGCTTGTCTTCTGCGGTAAAGCTTGCCATTGCCAGATGCTTGCAAAAGTGTCTCCTAGGCTAGATAATTAATGGAACTAAACTTGAAATGTAATTAACTACAGGCACAGCAAATGTTAATTGAAAACTTTTGTCGTGTACAGTGTGGAACTATTTCTTGCTCCTTGGTAAGCCCATGGAAATCCTTTGCTGAAATGGTGAACGTTGCGTCTGAGCCAGCCAGAGCTCGGTCGCCGGCGGTGAGGTCCTGGTCTTGCTCTGTCCTCCTTTAAGCACGTGCTGGAGTATATGTAGCCAGGTCTCTTGGATGCTGCATCCGTGTGGGCTTTCATGTACAAAATAGGTATTGAAGAATCACCTGTGGTACTTCCTTGCACTGGAGGCTGTGCGAGAGGAGGGTTGTGCTTCTCTGTTGTCGGGAACCCTGAGCTGGCACCGTGCTGGCATGTTCCTCCATGGTCCTTGTGTTCCGTGGTCCTCACCGCATGGCAGTGACATTGCACTGAAACCTTAACTCTTTTCCTGCTCATCCCATCTTCAGACTAAGGCTTAAACACCAAATTGTGACTGACTTGCCAGGACAATCTGGAAAAATGGCTTTATGCAGAAAATCACCTCTTTTCCCCCAAGGTCAGACGACATCCATCTCTTGCACAGCGGTGCGTTCTCTCTGTCCGGGCTCTCTCTACGTATCACCACCTCTCCAGGTGTGTCTGCTCAAACCATTCAAAGGGCAAAGAGGCAAAACGGCTTCTGTTCTCAGTGGCACCTTACAGAGCAGGGACGGACCCTTTTTAGGGGATTTGTCAGTTATCTGAAACGTGCCGGTATCGGTTAGGATAACACAGGGCACTAAACTTGCCTTGAAGTGCATTGATCACACATGTAATTTAAAGTTCTGCATTCTTACTCTTTCAGAATCAAATAACATAAAGAAAACCATTAATTACCTCATGCTGTAAATTTATGTAACATATGGATCACGTGAAAATGTGCGTGTTACATGAAAACATTAGAAGTTAAAAAAAAAGGAAGTATTTAGCAAATAACACAGTAAGTTGTAATAGTTAATTCAGTGTTCAGTTCCTATATATGATTTGAAATAGAAGCATTATCTTTGTAAAGAATATCTTCGCAGTCATTATCAAAGCACAGTTTTCTTTTTGTCTGAGACTTTGAACAGACTTTTCTTTCTTTCTTTGTTTCTTAAAATAAATTGGCCAAAGCACAGGGTGGGAGAGTTCAAAGTACTGGGGACTCCTTTGTTTCCTTTCAGAAACTTCTCTTCATGTGACACGTATCCTATTCATTTGTAATTAATTGCCATTTATTGCGACACATCACTCCTGCTATTTCCCTTGTAAACCTGTGAACAACTTCTCTCCCTCTGTCAGTCTGTCTGCTGAAACTTTACCAAGAAAAGGCATTTGTGCTCACTTAGATACTGACCAGCTCCTAGCTGGGATAGAGCCTGCCTTTTTTTTTTTGTTGTGTAACTTCAGTTTGTCTCACTTCTCACACTTTCCTACTTCACCTTTTATGGTACAAATCCACCAGACCATCCTTCCCTGGCCAGCCTTCCCCTGAAACTGTCTGCCACGGGGATCGGGGGCAGAATCGCATCATCTTGTGAGTACGTGTGTCGTCTTTCGTGCACGAGATGGGTTTGCGGCATCTACGGTGGCCACTCTGAGGGGGGTCAGGATCGCCCACTCCGCTGTGGCTGGGTCGGGTTCATCTGCCCCGTTCCCACCTGGGACCCCATCCTCGCC
The DNA here is from genome assembly GCF_947461875.1 of Haliaeetus albicilla. Taxonomy (NCBI): domain Eukaryota; kingdom Metazoa; phylum Chordata; class Aves; order Accipitriformes; family Accipitridae; genus Haliaeetus; species Haliaeetus albicilla. Next base: position 790,676 of record NC_091496.1, on the reverse strand, counting down.
CCAACGGAGAGTTCTCCCTCTTTGCATTCCAGCTGATGACTGAGTGCCCTTGAAGGAGTGAACTGTCTCTAGGGCAAAACAATGATCAGCAATAAAAATTCCAGATATAAAAGCACCAGTGCCTTTGTTTTAGTTCAGAAGGAGTAATTTCTTCTCATTCCAGCTTTGGAACCAAGTCGTGTTTCATCTCCAGATAGCCAGGAAACGGGGAAAGAGAACATGATGCGCAGAAGGATCCCACGCTGTAATAATCATAATTTTCAAATACCCCACTGTTGTTCCGAGTGCCTTATATCCATCCAGATCCCAACAAAAGGTATTTTCAGTTCATTGCGCTCTCCTTCCTCTTACGCCTCCCTGACCTCATAGCTGCTTATGCCACTTGGTAGATCCCCCGGTGTGTGCCGCCGAGCTTCCCGGCTGTGGCCGTGTTTCCTGCGCGGTGAGCTCCTGGCTGAGTCCAGCGAGGTCTTCTTCACCAGGGGCTGCAACAAGGACCCCTTCTCTCCCTTCCGTGGGCTTTTATGTGGAGTTAGGGTGTGAAGATGATTTCAGGACCGTTACTGGTAGTGCATGGGGAATCAGGAGATGTTGCAGCATTGCCGTGCCTCCATGCAAAAGGTCCGTGGGTTGCCTTTAAGGACAGGGCTGTGCAAAGAGAACAGGCTCCTTTTTCTAAAGGATAATGGAGATTATGCGATGGGGGCTAGTGCAGCAGGGCATTTAACGTGGAGTAGTAAAGGTAAATTTGATGTACATCCTGCTGTCTTTTCAGAAGGTTTTATTGATGTCCAACTAAAAAATGTACGTTGAATTTGTCCTCCAGGTGTTAGAGAAACTATCCTTAAAAGCGCCTAAGAAATTGATTATACCTAATTTTGTGTTTAAATATAATATTTAATATTAAATATCTTATTTAATGTGTAATTTAAATCAAAATGTCATTTGTCAATATGGGCATGTAAATATTTTCCCCTTATGAAATATAAATATTCCTCATCTGAATTTTGTTTTTTGAATGAAAAGCAATTTTTCTGCAAAACAGTCACTGAGAAATACTTGAAAAGCTGCTGACAAGCTTTTCCCTTTTATAATTATTCATACTTTCAGTAGCAGCATGATACCAGTATAACTGAAAATAATGGAAACATTAAAACATTCTGTGTTAAATTAATACCTGCTGAAATTGGACCTCGCTCTGGCCATTGAATTCATCACAAGCCAGTTGTGCAGTTTGGGGCTGTATTTATGGATCATTGCCCTTTGGTGGGATCCTGCAAATCCGCAGCCTCTCACATGAAAGGATTCAGGTCAGGTCCTGAGCTGGCTTCGCCGTAAATCACAATGTCTAAAGGTGTACTAAGATGATGACTAATAGGGGTACTAGGAGAGATGAGAACATGTATTCGCCTAAGCTGTTCTATCGTGTCACTTGTTTGCAGGTTGTTAACTGGGTGGCATTGGCAGGAGCTGTGCCATTACTGGTGTCACTGGTGTGACACGGCTTGTCCTTGGGTGTTAGCTGGCCCGACCCGCAAGAAGCCCGGCAGCAGAAACCTTGCAGGCCTGTAATTATCCGCTCGTTAGTGCACAGCTAGGGTTAGGGGTCACGAAGCAGTAAAAACCTGCTGCCTTTGTCCTGTGTTTTCCCGGCATGGCGCTCGGTAGTAGATGAGATGCAGAGGCTTGTGCCACTTCCCTGCCGACAGCTACAGCCGGAGGGAGCCAGGAGAAACGCCTGGTGCTCGGCCGGGCTGGAGTTCCCAGAGCCCGCCGCGTCTTAGTGGAGCCGGAGCAGGCCAGGAGCCCTGGTGATGGACCTAATCTTGACTGCGGGGCAAAGGAACATCCACCTCCCCTGCAGGGGTTTAATTGCAGAGGCTTCGGAAGCAGCGGCTTTGCGTAGGTCTGTAATCCATCCTTAAAACCGGACCGTGAAACAAAGACAGGGGTTGGAGTTGGGCTTCCCCTGGGGTGGGCTGAGCTCGCTGGCTGGTTTGGGTCACAGGAGGTGCACGGAGAAAGCAGCACGACGTTTGTGTCGTTGCGGGTGCTGGAGGGATGTCGGAGCAGCCTGGAGAGCTCACAGCCCATCAGTGCAGACGGACTCACGGCCAATTTGTAAATAACACTTGACCTCCCCCACCCTGCTTTGTAGATACTTTTACAGCATCCATCAGAGTGTTAATTTTCCTGTTGGTTTCCTGTTTGGCTGAGGATGTAAGCAACCCAAGACTTGTGGGCTTGGACCATGAGATGGAAGAGAACAGAGGAGACCTTGTGATTAAAAGAATTCTTGGAATTTCACGAAAGAAAATTAATTCTTCTACCAGCCTTGTTGGTAATTTAAAGAGCAGATTTAGAAGCGAGAAATATACTTCCATTTGCTTGCTGTGCCTGAAATATTTTACGTGTATTTTTATAAATTCTCCTGAAAGCATCAACTGTCTCTTCTGCTTGCAGAAGGTTGTGCCCAATAAAAGAAAAGGCAGTTTTATTTGTGAGGTGGAAGTTGCTGGGACGAGGGCTGCGCTGGCAGGTGGCTGCAGGACGGGCAGGAGCAGATCCCAGGCAGGGTGAGGGTTTGGTGGAAGGAGCTGCTGGCCAGAGAGTGCTGGGTTTGTATGTCCTCGGCTCTTTATTCCCTTCTTCCGCTCTTCATCTTCAGTTGTTAATGTATATAGGGACTATTTATATATATATATATATTTCTAAATTCACCTTAAACCTATTTTTCTCAGAGCTTTTGGGTTTGCATATAAATTCTTGATTAGTAAGTGTGCACCTTCCAAAATGGCTTAATCATTGGTACAAATGAAAAGGTACTGGGCACACAGAGGAAGGGCAGGATTTGCTGGGGACTGGCTTCCACTGGGCTGAGGCGTGAGAACAAAATGACTTGTTACTGTTTTTTCAGTTCAAGATAAAATACAATTTTATACTTGTTGCCATCTTCTCTAGGTAGGTAAAGCTGTGTTTTCAGACTGAAAAAAAAAAAGTGCTTAAGGGTGTTTTTCATTTTGGCATTTTTCTCAGTGAGGCTCATGGAAAAGAAGGTTGTTGGTTTTTAACTTTTGTTCCTTGTCTGTTTCTGTCTTTGCCTTTTGTATCCAAATCGGGTTTTGACAGTGTGTAAAATTTAGATGAGCAGCTTCAGTTGAAATGTAAAGTTTTATAGAAACCTTTTTCTTGATCTGGTATTTTATAAACCTTTTCTTTAACACAACCCAAGTACCGGCACTAGATCAGTTTGGCAGTGCTTAAGACAGTCGTCTCATATATATATATATATATGTGTGTGTGTGTGTGTGTACCTGTATACATGCATACATATATGTATATACATGGAGTGGGTAATATGTATTATTGCACATTAAAATATCCATGGTTCTAATGATATTTTTTACTATAGGGTGTGTCTGCTCAGACAAACAGAAACTTCCTTTTTAGGCTCTGATTTTCCTAACTCAACAGGACACCATCATTTAACCAGTTAATTTGCACTTAGCATATTTAAAGCAATCGAATATTAAATATTCTTTGCCACCTTATCTTGGTCCACGGTCTGTTGAATTGAAGCTTCTGGAGTTGCTTCTCCGGGGCTTTTCCGTAACCTCCATCGGTTTCTTTCCCATTTGGCTGCAGTTTAGACTTGAGGTAATTGGAAACGTTTGGCTTTTTGACTGTTAGCACAAACCACTTAAAGGTCTGTCCTTTCAGGACAGACTTAAAGCTTTGTCTGTCCACCCCAGAAAATCCACCTTAGGCTAAAGGATCCAAAATGCTTGTTTAAACTAAAAATAAACCAAAACAGGTTTGGGTTTTGTTTTTTTAAATAATTCCTTATCTCCAGGAGAACTGGGAGGCTGTAGTGACTGCAGCGATGCTGGTCAGAGCCTGGGAGCTTGGCATGTTCATCCCAGCATCTCCTAAAGGGAGCGGAGCTCTGGCCGGGGAGGGTGCGTGACCATCCCGGGGCGCCCGCGGCTGTCCCCTGCTCCTGGGGTTTGCTCTTGGCTGCAGCCACTCATTTCAGGAGAGGATCATGGAGACGGCCACCTTTGCCGTCCCTGTGTCACAACCAAGGTAGAGCTGAAGCTGGGGCCGTGGGGGATGTGAGGTGAAACCTTCCTGGGCCCCTGAGAGCAGGAGATCCTTTAAATCCACTGGTCCAAGCTGGGGGAAGGCACTGCAGTGGGGATGGGGCATTAACGTATTTGAGAGCTGGCTTTTGCAGTGCTTGGTACCCAGACGCGAGCCCAGATTTTCGGCATAGCTCTGCACCTGATTTTTCTCTGCTCTTCTGAAAATCCAGTCGTTTTGTTCCGGTGTCCCGAGAGCCGAGTTTCCCTGAAAATCTGCCAATGACCTGTTGAGCACTGTCGGGAAGTCCAGCTGCTGTGCTTCCCCGAGGAGTGGTTCAGGGGCAGGTTTTATGTGCAGGCACCCTGGTGGCCTGGCTAGAAAAGCAAGCGTTAGGGGCTGAATCTATGCCTTTTAAAAAACCCACAACCCATCAAACGGTGGCCGATAGGTAAGATGCACTCTGTATAGCAATAAGAAACACTTGCCTGCATAGACGGTGTCCTGGGGCTGTTGCAGCGGCCGTACCGGTAATGGCTGATGGATGAGACCGTGGCTGGTGTGGGGAGGGAGGGTCCTCGCAGAGCCCTGGACCCCCGGGGCTCGGGGCTCGATGCCGGGGAATGCAGAAATCCCGTTCTAGCTTCATGTGGCCTTTCCTCTAAACTGGGAAGGGGTGGCAAAGGGGGGTGCCCACCTGGGTTAATTAATTTAGTGCAATGACATAGGGGAGCCTTTTTTCTCATGATGCCTACTGCCCTTAAATGTTGAAACCGGGTCTTTGTAAGCAATGTCTGTGTATCTATGTGTATATATGAGGGACAAATTTTAAATTACTGCCTTTTTTCCCTGTTTATTTTTCTGAGTAATTCCAGATGTACTTTAGTCTCTCTACTGTCAAAACTTTTATATTGTAAATCTGATGCTGGTGGCTTTTGGTTATTTTGGTTTTTGTTTTTGTAAAAAAGAAAAAAAAAAAAAAAGAAAAAAGAAAAAGAAAAAAAAAAGTCTGCATCTCTCTATGTTGTCAGTTTTAGGCTGTAAATTCCAACTATCAATAAAAGTTCAAAATTCACGTGCCAGTGGTGGATTCCTCCATCCTGCAGGACATGCTCAGCCCCCGCCGTGCTGCATCCCAGTGCTGCATCCCACCTACAGCTTCGCTCTCCAGCTTCGGCCCGACCACTGCGTGCAGACAGGCAGCAAGTACAGGCAGGGGGTGAGTGCAGGCAGCATTCAGGGTGGTGCCTGCAGAAACCTGTAGGTTTCTTCTGCTGGCACACCCAGGAGAGCTGCTGGACCGGTGGAGGAGCTTGGCTGGCTTGGGTGGCTTCCTGCAGCCCCTGGTGAGAGCAGAGGTTGGGGTTGCTGGTTTTCAAGTCATCTCTTGCTGTCAAAGGGGAGAGAAGGTCAAAGCGGCATTTTTCACCTGCGCTGTCTCGCAGGACGATGGGTACAGCAACACCACTGCTGTAAGACGAGAGCGGCTTTGCTCTTCCAAATGCACAGCTCACCTCCAGAGCATGAGTGCCGTGATGCCCGTGGGGAACAGTGCCGTGGCAGGGTTGCTGATTCTGGAGGAAACCCCCTGGTGCCTGCGGGCTGTAAGGCTAACAGGAGAGGTGCTGAAGTGATGGGTGTTCTCCCTGTTAGCCTGGATGGTGTTTTCAGTTTTCACTTACCCTGGTTTAGTCTTGGCCAAGGCCTGGCGTGTGAGCCTGCAAACAACTGCAGGCAGTGACAGGGGCACCTTGGCCATTAGCAACTTTGCCAGATGTTTGCCTCTCCAGGTAGCTGGTCCCTTTTTCTTGAGTCGTGTTAGCTGCAATGTAAAATTCTCCATCCCATGGCTTCTTGTGCCAAAATCCTCAAGTCCTTCACCCTGAAGAAAGGTCCTGTTTCTGCAGCTAAAGGCTGTGAGAGCAGTCAGCACTAAGGTGGACCTGGGCTGGCCTCCTGTGCTCCTCCAGCTGTGGGCAGCACCCTCTCAGCCTGGGCTGTGGTGACCTGTCAGGACTTTGGGATGATGCTGAAGCATGGAGCCTCTTCTCATACCCTGTAATTTTTCAAGGGGTCTGGGTCTTGGTGGTGGCAGCCAGGAGCAGGTTTGAACCAGCTGCATGAAGTCACTGTTCCTGTAATGATGCATTTAGGTTGGTTGGTCAAGGGGAACCAGACCCCGGGGGGCAGGGGGCATTGCAAACTGGGACGAGTTTGGATTTCTTTCCAGCTTTCCTTTTAACACCGTTTCTCATCCCCTGCTGCAGAGCAAGGCTGATTTCAGTGTGCGTCAGCTCAGCAGCTCCATGCAGCTGCCCTGCAGATCCCATCCCCATGCTGTCATGCTGGTGGCCTCTCAGAACAGCGGTTTGCTCAGCAGGGACATGCGCGGTGGGTTGGAGCTGGGTCAAGGGCCCACCCTCCATGGTGCATCCCCTTTTCCCCAGGGAAGACATTCTGCTGTGAGCCCAGTGACTAATGCACCTGGGCAAACAAGAACAGCTGAGCCTTGGTGACATGGGGCGCATCAAACTGGAGTCCCTTGACAAAGAGTAAAACTAGCCAGAGTGAGCAGGAGCAGGTAGGACAGCGCAGGACAAAGGTCCTTGTTTGCCATAGGGAATGCAGGGACCAGGGCAGACTCAGCTCAGGCACATCCCTGGTGCTGTGCCAGAATTTATCCCTGAGGCTCTGTCCCTATGAAGCTGGGGACAGCCTAGTCCCCTTCGGACAGGAGCTAAGCCCAGGTCCTGTGGGTCCTGCAGCACTGGCCCAGTGCAACTGGGGAGCAGCTGATGTTGGTGGCAGTGAGGCAAAAGGGCACATGTCATATTAATTTTTTTATTAAATTCAGTTAGTTTTCTCTTTATATAATAACCTTTTTCCTCTAGGCACAATACAATACAAGGACTCTGTATGTTTGACACAATGTACAGAAACTTCAATAATCTACAACTGCTCAGGTAAGTTACAAAAAACCTCCATGTTACACCAGCTACCTGCCACAGCCATTAATGTACAATAAAACAAAGAGGGGAACCTGGGGGTTAAGACTGTACAAAGAGTTCTGCACTGAAATAAAACATTGTACTCCTTTAAAAACAAGACAGGTAGAAGAGCTGGCCGAGCTTGCGGGGAGGCAGGAGGGTCAGGCCCCAGCCGGCACAGTGGTAGCGGGTCCTGAGTGACCTCACAATGCCTCTAGGTTCCTGGCAAGCGACCCTCAGGTGGAGTGGGACCAAACCCCCTCCACGTTCACACCAGTGCAGGGGATGGATGAGGTGCTGCAGGATCTGTTTCTGTACCGAGATTCCCCCTTTGCACTGACACAGTGACAGCAACAAGCAGGGAAGGTGGCAGCAGGCGGTGGGATGCGCAGCCCCCAGCAGCGCTGCGCTGCCGCAGGGCAAACCTGCCCTCCTGCGGGCCCAGGGCTCCTGCTGAGACCCCTCTGCCAGCAGGCTCGGCCTGACAGCGTGGGGCAGAGCACAAGCCCTGGGGACCGGGGGGGGTGCGGGGGGGGGCTCAGGGAGGGGGAGAAGAGGGCAGCCCTGTGCGGTGCCCTCTGAGGTGCTGCCCCCTCCTTTCCGCAGGAGGGCTGCATGGGGTGGGGGGGTGACCTGTGCAAAGAGACCGGGTGGCACCTGCCAGCACTGCTGTGCCCAGCCATGTCCCAGCCCTGCAGCTGAGCAGGAGCCCTCGTCCCAGGGGCTGGTCTGGTCCTCCCCCATGCAAGGGGACAGAGGGAACCGAACCAGGGCACTCAGGAGGGTGCAGCATTTGGCACCTCCCATGGGGAACATGCCCCCCCCGCCCCCATGACAGCAAGCCTGATGGTGGAGGTAGAGGCTGTGCCCCAACTAGGACAGGGAGCCCCTTTGTCACAGCCTAAACAGGCACCTGCCTGCTGGGAGCACAGTGGCCACATCCACATCCCCTCCTGAGACAGAGTCCAGCGCCTGCAGCTACAACCACCAACATCCCCGGGCAGACAGCAGCCATGCCCATTTGTTCCTGTGGAAGTCTGGGCCAGGTGAGGCTCAAGGGCTGGGATGCTCTGGCTGCTGCCAGGGGGACGCCGGCTGGGTCAGGATGGTCCCAGCGTTCAGGCGAGTCACCTCTGCAAACACCGGCACCCTGAGCTGCAGATCCCCGGTTCCAGCAAGACGGCAGCAAAGCCCAGGACATGCTTAGGCTAGCTACTGCGCTACGAGGAGGGAGCAGGGCTGGTTCTCCCCCGTGGATGCTCTGGCAGACATGCAAGCCGTGGGGAGGACAAGGCAGGCAGGCAGCTCCCGCTTTCTCCAGCAGCACTGGGTGGGCTGGAGGTGAGATGCACCCTCCCCAGCCGGCTGATGACACCCCTGCTGCCGCAGAGAGCTGGAGCGGGGCCGCCCGGCGCGGGAGGTGCACAGAGGACACACAGTAATTACAGGGCTCAGACAGGCCTGGGAGGAGAGAGCGGGACAGGCTCCCGCCTGCACCCCCAGCCTGCTTCAACGCGAGGAATTCCTCCACTACACAGTCCTACCATAGTGTAACATACTGATCCTGCCCCCACTGCCGCCTGGGGGGTGTGTGGCTGCGGGCTCCCCAGCACAGCCCACCCATGGCAGATGGGAAGGAAGGCCATGTCCTCCTCTCCAGTCAATCACAGCCCTGGCTCGGACACGAACCTGGGCACTGCCTCTGCTCCATGTGCTGGGGCCCGGGAGACTCTGTGCCTGGAATAGAGGCTCCTCTGAGCCAGTCTCACGCGTCCGACAAGCAGCTCTGGATGCGGTCGATCCACTGCTGGGCTAGCTGCACATCCTGGGCGCAGAAATTGTAAACTCGTTTCGTCGTCTTCAGCTGCAGGGGAGGAGAAAGGAGGTGAGCGGGAGCCGCACACAGAGAGCCACCAGCACTGCAGCCCGGTGCTGCCGGGGCAAACGGCTGGGGTCTGTGGCACAGCCACAGACCACCGAGCTCCTTTCCCTAAGGCACAGCTCAATGCCACACTCACATCGAAGAAGGCTTTCTCGTCCACTGTCTTGGGGGCCCCCATGGTGGGGGTTCCTGGGGTGATGGACTCCACCTCAGCCAGGTCAATGACTCCTTTGCACTCCGTGTCCATCCGGCTGTCATAGTACCGCAGCTGCAGGGAAAGGTCCCGCACACGTCAGAGCTCACAGGAGGGAGGGAGGGAGGGAAGGACAGACCCCAGGGCTCACCTGCCCCTCAGTACCTGATGTTTAGTTTTATCCAGCACGAACCAGCGAGGCTTCCACGGTTTCATGAAGGCTCCTTTCTTGTACAGCGACCCCTCATAGGACCTGCGTGGGCCAGGCAGAATATTAGGGTGGGAAGCGGAGAGGGGCTGAAGGGCAGGTCTGTCTGTGGCACCCCAGCGTCAGCAGGGACGAGAAGCAATCGGGGTCCGTGCTCTGCAGAACCCACTTGCCTTCACCCCTCCCCAGACAGGGATCCCCCTCCCAGCGCCACCAGCAGCCCCCAGTGCCCCGAGCCCCGCGCCTGCCTGTTCTCGCTCTCCGACATCTGGAACTGGCTGTAGAGCGTGCTGGTGCTCTTGCGGCCGCCCTGCTTCCCACTGGAGGGTGTGGAGGTGCTGCTGGTGTCACTGTCGAGGCTGAGGTTGAGGGTAGAGCCTACGCCGCTCTCCTGCAGGTACACACCCAGCGAGCGCCGGTGGTGGGAGAGGCTGGAGGACATCAGCAGGGAGCTGGGGGTCTGTGGGGAGCAGAGGGCACAGCGTGAGGGGGAGGATGGCACACCCAGCCTGGGGGCCGAGCACCAGCACCCCTCCTTGGTGCCAGGCTGCAGGAGCAAACACCCACTTTGCTTGGGGCACCCTTGGGCAAAGTGACCCCCCCCTCCCTTCAGCCCCCCCATCACACAGCCCCCAACCTACCCGGCTGCCCTCCTGTCGTGCCTCGGTGCGCTGGGAAGCTTTGACCTTGTCCCACGTGTCCTTCCAGCGCTCTGGGACCTGCCCCAGCTCCATCTCCAGGTTGTGCAGCTCCTGTGGGGGGATTCAGGCATCAGCCCAGGAGGGGACAAGACCCCAGGGACTGCTGACCCTGTCCCGGGGGGTTCAACCAACTGCAACCCTGCCACAACCCTGTCCCACTGTGTGCATGGGGCAGTGTCCCACCCGTGGGCACACCATAGCAAGTCCAGGCCAGGGCCAAACCCAGAAGCAACGCGTAAGACAGTGCCACCATCAGCTGCGCTCACCTCCAGCAGTTTGGAGATGGCATCGGGCTCCACGCGGCTACGGTTGTCATAGCACGGCCAGATGATCTTGCGCTTCGTCTGGGGGGCACTGGTGTCCTGCCGATCTGCCTCCTCCACATGCTCCGGCTGCCCCTGCGTCAGCTCCCAGTCATAGGAGGGGCCCTCAGAAAGCGTCTCCTCTGTATAGTAGTCCCATACTTTCAGGTTGGAAATGTTGCTGTAGGGCCTTAGCACCTGCAGAAGAAACAAGGTTATGCTCAAGAAGGGCAGCAGCATCCAGGCAGGACATGTCCCTGGCTGTGCTGCAGAGACAATCTGTCCAGACAGAACATCAAACCCTTCACAATGCGCTTTCCCCAAGGGCAATGCTTTCTGACCAGTAACAAGAGGCAGCTGAGGCTGAAAAGCTGCAGGCTGGTCAGGAAAAGGCAATGCTGGGCCAGACAAAGGCAGAGCTGCTCCCAGACCAAACGAGAGCCCTGAGCAGCTGGGCCACGGCTTGCCCGCATCAGCAGAGAGCAGCCCCCTGCCTGGCCGACCTGCTGAGGCCACGTACCAGAAACTGCCTCTTCCTCTCCCCAAGGAAGGACATTCCCAGCCCAAAACAAGACCCTGGCAGCTCCAGCGCAGGATCTCCCCTCTGCAGCCTCACCTACATCCCTGCCCGACTGCCCTCCGGGGACACAGTTCTCAGGGACCTGACTCTGCTCATGTCCCCCGAGGCAGCAGGCACCCTCCCCAGGGCTCCGGTGCCACAGCTGGGCAAGATCACTCAGGTGGGCAAACGCCATGGTCTAGCTGACAAGCGGCTGCTCGCTTGGCCACACACGGGTAAGGAGACACAGGGGTGCCCCTGGAAAGCCTCGTCTGAGCCCTCTGCAGCGCACAAGGGTCAGCTGGGCTGGGCTGACCCAAGGGCAGGAGCAGAGCTCTCACCTCCCCATCCTCAGGGGCATACATGTAGTTGAAGAAGATGGGGGCTTTCTTGTTGAGCCGGTCGATGTAATCCCAGATGGACTTGTAGACCTGCTGGCTCTTCCGCTCACCCTTCTCCTCGTAAAGGAGTCCTGCGGAGAAGAGAGAGGGGAAGGGGCATTATTTGGGGCAAAGCACTGGGCTGCCATCCGCTGTGGGCCTTGCACACTGTCCTCACCCAGCTCGATGCGCTCGTAGTCAGAGTCCAGCAGGAACGTCCGGAAACGGTTGGAAATGTAGTGGTAGCTGAGGAACTTCAGGTAGTACTGGCTGAACTCAAACTCCATGGGGAACTGCAGGTGGATCTGCAAGGAGCAGCACAGGTGAGACCTCCCGGGACCCACAAACTGCAGGCTGGCTCTGGACTCGTTTCCTGCTGCACAAAGGAGCCAGCCAGCCCCGGTGCTCAGGGAGACCCAGCCGGCGCAGAGCCGGCAGCCGGCATGCTTGAAGCTCACCTGATGTACGCAGTCCAGGAACTGCAGGAAGATGGGGGCAAAACCACTGCTCTGGCCGGCGAGGGTCTGGGCTCCGCGGTGGCTGAACCGGTGCCCGAAGGACAGCCACTCCTTCTCCACGAGCAGGCGGAAGCCCTCCAGCGTCCGGTAATAGGGGTCCGACAGCAGCTGCACCAAGGAGACCACCTGCAGGGACAGGGGGGCTCGAGATGCTCGTGGGGAGATGGCCACAGGCAGCCGTCACGTTCGGAAGCTGTAGGGCTCCTACCTGCGTGGTGATATCCCAGCCATCCTCCAGGCTGACCAGCACAGAGGAGCCCGTGTCCAGAAGCTCCACCACCAACACCGAAATCTGCAGTATCTTATGGATCTGCCAACATAAGGGCCAAGAGTTACTAGAGTGCAGGAAACTCATCTGCTGGACGTCTTGTGAAGTGACCCTTTCTCCTGGAAGCAGGTGAGCCAAACGAAGCAGAGCACAGGGCTTATGCAGGGCCACAATACATGACCCCCGTGTTCACTGTGCAGCACCCTTTGTCTGCAACAGCAAGGCCAGTAGGGCAGAACCACCACACCATAAGCAGAGCTGTGGGCCCCTCGCACCCTCCAGCAGCCAGAGGGTCCAGTCCCACAGCAGCTCCACACTGGGACCAGTCCTACAGCACAGCAGCGACCTGGGTCACCCTGGCTACTGCTGACACTGCCTTGTACCAAGCCCTTTATAGCATTCAGCCATCCTGCAGGTCCTGCTCTGCTTCCCCAGCCAGCAGCTGCTCCAGACACTCGCAGCTCTTGTGTCCAGCACCACAGAGCAGTACTCTGGACTATTTTATCCTTGTCTCTCATACCAACCTTGCTCCCTTAGTGTCCCCCACTCTGTGCCACAGTGATGCTCTAGAGAGGGCACCTGGACCCTCCATTCTCACTTGGCCAGGAGGTAAGAGCACATGCCCTTGAGTGACGGCCAACAACAGTGAAGACTCCTACCATGGGGACTGACCACGGCCCCTCCAAGTTTTGGGCGACAACTGACCTGGGACAGCCACTCAGACTCCTCCAGGGACCGCAAGTAGGCGACGCTGGGGTCATTGGAGGGGCAGCCAGGCACGCAGGCCTTCATCAGCTTCTTGAAGCTGGCCTTCACCTGCCGCACGTCGAACACCTCGATGGGAACCACCTCCCAGTGCTGCAGCGGGTCCGGTTTCACCCCCTGAGGGAGGAGAGAATCAGCGCGGTCCAGAGAGACATCCTGAGCAGACCCACCGCCCCGCTCGCCCTGAGGAGGCTGCTGCCAGACATCAGGGTTACCTTCAGCTGTGACTTGTCCCCAATGATGTAGAGCGAGGCCCGGTGCTGGCGCAGAAAGCTGGCCTCCGAGGGCGTACCGTTGTGCTGGGCACCCAGCAGGTCCTTCCCAGCCAGGCGCGACCCGATCTCCATGTTCAGGGCATAGCTGCTCATGCGCCCACTGGCTCGGATGCTGCCCCACTTGCCTGCAAGACAGTCAGGAGTCAGGCTGGGGGTGCCCAGCTGGCTCACGGGCTGCGCTGGCATCCGCATCCCCCCCCGCCGGGCTGGCACAGGGGCGAGCAGCTCGCCACGAAAGCAACGGCCGAGCTGCTGCCACCCCGCAGCCCAGCGCCCTGGGAGCACATGCCGGGAAAGTGCTGGGAACCAGGTTTGCTTTTGCTCCTTCTCCTTGCTGGGTGCTGTAGGATTGCCTTCCTGGTGGATACGGAGACCAACCCCAGTGGCTCCGCGTCCCATCACCTGCGCAGCCACACCGCGCTCCCGCCCCACGCCTGTGCCCGCACCACCAGGACCTGCCCCTTCCCCACCAGCCAGACCCTGTCCCTGGCCACCACCACCACCACCCAAGCACCAGCAGATGCGCAAGGAGCCTAAAGCAAACCTGAGAGGACGTTGCGGGATCAGCTGGGGACAGGCCCGGTACTTACCGCTGGCACCGCGAGCTGGACCAAGCCAGCGACATGCTCGGTGGAGGCGTTCGTTAGCGGGCTGAGGTGGGGTGTTACTGGGGCATTAGTTGTGTGAAGGGTGGGAGTTGTGTGAAGGGTAGGAGTGTGTGTGTGGGGGGGGGGGGGGGTCAGTCGGTCAGGTTAGCACCCGGGTGGTGGTTAGGCGGCCGGCGGTACCGTACCTCGGGGCGTCTCGCGGCCCTTCGCCGACACGCACTTGGGGGTGGAGAGAGTGATGACCCTAGCTCTGTGACCGAGCCCTGAGAGCACAGGACGAAAGCAACCTCAGCAAGGGCACCGATGCGGACCCACGGATCGCGCGGGCCAGGCGGGAAGAGGCGCCCGGGGACCCGGACAGAGAGACTGGAGCAATGAGTGGGATGAACGAGATGGCTTTGGGGTGCTGCAGCAGGTCCGTCCCTCCCTCCCTCCCTGAAGCTGCCCCACGGCAGAGAGCTCGGGGGGAGCAAAGGGGAAGCATCTACTCTACAACAGCTGCTCCGAGCCGGGGGGGCCTTTGTGAGGCCCCCACGAGGCAGCGTTCACTCGCACGTCCTCACCTCCGCGGCTAATAGTACCGGGCCCATCGTCCTTCCCTCCCATCACCTGCTTCATGAGCGATCCCAGCTTAGGCTGTCTCTTGTCGGAGAAATCTGTAGCACCAACAAAATGTCAGCTCTCGGCCTCACTGTGCCGCTCCAGAGGGGCCCTCCCGCCTTGCCTCCCCACAACTGCTCAGGAGGGAGGGGAAGGGGCCAGAGAGAGAAAGCGGCAGCAAGCAGGAGAGCCCGGGGCTGGGACCAGGAGGCCAGCATGCGGGAAACACCTTCCAGCTGGAGCCACAGCAAAAAAGCAGCTGGTGCCGCAGTGCGAGCGGGGGCTTGACCCTCCCGCAGTTCTGCACCGGTCCTGCCCCAGGCACTTTGCACCGCGGGGGCATCACCCAGGCACTGCCACAGCCCGGCAGTCCCCTGCTCTGCAGCTCCCTTGCCACCACACCGGGTCACTCCTCTGCCCCCGGAATTCTGGTCTGACCCTCCCTCCTTCAGTCACAGCTCCGGGCATGTCCCCCCACACCAGGGGAGAGGCCTCGGAGGGACTTTCGGAAAGTCCTCTCCTCCCCGGGCTGCAGGGAGTCCTGGCTGGATTCCCCTACAGTCCCTCTGGCCCCCAGTCACCTCTGCAGCTATGATGGGGTGGAATGGCTGGGACAGAGGATAAATGACACCGGAGCGTGACAGGACAGCAACAGGCAGCTCTGCCCCGGCAGGAAAGGGCAGGCTGCTCGGAGAGCAAGGGGGGCAGAGACTTACCGAGGTTTCCTGCGACAGACCCCGAGAACCGCTGCCCGCTGCGCTGGGGTGCAGACGGTGCTGAGATCTCAGCTGGTGGGGTCTGTCCCTACCCGGTCCCCAGCGAGCACCTGGATCTGAGCACAGTCTGGGGCTCCCAGTGCTCGCAGGTCCAGGGCCACCGGGTTTCCCAAAACCCATCCCCACCACCAGCCACAGAGGACCAAGCTGGAGCTGGGAGCTCTGGAGAGCATGCTGGAAAGGCTCTGCTGCCTCCTCTGATGTGGGAGACCAGGGACAGCAGCTCACCTGGCTGCCCGGGCTCTGGGACGGACAGCATGACCTGTGGCTGGGGCCCCACGCATATGAGCATGAGCCCTCCTGCATCCCTGCTGCGCTGCCGCCTGCGACCGAGCTCCTCACCTGAGCTGCTCATGTGCGCAGACGTGAAGCCACTGAGCGTGTTGCGCCCACTGGCATCGGCGTAGTGCGGCATGGAGTTGATCACGGCCTGCAGGTACTTCTCCTGCTCCAAACTGGTGGAGTCCGTCTGCGAGGGTCCTAGGAGCAGAGCCACGAGCATCACCACTCTGCCACCGGCACGAGACCCGAGGAGGGGTCTGCAGCCCACTCCTGGCGTGGGCACTGCCCAGGGGTAGAGGGGACGGGCACCTGCGGTGGGTGCGTTCTGGGACTTGAAGAGGCCCACGACTCCCTTGCCGTGCAGCCCCCCCGAGCGCAGCAGCACGGCCTTGGTGCGGGAGTTTCGCCAGCACACCACAGGGAAGCGGTTCTGGCGGTAGCAGCGGGAGATCCGCTGGATCGTGTTGTCCTGGATGCTCTGTGGCACGATGAGCAGCCCGGGGTAGCTGCAGGAGAGAGCAGAGGCTCTGCAGAGCCCAGCAGGGCGCAGCACGAGGCCCCCTCCCCTCCAGCTCCCACAAACCAGGAAAGACCCCTGCTGTCCTCTCCTAAGCCTGCAGTCCCCCCTCCTCAGCCACGGCCCTGCTGAGGCTCACCTCCGGCAAATGGCGTACATGCGGTTCACGGTGGAGATGCGGAAGGGCTCGTTCTTGGAGCGGGTGAGACTACTGCTGAGGGTGCCCAGCCCCATCCGCTGGTAGTCGCGGCAGCAGGCTCGCTCCACCAGGTGGTTGATGGTCATCTTGTCCGAAGGTTTGATGGTGGTGGTGGGGGTCAAAGTGCTTCTGTCCATCTCTTCAGACACTACGGAGACAAAGGGCAGTCTGGGACCACCCTCAGCACGGACACAGCGTCCCACATGCAGCTGGAGGAGACGGCTGAGCTGGAGACATTTCCCAACCCAGCAGAGACAGGGCAGGGCAGGGCAAGAGCTCCCTCCCACCACCTTCACCTGAAACGGGAGAGCTCAGCTGCCCCGTCGAAAGGGCTGGGCACTGGGCTTTGGGGCGAGAACCCTTATTTGTGAGGTTAAAAGCACAAAGAAAAGTCAGCTGCCTGGGTACTGACGTTGGAGCAGATGTTTTTAGTGCTTTCACATCGCTTGATACCACTGAGAGACGAGGAACAGCCCACCACAGATCTGTTCAGTGCTGCTCCATCACACTGGTCTCACCTCCTCTCTCAGAGGAGAGCAACCTCCTGGGAGAGCGGGGCAACATGGGCAAGACCTTGGCTCCAGCGAGGCTTTCAGCCCAGGACACTTCCATCCAGGCAAAAATCAGTCTCAGGCGGACACAACCCTTGGTGTCTGCCCTCCACAGGCAGCTTTCCTAATGCTCCTAACGCATTTCCTAATGTCAGAACTGGAAAACAACAACAGACCTCAAAGGCATCTCTTCTGGGCCTGAACGCAGCTGGTGTTTTTGTTAATAACTTAAATGATGGACACAGTGGAGGCTTGTAATGTTTGCGGCAGACCTCGAGCTGAAAAGCGCTGCAAACAAACTGGGGAGCAAACGAAAGGAGCAGAATCCAAAGTATCACAGTGAACAGAAGGAAAGATCCAAAATCAGCCATGTCCAGTCTGCCAGATCAGCCCCACATGCAGCAGGAGGGACTGCTCCCCGCAGACACTGCTCCCCACTGAAACCCTAAATCCCATCCACCATGTCTTCTCTGACAGGCTTTCCCACCTGGGAAGGTTGTAATCTTCAACACGGAGGACTCCTGTCCCTTCCAGTCCCTTGTTACTCTCAAACCAGTCAAGCTCTTCTCATGTCTAACCTAACCTGCCTTGCTGCAGCTTAGATCTGTGACTTTATCTGAGGAGCTGTGGCCGCAGACCAAAGACTCCCTCCTCTCCACAGGGCTCACTAGGTATTGGAAGTACATTTAGCTGCTGACTGGCCACCACCAGCAGATGAGAGCTGGTGGACCGTCGAACACTGGGAGACGCGACCGTGGCAGCAATCCTCTGCACCAGAGAAGCTCCCACGCCTGTGTGTGGTCCTGACAGCTGAGACCTCTCCCAGCTGGAAGATGCTCTTGCGCCAGCAAACACCCCACTCCCCACAGCCTCCCTTCCCTGCTCAGGGTGCTCCCAACCTGAGATCTCATCCTCGTTGTCCTCTGGGAAGTGCTGGCTGCTCCGCTGCTCCCACGTGGGCGGTGTGTATTTCTTTCGCGTCACGTACTGGCGGCCGATTGTTTTCTTGGCATTTTTCACCAGGTTTTTGGAGAGTGTCCTGGAACCAGAGAAGAGGTTGAGGCCAGCTGACACCACCTCCCACACGTACATGACCACAGCCCAGCGCGGCCAGAAGAGCAGCCCCTGAAGGGTTAGAGACACCAACACTCAGTCACACCGAGAGCAAAGCAGAGACAGGAGCATCGCTCACCACCGGCTACAGGCGCGGGGTCAAAGTCACTGTCACCACAAGAGGGGAGATGTCACCTGCTAGCTCCCTGGCAGGGAGGAGCTGGCTCCTCAGCTGTAGGAGGGCACCAAGCCAGAGGCAGAGCCTACAGCACTTGCCTTCCCCTGGGGGGACTGGGGTGCCTGGGGAGGCTGGATGGCATAGCCAGGCTGAGCAGGTATCCCAGCCTCCCGATCCAAGGGGACACCAGCCTTGTCCCAGGCTCTAACGCCATCACCTCCACATCGGAGCTCCCGCAGGCATCGATCTGGCTCTTCCCCAGAGGAGGTGGGCTCCAGCTCATGGCAGGGGCCAGGGGATCCACTGCAGGGACGTTGCTAGCCCAGCCTGGACACAGGGCTGCTCCTCCCTTGGCAGAGGGGAGGCAGCTTGCGGAAAGTGACCTGCTCAATGCCACGTAAGGGCCAGGGAGAGCTGGGCTCGGCCGGTCCTGAGGGCAGCCCGGGGAAAGCAGAGAAGGGAGGAAACCTTCCGAAACCCACGGGTGATTAGGCTGCATGGTCAGAACAGGCTCTGCACGACGGAGTTCCAGAAAGCAGGAATTCCTGAAGGCAGGAATGGCCTGCCCACACGCAGGACCTCGCGCTCATCACTGTCCCAGTGAGCCCCTGGGCTCAAAGGGGAGCAAATAAAGGAGATTTACATCTCACATCAGCCAGGGAAGGGGCCACGTCCAACCCAGGGTAAGAGCTACACTGGTGCAAAGATTTCTAGAAATTCACCTTATCAAGACAGGGGCCAAAGTGAGACGAGGAGGTGCCTTGTTCTGCTTTGCAAAGCAGACAGTGAGGGAATCCAACTGCTCCCTACATTTACTAAGGGCAGGAAAGCCTTAGGACTGAGGGAGAAAGCTGTCCTGAGAACAAATGCATGGGTACGGAGGCTAGGAACGGGAGGGCTTTCTAACCACAGAAACAAGATCTGCAGATAGTGTGGAGCACTGGAAGCAGACTTGGAAGAGGGTGACAAAGTATATTTCACAAGTTCGGACAGACCGCTGAGACTGTGCCCAGGCCCGGAGCTGGGCCCAGCAGCTCTAGAGGTCTCTGGAGGTTAGTGGTATAGGCACAGCTCCCTCAGCATGTCCTGGGATCCACCAGACTGCCACATGGAGAACTAGGATGACTGACCAACTGCTGCCAAAGGCCACGGTGCTGCGATGGTGAGAGCACAAACCCCAAACCTGAACGTCAGACCAGCCGCCTGGAAAAGGGCATTCCCCAAGTGACAAGCCCACAGCCCAGGTCACATGCAGAGCAGGTGAGAAGAAACCCTGGGAGCAGTGAAGGCTGCAGCCTGAGCCAATGCCACCTCGCAAGCTCCCGCCCAGGGTGAAGGCATCTTACGTGGTTGAATGGCCAAGGTGCCCGAGGGACATGACCCCCACTGTCAGGCCCTGGAACATATCGGTCACCTGCTGGGAGCTGCGTCACAAACACACGGGAGAGACGCTTAGACTCCAGGGCACACCAAGCGTGAACACAGCAGCAACCAGACCCCAGCGCTACAGCACTGCTTAACCTAGCCAACGAGTGCAGGAGCAGGGTCTGGCCACAGGTCAGCACCACACGCAGAGCTTTGCCACTGCCCCGCAGCACTTCCCATCCTCCGGCACAGCAGAGACTGCTCTCTCGTGCCCACTGGAACCTCTCCCGTGAGATGCCTCCTCGGGGCTTGCGCTGTTTTGGCCTGGGCAACAGGGCAGGGAATGCCACTGAAGCAAACACCCCGTTTCCCAAGTTTGACCGATCCTCTGCATGGGGCTGAGAGACCACTGCCAAACATGCAGCATGTCCCCCCTCCAAAGACAAATGGAGGTCCTGTGCATGGAGAGGTCTGAGCAAGGTAGGCTCAGGGACCCTGACCTCCAGCTCAGGAATCCATGCCCCAGCTCTTCTTGAGTGACCCCTGCTCAGCAGCTCTTTGCTGGGTGGACTGGAGGAGGGAGAGGAGAAGCCCTGCAGTGCCTGAAAGGGTCAAGCGCATCGCACATGCTGTTCTCCCCACAGCACAGGTACCTGAGCGAGGGGTTCTTCTCCTTGGCCTTGGGCTGCATGGCTTGCTTGGGTGACTGGCCCACGGTGAAGGCGAAGGTGCCACGCACGTGCTGGGGGTAGCGCAGCTTGTGCAGGTGCTTCCTGAAGACCTCAGCGCTGTCTGAAGCCACCTCCTCATCGAAGGCAATCTTCAGCAACTGCATGAAGAGCAGAGAGCAGGCTGAAGGGTTGGTCACGGCATGCTCAGCACTGCTGGGCCAGGGGACTGGGAAGGGCTCTTCCTACAGCACAGGGCAGAGCTCAGATGCCAATCAGGAGCAGGGACCACAATGGGCACAAGCCAGGCTGGGAGGCTGCCCTGTCTGCCCCTCCGTGCCAGTTACTCTGTCCCATATCCCTTCCTCCGTGACACCGCTCCGTACCTGGCACCACTGCTCCTGTAATGTCCCCAGAGCCCAGTCATTGCAGCCCTGAGCACGCAAGATGGGCAGGAAGGAGTAGACAGGACATTTTAAGTGCTCTCCTCCCAGCATTGCTCTACCTCCACAAATCTCTCAAAGATGTAAAATGCTGAATGACTACTCACATTGTGACATCTCTCCCTGCTGTATTTCTCTCCCCCAAGACCTGCTACAAGGTTTTGCAGAACCACCTCCCAGGGCACTGTGTGGGGACATCTCACACCTTCTCAGGGCTCCAGCAGCCACTGGAGCAGTTGGAAAGGAGCCCCAAGCTAACAAGCAAGAAGTTGCTCCTGTGTACAACAGGACTGTGACTGGAGCACCTTCCCTATGAGGACAGGTTGTTCAGCCTGGAGAAGAGAAGGCTCTGGGGAGACCTTCTAGCAGCCTTCCAGTACCTAAAGGGGGCCTACAAGAAAGCTGGAGAGGGACTTTTCATAAGGGCATGTAGTGATAGGACAAGAGGTAATGGCTTTAAACCAAAAGAGGGCAGATTTAGATTAGATGTAAGGAAGAAGTTCTTCACTGTGAGGGTGGTGAGGCACGGGAACAGGTTGCCCAGAGCGGTGGTAGACGCCCCATCCCTGGAAACATTCAAGGTCAGGTTGGATGGGGCTTTGAGCAACCTGGTCTAGTGGAAGGTGTCCCTGCCCATGGCAGGGTGGTTGGAACTAGATGGTCTTTAAGGTCCTTTCCAACCCAAACCATTCTGTGATTCTATGGACCAGTCTACCCCTTCCTCTGCAAGGGGGCCTCTGGTTCCATCCCTTCAGGTGCACTGTCACCTGCTACAGAGGTTGTCTTTGGTCCCCTCAGGAACACTACCCCTAAACCATGTCAGCCCGGGCAGTGAGTGCTTCATCCCAAGGGATGGTACCAGCCATGGCCACGTATCTGCTGGGTCCCACCAGCAATGTGCTCCTTAGCTGAGGCAGTGCAACACAAAGGAGCAGCCCACAGCCCCACATGATCTCACCTGGAATGTGCACGAGCGCAGCTGCAAGCCCTCCTGGATGAACTGATCCACCTGGGCCTGGATATTGATCTTCTTCTCTTTGGTCAGTGAGGCGATGGGGAAGGATCGGATCACCACCTGCTCCCCCACTGGGCACAAGCATGGGAATAGGTTAGCCACATCCTCAGCCCAGCACAAGAGAGTCCCATAGGATTAAAGCAGCCAGAAACAGGCTAGACATACGACAGCCAGCCCATGGCAACTTGTAGATGATGCCTAGGATGTGCATGAGTAATTTATCATCTACCAAAGCTGGACAGCAAGAGCAAGCACCTCCTTTGTAGTACTGGGAGCAACCATCAAGCTTGCGGTGGTTGCAGCAGCCCCCAGCAAAGCCTAGTGCTGGCTGGTCACTCACCCAAGGCAACCACTCGAGGCCCTTATCAGCAACTCCTGCAGCAAGGTGAGCTGCAGCCACTGCTCCAGGAGAGCTACTGGCCACCTCCTCCCCAGGCATTACCAAACCCTGAAGACAGAAGATGCGGTGCACACAAGACTCTTACCCAGAGGGTCTGTGGGAGTGCCTTTGAAGATGATGCGGTAAGTGGTGAGGAAGATGGCTCCTTCTGCGGGGAGGAGAGGTGGACCACCAATATTCCCTCCAGCAGCTTCTTCCCGTCCATCAGGCATGAGGTACACACGGAGCCCTTCCATCACACACTCCTCACCCACCAACAGGTTAGGGCGCAGCAGCTTTGGCTACAGGGATGTACAACAGAAGTTAAGGCCCATGCAGACTGCGGAAGGGGAACTGATAGCCCCACACAGCACCAGAACCTTCACCCCACTGGCTGGGTCCATACCTTCTGGATGGGAGGAAGCCTCTTGCTCTCCCTGTGCACGGCATCCAGTGTCTCTATGTGCATCTGCACAATATCTGCGGACAAACGTGAAGTTAGAGACTGGGAGCAAAGTCCTGCCCTACACACCACCCAGCAGGCTGCCAGCCTGCCCTGCAGCACTCTGTGTGCCTTCTCTTGGCCTTCCCACTGCTTCTTGCAGAACCACCTCTTGAGCAGACCCCTGAGCTGATCTGGCAGGATCCCCAGCGAGACCACATGGCTGCCCATTCCCCAGCACTGCTGCAAGTCTTATTACCAGGGATCATGACATGCAGCCCCTTGAGGTGCTCATTGGTGACTCCACTCTCCGTGCAGACTTTGTCCACAAAGCGGTTGATGAATCGCACCACGTAGTTGGCCACATCGGAACTCTCTGCATCCTCAAATCCACTTTCTGTGTCATAGCTCTCAGCCACGCTGCCAGCAATGCTGCCGTACAGGAGTAGGGAAGAGTTATTAACCCAGAACATCTCTCCTCTGCTGTAACCCACACCAGGCAGAGCCCAAGAGAGTTTCTACTCTTGATATGAAGCCAGGAGAGCTTCCACTCTTGATATGAAACACCCCTGGGCACTGCAACCTGCATCAATCCTGATGGCAGCTGAATGATCCAGACGCCCCATATACCGCACCAAGGAGCTCCCATCCCCAGCTCAGGTTGCTCTGGTGTCCCTGCAGCACGCCCCTGCCAAGCTTTCCAGCCCTGCTTACCTGTTGGTGACAAAGCTGTTGCTGACGCTCTCCACGTCGCCCAGCCCAGAGCTGCGTAGCAGGCGGTTCTTGCTGGTGTCGAGAGGCAGCAGCAGGTAGCTCATGCGGTTGGCATAGTGGATGGCCTGGCTGAAAACAGTGCTCTCCTCCTTCTGGATCAGCTCCTGCTGTTTCTCTCGGCTCATGGTGGGCCAGAGCCTCAGCTGCTCTGATGCTATCTCCAGGGCAGACTTGGCTTCCTGTGGGCCCTCTGTGTTCTCCTGAAGGAGTCAGAAGGAGATGTCAGGCATCTGCATGGACAGGAGACCTGCCAGCCTTCACCCCACTGTTCCCACAGGAATCTCCCAGAACCAGGATGCAGTCCCTCAGGCTGGTTCAGCATCCTTATCAGCCCATGGACCTATGGGGAGAGCTGCTTCTGCACAGCAGCCCTCCAGGGACACTGGCACTGTTGTCACCTCCTCACCTCATCCGTGTGGTTCTCCTCGTTGTTGTCCAGGTACAAGGCTCGGATGTGGTTCTGCACATCGCAGTAGAACATGGCCTCCCAGAACTGGATGTTGGTCCACACCACATGCTCCTGCACACAGCTGTAGGCAAACTGCGTGATGCCCGGGCTCAGTTTCTGAGGAAGCAGAAGGTGGAAAAGAGTTTCATACAAACATGGCCTTTGTGCAAAGCTCTCCTCTCCAGGTAACCCTTGCTCTAGCCTGTTGCTGGGAAAGGCAACATACCCTTGGGCAGGCAGGAGGGACACTTGCATCAGAGCTCCTCCAAGCATTCCCTGCAAACTCTTCTCAGATTTGCCCAGCACCCACCCAGAGCCCCACGGGGCCTCATGCTACAGATGCTTTATGGGAGGCAGAATCTTATCTCAGCCCAGCTTGACCAACAGATCAAGCTGGCTCTACCGAGCAGCCCAAGTTTCTGAGCACCCTTCCCAAGAGGTGCTCCAGCCATCTCGGGAGCCTTGGGCCCAGAGAATGGCACAGCCAGCCTGGCCAAGCTTGCAAGTGGTTGGAAGCTACTAGGCAGGACCCTGTACTCTGAGAATCACCAAGGGGACAATATGCCTTCAGCCTGGCTGCAAGGCTGGCTCTCAGTCCTTCAGCCTGCCAGCCTCTGCAGCCTCCAAGGAGTTCTGAGTCGGCGAGGGCTGCACAGGGGGTCAGGATACTCACTCGGCAGAAAGCGGTGACCAGTGGCAAGAGAGCAGCTGCAATCCCATGCTCATCCATGGCAGTGCAGTCCTGGGGAACAGAGCAGAGGTTACAAGAGGATTCACTGCAAGACGCTTCAGACCCACTCCAATCCCTGCACCATGCTGTCTCCCACAAGGGGAGACAAGCTCCTTCCTAAGAAACATGCTCTCCCCAGCCCTCTCCTACCTGCAAACAGCAGTTCATCATGCGGATTATGAAATCAAACTGCTGGTGATCCAGCACTGCCCGGTTCTGCTGCACATGCAGGTTCAGCTCCTGGGTCAGGCAGTGCCTGGCTGCTCGGCCCTTCATGGCACGCAGTACAGCAGGGAATAACTGCAGAGGAAAGAAGTTGTCATTGAGTAGAAGGACGGGGCCCAGCGGAGCTCTGGTCAGACAATGAGTTCAAAGGCAGCCCACAACAAGGAGGCACAAGAGGGGCTTCACATTCCAGCTGTGTTGGCTGACACCAGGGTGTTTAAAGACAGCTCATCCACACTTGGACATGGAGGCAAACCAGAGCAAAACCCCATGTCTGACCTGGGAGGTCCCTGCTCAGCAAGGCCAGGGAGGACCCCAGCCCAGTTATCTCCACAGGACAGACCCTGGGGGGCACTGGGAGATGCAGAAATAGCGCTAAGCTGGTGCAGTGGAGCAATCGGCCAAAAGCCCACGGACACAACATGGAGAAACAGAGCTGAGAGGGGAACATGTGAACATACGGGAACAGAGCTGGTCAGCAGAGATCTGGACATGGGCAGGGAATGTCCTCGCCAGTCTGCCATAGAGGAGAGGCAGAGCAACCCTCTCCCTCCTCCCCTCAACCACCAGCCCTCAGAAGCCCCCCTCACCTTTTTGGCTTCTAACATCTTGTTCTCAAAGACATAAGAGATGCAGTTCCTGACGACCTCCAGGCGACGGGCACTGTTGGCCAGGGCATTGCCATTGCGCTCCATGATGGCAGCTGGGGAGAGAATCACCTGTTAATTCAATCAGGGCAGGACTTTCACCCCTGGGTGGGGAGAGATGGGTGCCCCCCTCCCCTGCTCTGCATGGGCAAGGCTCTGGTTTCCAATGGCTCATGCTGGAAGAATACTATGGGGTCTTCAGCCATCCCCTCATGCTGGCTGATAAGACTCAAGGGAGCTCTAAGCAGCCCAAGGAGCAGAAGCTAATGGGGACAGTGCTGCTGCTTCTCCAGGGCACGTTTTGCTCACACAGCACCCTTGGACATGCTGTATTGTGAAATGGAGCCAGCAACACCATGGTAAAGCTCGTCCTGAGCAGGGTTTCTCACTGCATGGAAAGGCCCTCTGTGCACACATACCGATGGGGGGTCCTGATGGCACCATGCATTTCTTTTCCGCCTTCACAGCAGGAGGAGCCGTCTGCAGCTTGGCAGTGGCCTGGTCAATGATCCACTGCACTGTCCCCTCATCCAAACGGGGAAAAGGCTTCTGGTGGAGGCGCAGGTGACAGCCTTCCGTGGGCTTCTGCACCTTGTGCATGGTCACTGCGGGGTAGGGGTTCTCCTGCCACAGCAAAGACAGTTTCTTTTCAAGCATGCAGCCATCACGCACCTCCCAGGGCAGGAGCCCCAGTGAGGCATCCTTCAGCAACCTCTGCTGCTCTGAGGCCGAACACTCTCCCAGCAGGTATTTACAGCCTCCAGAAACCTGCAGCCCTGAGGGCAGGCTGTCTGGGCAGCAGTACTGGCACATTCTGCTCCCAGGAGCTGCATGGACAGCTCACTTTGGCCCTGAACACAGCAGCAAGCAAAGCACCACTCAGGAGCTCTGTCCTGAGACAGCTGAAGGCCCCACAGGTGCTGCTCTCCTTTCAGAAGACCTTTGCTGGCCCACCCTGGATCAGACAACAAGCACAGTGGCTGCTCCAGAGCAAAGGCATGGAGTGCCTAATGCCCAGACCACCTGAAACCGAGGAATCTCACTTCTGGGAGTGGCTCACAGCAGGCCAGACACTTCTGGGCCCATCAGCAGGTACCCTGCCACACGTGACAGTGCATGGGGACAGGATCATGCACTGCAAGCGTCAGTTCCAGTAAGAGCTTATGGAAGGAGGACAGACCAACCGGGGCTCCGACCCAGGCTCTCCCTGTCCTGTACTCCCTTCCGAGCAGCTTCCCCCTCCTGCACTCAGACCTCCAGGACTCACGTTTTTGTAAAGTTTTTCTGCCAGCTCCTTGATGTGCCGCAGTATTTTCTGCTTGTTCCCCTCTTCTGCACGCATACGCTTCACTTCATAAGCCACAAGCTGGGAGAAGAGATGGGTGAGAGGAGAAGCTGCCTGCTGGACAGGATCTGGCCACCCTTCCCATACCCCGGCTCCATCCCTGGGTGCAATGCTACAGCCGGAGTGTCACAGCAGATCCCCGGCTCAGTCCCTCGAGGGGCAGGGGGAACTGAGTGGAGCAAGGACACATGGGACAGCCGGGCAGGGGGCTGCTGCTGCCAAACTGCCACTTACCTCATCAAACAGGTCGATCGAGCGGTACGGGGCCCCCCGCTCAGTCACGAAGCCAGCAAACGCCATGCCCTCCAGCACCTTGGTGAGGAAGTCATCCTCCGTCAGCCCCCTCTGCCCAAGGAAGGCTGCCTGGAAGAAGGGAGAGTGCACACCGTCAGCAGCACTGTCCAGGCATCAGTGATCCTGGCTGATGTGGCAGAGTAGATGACACCATTACTGCAGCAAAGGACAGGTGCCCATGCGGCATTGGGACCACGTCACCTCTGTCCCCATCCCATGCAGGTGCAGGGACACGAAACATGCGCCTCTGGCTCACAGCAGAGATACGTTTTCAGCAGGACATGCTTGGTGGCAAGCCAGCATCAGCCCCAGTGTGCACCCCAGGGGAAGCAGGGACACAGCTGCTGCAGGCTCCTTCTGGCAGCTGTGGCGAGGACCTCATCCAGAACAACACTTGTTCACCCCACCTCTTCCCCAAACACAGCTTTGAAGGAGCCTCTCACCAGCACCACAAAGGGAGCCCGAAGCACCAGGTTTCCTGTGTCTGCAGAAAGCCCTTAGGACTCTCCCCTTGGCAGATGAGCGTGGGAGCTCATCCCACCCAAGAACCACTGGCTACGGCTCACTACGTGCCTGCAGGAGCAGCCAGTGGGGAACAATTTTTGCTCCTCCAAACACCCTCGCCCGCTCACTACACACCAACTCACTGACTGGGACGGGACAAGGGTGCTACAGCAGGGTCCGCTCACCCACAGCCCCAACGACACTAGGGACCTCCAGGCCACCATGCCACCTACGCTTGCCCTCCTCACCTCTCTGCGAAGGAACTGGACCAGCCATGGAGCCCCCTCCATGCTGGAGCCATGGGCACTGCACCAGAACACAGACTGCTGAGTCCCGTGTCCCTAAACCCGCTGCGAGAGAGGCACAGATGTTGCTGTGGCCAAAGCAGCTAAATGAATGAAATTCAGCCTATTTTGTACTGCATACTGTTGCTGCAGAGAATATTTTATGAAATGGAAGTTCATTATACTTGATTCACTTTATAGCAGTTTTATGAAAGGGCATTTTCTCATGTTTACTGCACATTTATGATTTTATGGAACTACAGAATCTTTGTCGGGCACCTGCTGGGAATCTTTATTGAGCATAAAAATATGGCTAAAACCTTTATAAACATGCTGCTGACTTTAAATGTCAGAGGCCAAAGCACATTTTACAGCACAGAGCAGCACTGGTGATGCACGAGCCCAGGCCGCCCATGGTGTGTACACGCTCGCATCCACTCTCCTGGCACGCTTTTGCAGGTACAAGGTGTTACCCCCTTGACCTCACGGTGGGCTGGGCAGAGCAGGAAGGTGCAGGCAGCAGGAAGGTTCCTGCCTGCCCATCCTCAGCGACCTCGAGCGTGCAGCGGGGAGGGCATGGCTGCGTGACGTGGCCACACCAAGCTGCCACGCTCAAGTTCCTCTGCTCTCACGCCCCATCTGTTGCCTTCTCTTGCGTTAGGTCTCCTCCATGGATGCCCAAACACTTCAAGGTTTTCCCTGCTCTCCTTGCCCTGCCAGCCTTTCTGGTACAGCTAACAGCCCAGAAGCGCCAGGGAAGGCAGGCCCTGCCTCCTTCCTCTCCCCAGATCTTAAGAAAATCCCCAGTTCCAGGCCAGGCCATGAGGGACACCTTCTGTGAGCCTCAAAGGCTGCTTGACACCGAGGCACATGGGACGCCAGCTGCAGTGCTTCTGACCACACACGGGCGTAAACAGGGAAGTGCTATCTGACCCGCAAGACCTCAGGATGGTCAAGGACAAACAAGGGATGCAGGTGGACCCAGGATTGATGTAGGAGAGGTCACCCACTGGAAACACAGAACTGTCTTCTACATACAGCTGTATTTGTGCAAACCTCTTCATTAGATCAGTTCATCCCAACCTCCTCTCAACTCACTTGGTCAAGAGTTACTCCACAGGACAGTTTGAAAAATAATTCTGCCACGTGGACAGGAGGCCGTAGAGCAGACAGAGACGAGTCACTGCAGAAACACGCTCCCTGCCCTCCCTCGCTGGCCAGGCCCCAAAGGCTTCCTCTCTTCCCCATCACACCGCTCCCAGCAGCAGCTGTTTTTCCATCCAGGAGCTGCCTCCCCTGCTCAGACAAGAGCCAGGCTGGCAGACTCAGCGTGCCAGAGGTGCCTGTCAGCTCCTGCACGCGTGTGCCTGTGCCCGTGCTGGCGCCTCACCTTATGGAATCGGATGACCGGCTCAGGATGGATGCGGATAATGTGCAGACACCAACGATAGCCCTGAAGCAGCTGTGCGAACAAGCGGAGGAAGACAGCACGGATCTCCTTATCCTGCAAAGAGGGAAGGACAGCGTGGTCACAGCCTGCTTGGTCAAGCAGAGAGTACAGACAAGCCAGCTCACCGGGGCAGGAGTTTACACCCAGCACGGAGGTGGGGGGGGGGATCAAACCATGTGTCAGGGTCAGCATCTGCTGAGCTGGGCAGGAAACTCAGCAGAGATTCCAGGCAAAAAGGGACACGGGAAGCTGGATTCAGTGTTCTGCCTCCCCTTCACAGCATCTCCAACACTGCACACAGAGGAAAGGGAGCTCTCGCAGCCCCAGGGTTTGCTGAAGTGCCCAAACGTTCGGTGTCTGCCTCCAACCACTGCTCCAGCGCGGCAGTAAACCTGGTAGCCCCTGACCATGGGCCAGCTACTGAAAAGGCACTGATGGCTTCCAGGCCATGGCTTTGCCTTTTGCCATTGTGCTTTGCCTCTTAACTTCAGCAACACCGAGATGGAGACGGGCCTGAAATTGTGCCTGTCCGCTCCATGCCCAAAAAACAGGGTGTCCAGCATGGACGGCAGCCTCACAAGAAGGGTCCCCCTTCCTCACCGCTCCACTCACCTGCATTTTGAGAGAAGCAGCAGAAATCGTTGAAGGGGGGAATGCGAGATCTGCCACCTCCAGCTCTGGGTCCAAGACCTGCACAGACAAGGCATAAAGCATGCTCAGGCCCTGGCCCAGGGGGTCTCTACCTTCACAGCTGGAAAAAGCAAAGCAGCATTCCCCAGAGACCCAAAAATACCCACAGAAAAGGTCCAAGGGCCTTGGAACCAAACCTACAGGGCTGGAACCACTAGGTATCAGAAAACACTGTCACACAATGGAAGCCTCAAGGCCTGATCCTTCCTCATGAAGCCCCGCTGCCCAGAGCACGGACCCCGGGTGCAGCTCGGTGGGCTGAGGGCAGTGGGGAAGGGGGAGCCTCTCCAGCTCTGCTGTATGCCATCGGAGGGCCGGGGGCTCAGCACAGCAGGGCTGCAACAGAACCAGCCCCCTCCGGCTCCCCCCAGCCACAGTTGAGGAGCAGAAGCTGAGGCATGCAGCATTTGTTTGGCGCGGCTGTCCTGGGCACGCTCTCGCGTGGCCAGCGGTCTCTGGGAACATGCGAGCAGCCAGAAAAGCTTCGGGGCTGCAGCTGCTTCCTGCCCACAGGCTGGGAGCCAGCCGCCCGATTCCCAGAAATCTTTGGCAGAAGAATCCCCCTGCCAGCACTGCCACACACCAGGATCAGGAAAGGTCTCCTGTGACATGGTCAGCAGGACCCCAAAATATGGACCTCTGCCCTCAGAGGAGTCCCTGCTGCTCCATTCCCAGCTCCCCTTGGAAATGTGTGTCATTCCCAAGGTGTTTGCACCCTGCAGACAGGGGAAAGGCTGCAGCACTTACCATGGAGAGGGCTTCCCGGGTCTGCTGGAGTAAAGGTTCAGGGAGCAGGGAGATATGTACACACTCAGGGACATTCACCGTCCCACCATCGAGGTCTGCGATAACAACATCCAGCTGGAAGTGGCAGGACAGGCATGAGACAAAGCCAGGCTTTCTGACACCCTCCCCACCACCTCCCGTGGGGCGACAGAGAGCTAGCGAGGGGGTAAGCCCAGCTCAGGAGAGGAGGGCTTAGGAGCAGTGAATGTCTCCTTTCCATCTTCTGTGAGCACTCCAGCCCTCAGTAGTTATTTTGTCTTACCCATTGTTACCAAACACAAGAATTTGCCAATACACAAGCTATAAAGGGATCCCATCACTCCCTGCAACGAAGGCGGCAGGGGGAGGATAACCTGGCAGGAGAGGGATGCAGCTTTGCTCAGCAGGCACCTGCCCCAACTTCATGGCATCACACTCCTTGGCACCTTATCAGCCTGGGTGAGGTGTCAAACACTGACCCCGGCCCAACACAGAGGCCATGCTGCTTAACTAAAGTGGCATGCTGCAGTTTGTTCAGAAGGCTGCATGAAAGCTTGTTTCAATTTACATCAGACTCATTATGCTTTGATTTAATTCAGTTTCTGAACTGAAGTCTGAAGCGCCAACACAGCCTCTTGGACCAGCGCTGCCAGCCGAGTTTCAAAATCAAATCCTTGGTTAACCCCAGCCGTTCGTGTGCAGGCTCTGCAGCGCAAAGCCCCGACAGCGCGTGGCCCAGCCAGCCCTGCTTGGCTTGTGCGGCACTTTTGGACCACAGCCCGGGCTGGCTGGCCTGAACAAGCAGAGCCTGTGCGAGCCGGCGTGCTCAGCCTGCTGCCACAGGCACCCTCAGGACAACGTTTGCTGCTATCTGAGACTGCTGGCACACGACCCCTGCTTCTTTCTTGGACCGCTTCTGCTCCCGGAACAAGGGACGGAGTACATGGCATCTCACCAGCTCCTGCGTCTCCGACTGGAAGATGGAGTGTACTCCGATAATGAAGGGTGTTGGCGTGCTCAGTACCTCAAGGAGCTGTGCAGGCAAGATGGGCACGTACGTGAAACTGCAACCAAAAAAGAGCATCACTGTAGCCAGTCGAGCCTTGTGCTCTACCCAAGCACCATCCTTGACACCAGCTGATTATCCCCCTCCAGAGCTTGTAGGGTGACTATGTCCCCAGGAAGGCAGGCTTTCTCCTAGCACTCTCAGCCCTTCAGACAGTACATGCCCTACAGCTGTGCAAGGTTTCTGAAGGCTTGTGGACACTGACCATGATCATTCTCTGGCCCTGGAGTTATAATCTAAGTCTGACTGAGGGAGAGGTTTCCAGCAGAGCAATTTAACTCCAAAAGAAAGCTTTCTTTGGAATACAAATAGCCTTTCTGCAGCCTGGGGGTATGGCAGGCCAGCGTGGAAACAGTGCGACAGGAGCTGGCAGCAACAATGGCCTGTCTATCTCAACTGTCCTACTTGGGAGATGTGCAAACAGCCCCAGTGGCAGCCAGTCTGCGAGCCAGAGTCCTCCTCCCCAGCTGGGCCCCGTGGGTCAACAGCATCACCAGCTCCCAGCTCCCCAGGGCTGGGGTGAGCAGGGTGCCAGCCATCCCGCAGAAGTCACCACAGCGGCTTGGCCACCACCGCCGGCACCTTAACAAAAGCCCTGTATGTGCATGCCCCTTTCTAGGGAGGGCAGAATTTGCACCACGGCTTTCTGGAAGCCTCTTGGTGTCCAGCCCCTGCATTCAGCGAGACTTTGTGCCCAGGACTGGGACAGAGGGCTGCCAGCAGAAGCGGTGCACTGGTGCTCTGTGCTCTGCACAGGCTGCAGTGCAGCTGAGAGAAGGGAAAGGGGACAGATTCTGGAGAGATAAGCACCTCTGGCCTCACCTGACAGGCTTGCTTCCCTCTGTCAAGAGTTGCCACGACTAGGAATAGTGCATGCCAGCAGCTCCTGGAGCTACAGACACTGCTGGTAATACCTCACTCCCTGCTTCCAGTGCTAGAGCCCTGGTCTTACCCTAGAGAGGAGGGAGGCAGGGCTGGGAAGCTTCACACCCCTTCGCTGCTGTGGACAAACTCTGGAATCACATTGCTGTGCACGCCAAAGGCTTCAAGAAAGGGGCTTTCAGCACAGCTGAGACCTGTGGGCATTCACCTGCCCCTTCAGTGGCAGTGCCCAAAACATGGCTAGTTACCAGTCATACTAGCTATGAAACCAGGAGGCAGCGAGGGCATGAAGGAAGGGGGAGCAAGGACGGGCTCAGCAGGCCCTAGCTGCTTCTACGTTACCATCAGAGGGCTGAGGGGCTCAAGGAGCAGTGGGGTTCCCTTACCTGTACTTGAGGGGGAACATAAGCGCAAGGAGAGCCCGGCAGGCATCCGTCAGCCTCTGGTAACTGCTGGAGAGAAACAGGATCTTGTGTTCAGTAAGCGCTGCACAGAAGAGATACAGCACATTGGTGATGCCTGGGGAGAAAGGGAGAGAAGAGCACTCAGAAATGAGGGTTCCCCTCTCGCACCCCACCAGAGACCACTAAACCCCACCCGAGCTGGATCCCACTCCCCATCTCCACATTCCACACAACAGAGGAGTTAAAAATCCTCCCAAAAAGCCGCTTCTGGGTCACCCAGGTACACCCTCCCCCAAGGAAGCCCCTCTCCTGAGAGACATTCAGCAGCCCTCCTGAGCTGCCCGTGTCCTTTAATCACAGGCACAAGGCTAACAGCAGCACACCTCTGGGCACTCCTTCCTGCCACCCAGGCTGTTTCTTATGAGATCTGGCTGCACGTCTTGTGCCCAAGCTGCCAGTGTCCTGCCCTCCTGGGAAAGGGAAGGCAAGCAGGACTGGGGAGGGTTCAGTCTGAGGTGGCTGCAGCTGGAAGAGAGCCCTGAGCTGACAAGCCAGGCTCAGGAGTGTGGTGGGAAGAGACGTGCAGGGAACTCCAGCTCAGGACTCAGCCAGCTGGCTTTGGCACCGGACCCGGTGAGAAGGAGGCGTGGGGAGAAGTCTCACCAAGCTGGCGGAAGAGCAGGGCCACACTGCAGCTGCTGACGGGAAGCGAGTCATTGATGGGTGTCTGGATCACCTGCCTGTCCCCTGCTCCCAGAGAGATCGTCCTCTGCAAGAGAAAACAGACCTGGTCACGGGGCGTCCACCCAAGCAAGGGGTGAGCACAAGCATCCAGGCAAGCCAGCTGCCCCGCTGTCTCTCCAAGCCAGCAGCAGCCTGAATCCCCCCGGTGCACAGGGCCAGGGCGACTGTGCCCTTGGCACAACCCTTGTACCCAACGGGGCAGCGTGTCCTACCACAGCACACGGCCTCATGGCAGCACAGCTGGAGCAAGGCTGCTGCGGGAAGAGGGAAGAAGACCCTGTTAACAACACACATCGCGTGCTTGGCTGGGGCCACGGGCTAAGGGGAGGAATGAGACCTGCTGAAACAGCTGGCAGTCCCAGCCAGCACTAGCAATTCCTTGACAGCTGGCAGAAGGCGGCAGCAAGCCCCGAGACCCGCACTGTGACACAGCACACAAGGGCTCTCCAGGACCTCGCTACCAGAGGGGAACAGCTCTCCTGCACCATGTCCAGCCAGCACTGCCAGGCAAAGGAGCAGCACCAGCTCTGCAGCCTCTCCCATCAGACAGGGTGCCTCATCCAGGCAGCGTGAGCAGGCCCTGATGGCTCCTGGTAGGAGCGCTGGGGATGGACAGACTGGGCACAGTCTCATTGCTTCTTCTCCAATACAATTTTTTTCCCAGACCTAAGCTCATTCCCAGTGGCACGGGGAAGCCTACACGTCCCCACCCTCTTCCCAGGCTGCAGGGGCTGGGGCAGGACCAGATCACTGGCCCTTTTCTCCTCTTTCTACACCTCTCTAGGGAAAACACTCCTCTGCAATAGCAGGTTTCGCCATGCAACCCACCTCCTTACTCAGCCCCCTGCAGCCACAAGAGCTCACGCCACCGCAACAGCCCAGAAATCTGCTGAACGCCACCATTCTGGCAGAGCAGAACAAGCACCCCTGACCTGGTCTTCCAGACCAGGCCACCACGTTTTTCACAACCCCCAGGAGAGTGCACTCACGGAGTCACAAACAGCGCACAGCCAGTCTGCTGCAGTACAGGAAAGCAACCCCCTTCCCCAGAGCCCAGGCACACGTTCCCTGCTGCCTGTCAGTGCAATACACACAGACGCACACCCAAGGGTGCTCTGACAGAGATGAACAGTGCCCAGGCTTCCACTGCTGCACTAGCTGCAGTGTATGCCACCCTCAAGAACAATGAAAGAGAGGCGGCTAATGAGGACAGACCCAATGAAAGGAAAGGTGTGCGTACCGCTGCTTCGTCGTCCGCGTCAAGCTGAGATAGAGACAGACAGAGATAGCACGGTCAGTTAGAAACACACAAAGACAGCAAGACAACAGGGAAGACAAACACAGGCAGAGGCCAACAACAAGCAGGGACCGACACTCTCGGAGGGGAGAGATGCACACACACATAAAGCAAAAGCAATAGCTACTACACTGGAAAAGAGCGTTTGGACACAGCAGAGCAGGTAAAGCACGGGAAGGGAAGTGCCACCAACACACTGTCCTCCCTGTAGCACACTACTTGTTCCCACAGCACAGATCGATCCTGCAAGAACTGGGAGGTGATGAATAATTGTGCCAAAAAGCGCTGTTCAGCGAGCCACAGCGGCTCGAGAAGCCACCTTGGTCCAAACAGCTCCTCTCCCATACTGCCGCTTATGCATCTCACCAGGGAGGAACCAGGTGGAGTCAGACAGATCTGGACAGATCCTGCAGGAATGCTATTGCTCTTGCCCTCAGCCAGAGCAAACCCGGGACGCTTGGCACACAGTCACAGCCCCCTGGGTGCGGGCAGCACCCTGCTTTCTTCTCTGGAGGACTCGGATATGACTGGCATCCATCCCTCTCCTGCAAATACCAGGACCACTGCTGGGCCCTCCCAGGACCTGCATCGCTCTAGATTATCAGAAGAAGCACCAAACCTATGTCGAACCGTGACAGCAGCCCAAGGGGCACCACTTCTGCCCAGCAGAAAGCACCTGCCCAAGAAGCCTGCACAGACACACAGGTTCAAGACAGCAGCTTCCCCTCAGGGTCACGGACCACAGCAGTGAAAGAAACCTCTGTCTCTAGGCACCAGAGACCTGTAGTGCTGCCCCAGCCTTGCAAAGGCTCCTCCACTTGGGCACAGCCTTCTCTTCTCACAGCAAGAGAATTAGATGGCATTTTTTGCTGGGGGAAGTGGAGCTCAGCTGAAAGTGAAGCCACAGCACGAGACAAATGCACGTCCACGGTTACATTCCAGGTGTTAGCATGGCAGAATTCCTCCAGGGCACTACACTGCTGTCTCCAAATACCTCCTGCCAGAGTGTGCAGCTGGGCTCTCTCCACTTCTGTCATCTCCAAGTCAGCTTCAATTAGCCCTTCCTTACCCATCTGCTGCTCATATGAGCTAGACTGAGCCCAGCTGGCCTTCCTAGAGCAGGAGGAAGACTGCAAGAGGAACACATGGCTCAGAGGGGAAAAACAGGAGGGTTCTCTTTGATGGCCTCAGTTCTGGGCACAAGCGAGGCTGTTGCTCCTCAAGCCCTGTCCATCAGAGATGTCAGCCATGCACACGCACAAGCCAGTGGTTTGAGGAGAGAGCTCCGAGCTGCTCATCTGGCAAATGTTAGCCTTGCTTGGCCCGTTTCCCTAGAGCTGACTCGTCCCCACTCTCACAGATGACCCATGACCACTTGGCCCTGGAGCAGCTCTCCAGGCAATCAGACAGGGCTGAGTGGAGGAGCAAGACCTCCCTGATGCAGGAATGACCAGAGACCATGGCAATTGTTTGCACAGATCGATCAGTGACTACGTAAGCCAGTTGGTGGTTGAGCCACCCAGTACTCCCTCCTGGAGGGAGCAAGGAGCCAAGACCAAGCTGCCTAGTCATAGCAAGCTGTAGCTAAGCGAAGCAGCAAGATCTTCTCAGCTGATCTAGGAGCTGAGCAGCTCCAAATCACAGAGGTTTGTTGTTTCTACTCTTAAGCACTTGGGAAGGCACTGCCTGCACTAGCCAAGCACCTGCACAAGCCAGTAGCAGTGCACTGTGGCAGCTGCTCAGTTGCCAGTGCACTGAGCCAGACTCTGCCCACAAGTCAAACCAGCCTTGCTCAGCTCACCCCAGCACAGCAAAACCAGAATACAGCTGAGCAAAAACATCCCTGCTTCTGTCAGAGCTGCTTAGGAGGCAGAAGCACAGAGAGGTAAGAGGGAAGGGGCAGGTTACCCACCTGAGCTCCCCCGGTGATGGGGATGGTACACGTCAGGAGGTTCCCAATCACATTCTCCAAGGACACACTCAGTCCGTCCACGTAGATGGTATAGATCAAACCCAGGCTGTTCTGGAGAGGAAAGCACAGCACAGCTGAGCATCAGGGTGGGAAGCAGACGTGTACAGGTGCAGCTGGGGAGGGGCTCCCAGTGCTTGACTCCACACAGAAACACACCCTGTGACAGTCAACTGTTGGGTCCAGCGCTCGAAGTCTTCCCCCTCAGACCTCTCACAGTGAGTCTTCATCAACAGGGACAGGATGCTTAACATGTGCTCAGTGTGCTTCCAGCCAGCAGCACCTCCCTATCCCAGCACCAACACCACCAGAGCCATCCCCAGACATGTCCCCTGGGCTAGAGTTTAGCAGGAGCAGCATGGAGGGGGTTCAAAAGCTCCACACAAAGAGGCTTCTCCAGCACCCCCAAGCACTCTCCATCCCTGCAGATTTGCACCAAGTCTCACAAAAACCTCAAGCAAGGGATGGGAAGGAGACCCACTTCTCCATTGAGGGCTGGCCCAGACACCTGGCTGGGTCCTGCTCTGCTTGCTGTCTGCCCACAAGGCGCATTTGGGAAGCAACATCAGCTCCAGCACAGAGGGTCTTAGGGGGCACATGCACAAGGCAGCGCTCAACACAGCTATAATATGCAGATGAATAAGGAATTTGAGGAATTTGTCTTCAAGGCACCCTCTGGGTGTTTTTGTTTAACTCAAACCATCTCCCCATGTCAGTGAGGAAAAGAGAAAACACAAATACCAGGGCTTTGGAGAGAAGGGGCCAGGCAGGCTACTGCACGCTGGAATAACCGCGTGAAGAGCAAGCTTATGCTCCTGCACGTTCACGAACAGTGGTGAAGGCTCCTGGCGTAACGTGTGTATGGTTTGACCTCACCTTGAGCAAGTGGCAGACTCTCAGTCCAGCATTGTGCTGACCAAGAGGACCAACAGGTCCAGGTCTTGGGCTAGAGACCTCTAATCGGAGAAGAGAAGGAGCCACAGCTCGAGTCTTGGTCTGGGGAAGTAACAGGCTGCGCTTCAAATTTAGCCAGTGAAATCCATCTGTTCACCCAAAGGGCAGGTTTTCCACCTGTCATCCTTCTCCTGGCCGGGACAGGGAACAGCAACGTGAGAGGCAAACCCCACTCAACAGGCAAACACACCATGTCCTGCCATAACCTCAGCCTGAAAGCAGGGCTGCTTCATCTTCCCTCAAGCAGGTCTGAGGCACATGGCACTCGCTGCTGCGGAGCAGAGATCCTGCTCCCATAGCTGCCACGCTCAGAGACCGTCTGGGGACACCCAGAGACATTTCTGGGTTTGTGTCACAGCTAAGGGGGAAATGACCCAAGGCCCAGAACAACAGGACTGTAGTGCTCTTGTCACTCATCTGTTCCTCAAAAATCACTAAGGTGAATAATTCAAGCACGTGAGCAATGAAATCAGGCAGCCAAACACACAATGCAAATTACTGGACCTCCTAACAAAACTAGCCAGGGAAGATGAGCGGCTGGGTACACAAGGACCAAAACGAGCCAGAAACCATTTCAGTGAGGTTCCCCAGGGGACAAGCTCTGGCAGGAAACGTCTGTCTTTTGGAACAAGTTAGCTGACCCACTTTCCTCCAGAGTCATCCCCAAGCACAACCAGCCTTTGCCCAGTAGGAGAGCAGCAAACGCTGCAGCCCAGCTGATCTCGCTCCGCTCTCCCAGGCTTGAGAAAATGAATGGCTCCCGTGTGTTAGAGAATTCCAGCTCCATGGATGGCCAGGCGTGGTAAAGGCCATTCCAGATGTGAGGATGACCATACGATGCAACTGCTTGCAACAAGGGAAATGGACTGGTGATGCAGGCTCATTTCTGTTCATACACTCCCTTTTATCTCAGTCTTACTGCTCCCACTTGCTGGAAAGGAGTTGCTGTTTTAACACTACCTATCAGCCTAGGCTCAGAGAACTTTCCCAATAAAATACCTAGGTATACAGACTTTTTTACTGCAAGGGTGGTTGAACACTGGCACAGGTTGCCCAGAGAAGTTGTATAGTCTCTATCCTTGGAGATACTCAAAACTCAACTGGACAATACCCTGGATAACCTGCTCCAGCTGACTCTGCTCAAGCAGGGGTTGGGCCAGAGACCTCCAGAGGTGCCTCCAACCTCAGCTACATGGTTTGGGCTGTGAGTCTGTGAAGCCCAAAGTCTCTGCTGTTTGAAGCAGCTCCAGGCCAAAGAACAGAGTGATTTTTTTTTTTTTTCCCCTGTCAGTCATTAATGCCTTCAGCACTGAATGCCCTGAGGGAACACCATGTGCTCCCATTTACAGAGCAGGCTGTGAACAAGAGGTTCAAGAACAGGGCAGAGCCCAGAAGCAATACCCTCGCAGTGGGAGGGCAAAAAGGAAGGACACAGCCTGGCCTGATGGAGAATACTGCCCTCCTACAAGCCCAGCACCTGGGCAACCTAGCAGAGAGACCATCCTAAATGCCAGGTGGATTCCTCCTTCAGAAGGGAGCACCAAGGCAGGCAGCCTGCTCGGTCTGGAGGAGGCTGCCCACACCCCACCAGCCCCAGCCACAGAGCTGCGGACACAATACACACGGACACAGTTTGTAAACACGCCAGCTTGCAGCCCGTGCCCTCCCAAACCTTTTACAGCCACATAATGCAGCACATTTAAAGAAAATAAAGGTGGCAAAGACAAATGCTCCCACAGGAACGGGCTGTTCTTCACGGTTTTTCTATTAACAAAACTGGGTCAAGGCCATCAGCTGCCCGGTGTGGCCAAGTCCTTGGTTTGCTGTTCTGCAGCCAGCCGTTCAGGTTCAGCGTGCAGCTGCTGACCCGGCTCGTGGAGCTGGACCGGGATGTAAAGACCAGGCTGGGGACAGGCCGCTCTCCCATGGGGTGCTGTGCCAGGCTGCTCCTACAGCTGCTGTTCCTGGCAGTGACTACGTGGCTCCTGGTTGCTCCCAGAGCCAGAAGGTCTTTCCTAATGTTGCTCTCCTCTCCCTCCCGAGTAGGGGCCCTGCTCCCCCCGACCCAGCCACAGCACATTTCGGACTTACCCTGAACACCTCCGCGTGGTCCAGCCGTGACACCAGCACCAAGCTTTTGGGAGCAAACAGCTGCGCGGGTTGAACAGGAGACGATGGCTCCTCTTCCTCCTCCTCCCCTTCACCATTCCTGGGGTGGCTCTGAGGCTAGGGAGATACACAGCAGCCAAGTCCCAGGGTTAGGAAAAGGATGCTCTTCCCTCTCCCAAGCCCCTGATGCCAGGGTCTGGATTCCTCCGACAAAGAGAAAGCAGGAACCACTGGCCAAAGCCAAAGGTAGCCGGATGCCTCCCCACCAGTGCTGCTGACCACCTTCCCCAACCTGACCCCGGCAGCCTGCAGTACCTGTGTGCTCTCGACGGCCTCCCAGAAGGTGAAGCAGGCGCAGTAATGCCGCTCCGAGTTGATGTCGGTCAGCACAGCCACAAAGAAGGAGGGGGGGTTCCTCTCCGTGAAGAGCTGCCAGCCGCTGGGCTGGCAGAACTGCAAGAGAGGGCAGGGGATGGCAGTCAGAGGGGCTGACCTGCCCGCACCGCTGCCCCTCACTCCCCTGCATCACTTTGGCATCGGAAGCCAGGAGCTTTGGTGGGTTGGACGATGCAAAGCAAACCACCAGGTACCAACACCACCAGGTACAGGCTCCCAGGGACAGGGAGCTTGGTGTGGCAGCACATCACTGATAGATTATGTAGGGAAATGGCTGTGCCACCTTCCCCAGCACATGCTGCAGCCACCGTGGTCTGGGAGCAGGGAGAGCACTGGCCGGAGCCCCCCCCCCCATCTCCTCTGTGGGGGAAAACTTGACAGGCACCTTCCTCTCCTTTCCACAGGGACAGCAGGAGCAGCTTGGGACAGCCGGAGCAGCTTGGAGAAACCCAAGCTGGGAAGAAGGGTGACAGGACACCTTGGCCAAGCTGGGCACCCTCTGCCACCCTGCACCCGTCTTAGAGCCGCAGGAGCTCCCCCAGCACAGTGGCTGCGAGGAGCTGGGCTGTGCCGTGCGAGGTGGCTACCTGCAGCCAGCACCAAGCCTGCGAGGCTTGCCAAGGCTCTGCAAGGTCTCTGCAGCCCACCAAGGTGCCAGGCGACTGCACGCACAAACTCTGGGAAGGAAAGGCGACCCACACGCTGCCAGGGCTGGGGTGAGCTCCACGCAGGGCAGGGCTGGGCGTCCACACCGGGAGGCGGCACTCCTGACTTTGGGCAGGCAGCTGGAAAACACCCGGCCCAGGCCACACCAACACCGCACTTCAGGCAGCTCCAAACACCGTTTTACCGGTTTCTGGGGACTTTCCAAACACCCTCCCAGGGCTGGTGGGTAATTCCAGCCAGCAGCCCCAGGACTCCCCCTTGGTTTTGAAGTCTCAAGGGATTTTTCAATATTTCCTCAGCATCTGCATTTGGCTGGTGAGGAGCTGTGGAAAATTCCCGAGACTTTTTGGACCTCACTGAGAGCAGGACAGCTCGGCTCCTGGGGCCGCGGCCTGATGCACTCTGAAGATGCAACTTGAGCAAAACGGAGGATGAGAATAAGGCGGCAACAGGGCCAGGCTGGCAGAAAGGGCTGACGCTGCAAAGCTGCAGAAATCCCTGCTCCAGCCCAAACCCTTGCAAATCAAAGCTGTTTTCAACCTGGTGAAGTTTTCCAGCTATTCACCGTTCTCCATGCCCACTGCCGCACTCCACGTGCGTGCACACACTGCTGCACAGACCCAGACCCTCCTCCCCTGGGCAGCCCAGTGCAGCCACAGCTGTAAGAGCTGGGCATCAGCTGCAGTGCAAGAGCTTGGTTTTCTTCAGCTTCCCAGGTATGTCAGCGGGAAGGAGGCGAGGCAAAAGCACTCATGCAGCTGCATCCCAGACTCTGCCATGTATGTCCCTGTAAACCTGCGTCCCAGGGCCTTTCCTTCCTGGTGCCATTTTTAAACAAGGCTGCCTGCTGCCTGGCTCCCCTATCAGTCCGCAGGAGGAAAGTATGGCTCAGCAGCTATCAGGGTAAGTACGCAGCATCACTCTCCCAACCAGAGAGTTCCTCTGCTCACTGGGCTCCAAAACCAACTTGTAGCTCACCGCTCTGCGCAAACACTTCTTTGCAGAAATGATGAGACCAAAGCACACAAAGCTGCTGCACTCAAGGAATTTGCTGCTGGGTCCCACCCAGCACTTCCCAACTGCCGCATCCCAGTGCAAAGAGAGGGATGCACTCCATGACTGTGGTATCAAACCTTCCCTGCAGAGACAGGTGCGTACAAGCCAGATGTTGGGGGTCAAATGTGCTCATCCAGAGGCCTGAGAAATGGAACTCCAGATCCCCTGGACTGCTCCTCTACCAGGGAACCCCAGTAGGACATCAACATCATCACCACTGGTGGGCACAGGCTCTGCTCCGCTCCCCGGTCACGCTGCCTTCTGTGCCAAGGAACCTCAGCCTATTCCAGAGACAACTACGCGACCGCTAAATGGGCACATGGAAACGATGGCACGACACGAACGTGAACGCATTTCAGCCTCTTCACTCGGGGTTACACCTGCTCAGGCCAAGTCATGGCTCCGCCACCTTCTGCCCCCAAAGTATGAGCTCAGCGAGGACCACCAGAGCCCTCGGTCCTACCACGGGAGGTGCAGGAGGCTCCTGACACCCACCTGGGCTCCAAGCACCAAGTCACCTGGGACTCTTCCTCAGCCATGGGATAAGAAGTCAGCTTCCTAAAAACAGCACCTGCAGAGAGCACGAGTCACTTCAAACCACAGCAGGCGACACCTTGGATCAGGTCATGCCACTGGGGTACACAGATATGCCCCGGCTATGTCCCAGAGTCACCCGCAACACAGATTGATTGCACTCAAAGCTCCTCAGCCAGTTTATCCTCCTGAAGTCACCATAAAGCACCCACATGTTTGTAAAGCACCAGGCACACAGCTGTCTGACGTCCACAACTGCTGCCTCATTTCAAGCTAGATCCTCCAGGAAGGACAAACATCCTCCATGAAAGATGGGCATAGGTTGGCTGGTGATTAGAACAAGTATCCCCCAGAAGCAGTCCAACCGTGACCGATGGTGGTACCGTGGTGCTCTGCAACACTGAAGGTGCCACAGTTAGAGGAAGACAAAACTACGGCCCCCCACACTAAAGTAAAGATCTCTGTGGATCTGCATGGGCAAGAGGTGCCTCGCCCAAACTTGGATCTGCACCGGGAGGATGCTCACCCTGTATTTGTTTCCCCCACCACTTGAGCAGACCCATCACTCCCGGTG
Organism: Haliaeetus albicilla; assembly: GCF_947461875.1. Lineage (NCBI taxonomy): Eukaryota > Metazoa > Chordata > Aves > Accipitriformes > Accipitridae > Haliaeetus > Haliaeetus albicilla. The sequence continues at coordinate 747,672 of NC_091496.1, read as the reverse complement.
CTCTGCCCTCGGGTGCGGTACGACCCACTGCCCGCACGACCCAGCCGTGCCGATGCAGTGACAGCAGCGCGGTAACTTGGCTCACGCTGCCAGGGCTCCACACGGCGAGTGCTGCAGCGGCATCGGTCTGTCCTTACGGCCCATCTCAGCACTGCTGGGTGCCCACAGAGAACAAGAGTGAGCTGCAGACAGTCATAAGAGAAGAAAGTCTCGAATCTTACATGAGGGGGGCATTGATGGAAGCGACTGACCTGAAGGATGTACTGCAGCTCCCCTACAGACCAGCGCTGGTAGATGCCCCAGCCAGGCATCTAAGCCTCCAGCTAAGCCTCTCTGGAGCAACAGCCCTTCATTTATTTAGAAAGAAAGGCAGAGCTGCGCGCCGGGCTCTGCAGACACTGCCTAGAGCAGTTTTAGCAACAAAACCAACCTCTCATGACAACATGTGTGTGTGAGTGTGTCTGGCAAGCCTTGTTTTCCACAGCACTGCACAGATCAGCACTTGCTTTACCACCTTCTCTTCTTCCACCAGTTACATCACAGGCCTCTCCCAAGTTTGCAAGGATCTATTTTGCAAGGATCTAGCCTATGATGTCCCAAGACATCCTCCTGATCATTTATTTCCACCCTGGAAAGCTAAGGGAGGGCAACACGACCCTGTAGCAGAGCTGGCTGCCAGGCAGGAGGGATGACCCATGGAGCCACCAGGGACACTGGATAAAGAGCTGCCTGCTCCACTCCTGATCAAACCCACAGCAAAGCATGATGGCAGCTCTCCTCTCTCCAGAGCGTTGCCGAAACAGCCACTGGCTGCACAGGCTTGGCTGTCGGCTGCCAACCTCAGGTCCCTCTGTGCCAGAGGTGAAGAAAAGGTTTGTTGGTCAAGACAGATGCACTAGATGAGGCTCTGCTCAGCTACCATCACCTTACAAAAGCAAAGCAACAAAGGAAGCTTTTGTGCAAGCAGCAGAGTGTGTTACCATCCCCTGGAAGTGGAGACCTGTGGACCCTGCCCCACCAAGCCCACCCTACCCCAGGCCAGGGCCAAGATGCAGCATTCTCCTACAGGCACTTCTGCCCAAGCGTTCCCAGCAGCCAGGGAACAAACGTCATACAAACCTGGGCTCACCTTCACCAAACAAGGAGACTGAAGCTGCAAACACGCAGGCAATTACCTGCTGGTTGGAAAACAAAAGGATTTCACTGTTTTATCTCAGAGAGCAGCAGAAACCCTAACCACTCTCCAGTGCCCAGGCGCCAGGAGGGAACACTGGCATATGCTGGCTCAGGTGCCAGTGCGCGCTGGAAGAGGCGAAATGTGTCTGGAGGCTTGGACGTACCCAGACGACACAGTCTACAGTATGCAACAACCATCCACAAGTGGCCTTAAGACATGGGAAATACCATGCTGTGTTAAGCAAACCTGTAAGATTGCAGTACAGAAGGACTGTGGTGGGATCTGAAAGGCAGAGGAGGAATTGCACTAACCCTCGCCGGAGCAGAAGGAACCAACGGGCATAGCACACCACAGCACACACAGCCACCGGTTTTAGCAGGAATCTCCATTCCCACAACGTAACGCGCACCTCACTCGGTACCACCGCAGGCACTGCAACCAGTAACCCTTGGAAGCGAGAGCTGTTAGTCACAGCCCGAAGTGGGGATCTCTGCCGTGGTTTCACCTGCAGTAATAGTCCGGTTCTCCCAGTTGCCCCAGGGCCTGGAGATCCTGCTCCCCCAGTCTGCCTGCACCAGGCTGGCGAGGGCAGCCAGTACAACCCACCGTGGGCTCAAGGGCTGCCAGAGGAGATGGCTCTGGCCTGGGAGGGGAGGATGCTGCAACAGAGGAGACACATTCACATCCTGTGTCTCTCTCCAGACGAACTTCCACCCTTTAAAATGAGATATTTTTGTTTGGAACTGCCATCAGACGGCACGCAAGGGCAGAAGCTACAAATTCATGCTCCCTACACACACCAGAAAATCTTCTCCCCCAAAAAGCTGTTAAAAAGAAACATAGCAGTGACCGCAATGTAATGTACCACCCAAAACCCCCCACGGTGGGCTCCGTCTGATTTTCAGGAGCTGCCTTAGTGTCAGGCCTACGTGCTGCTCACCCAGGATGCCTCCTGACAGCTTGTGGGAAGCCTCGGAGCCACCCCTGGCTCCCAACAGGACGGGGCTCCAATTGTTTAAATTCCAGGGATTTTTTGGCTGGACGGTTTGACCCTTGGGAAAAAAGCAGCTTTCCACTTTCTTGGGACAGTTCCCAAGTCCCCTACAGACAACCAGGAAACACTAACCAGAAAAGTAATATATATTTTTGCCTCAGACAAAATAGCACAAAGAAGTCCAAAATTGTGCTGGAGTTACAGTTAGCACGCGATAGGAAGATGAACCGGCCACCACCGCTGATCCCAGTGACTCGCCACACTTGCTGGCGGGCACGTGGCACAACTTGTCGGCTGCAGCGGTAACTGCCAAAGCCAAGTGCCCAGGACAGGGCAGAGGGATGAGGACAGGATCAAAGATGCATCCAGCTCTGACACCCTCCGTTCCACAAGCTGGTTGCTCCTGGCCGGGTAAGAGGAGCATGCCAGCAGCTCTCCTTTGCAAGTGCCAGCAGAGTCCCTTGGTGATCGGTTAATCCTGACATGAGAGCTTTGGAGGGCACAGGACACAGGGTGTCTTGATCAGCCTCCAACAGCCACAGCTCATGTGGACATACTCTGGCACCAGCGCACACAAAGATGGAGATGACCACTGGCTCTGGACAAGGCCACGAAATGTGGGAGGCAGCTGAAAGCAGAACTGAGCCCGGACGGGCAACCAGGGGTGGCCGCAGATCCACCGCTCGGAAAACAAGCATTAAATAGCACAGGGAACTTGCCCAGGCCACGAAACGAGATGCCGGCTGGGCCACCACCCCTCTCAGCTACCCGGAGCCCTGCACGTGGACAGTGCAAGTCAGAGATCCCAACACGCAGTGCCCTGAGTGCCCATGACACACCTCCTCTAAGGAAATGAGCTCCCAAAGCCATCCCTCAGTTGGACTCGATGATCCTTATGGGTCTCTTCCAACTTGAGATATTCTATGATTCTATTCTATGATTCATCGAAGCCTTGGGGAAGCACAGGGACCTGGAACGCCCTTTGCTACGCCAGGTACTCAGGACTCCCTCGCCGAAAAAATCCCTCGTCAGGGATGCACAAATGCCCTTTGGCGAGTCCTGCTGGCGGGTGACCCAGGCTGGGGCCATCCGAACAGGGAGGTGCAATCCCTCTGCGCATACCTACGGGGGCAGAAAGGGCTGGCCGCTCCCAGCTCCTCCGCTCCAGGGGAGGACGGGGGCTTTCGGCTAGCCGGCATCCCTGCACCAACCATCACACACTGGCCTTGCGGGCACCGACACCTCCCAGTGCAGCAAAGGTACTTGCAAGGCCTCGAGGAGCAGCATGAGGACAGTCCCAGCGCCGTGAGGCCTGCAAGGCAGTGAAGGAACCTCTGAAGTCTCGTCTTGTCTTCAGGTTTTGCACTGCAGTTGGAAACTGGGAAGGACGGCAGTGGGGGAGGAGGAGAGCAGCTCAGAAGGGGACTCAGTTTAAGGGTGAAAAGGGGTCTGGACAGCCGGCAGCCCAACCCACTTGCTTTGGCTGGCAGCAGAGCACCAGCTCCTCTCCTTCAGAGCTCCTCAGCAGCAGCACCAATGCAGCAGGGAGGATTTGAGAAGAACTTCTACTCAAATTTAGCAACCGAGGAGAACAATCCCATTATCCTTGATTAGTCAAAAGCTGGTTTGTGAAGAACCCACGCAGTGCCAAATTAGACGGGGTGTGTCACTTTATGGGTATGACCCAGCAATGATTGCAACCTCAAAGGACTCACAACAGCAGGCGAATGTGTCCGGAGGGCTGGGGAAGGGATCCAGAGCCCAGCAACCCTCCTCGCCGGGCAGAGCAAACAGAGCACACCCAGGCCTGCCGGAGGGTGAGCTGCTGCCGATACCGCTGGCCCGAGGAGGGGAGCGGTTTGCTTGGCAAAGCACTTGGGAGAGGCCTGATAATGGCACTGACGCTGCATCCGTGCAGCTCCTCTAGGAAGCATTCCAGCATCCCGAGTAGCTGATCCCAGAGGAGGAGGGGGAGCAAAGTGGCAAGGAGAGGAGCCAGCCCCCAGCAGGGCGTGCAGCAGCAACCGCCTCTGGACAGCTCTGCCGTGGCCCAGCTGGGAGGCAGTGTGCTGGATCCCGCAGTTTTACGGAGCTGGAGCTGCGTCAGGGGACAGGTGGGAACCCCTCTCTCGTGGGCTCCCCTGGTCAGACCCAGCAGTGCCCAGCGAGATGTGCGTACACAGTGCCATGGTGTCACCTGCCCCACACGCCGGTCACGCTTCCCCAGGGTCCCAGTGCTGAGGGACAGCACACTCACCAGCTCGATGCCTTGGGGAAAGGGGTTGTCTTCCCAGTCCTTCTCCGGGAAACGCTGGAGTATCTGTCCCTGTCCATCCCCACTCCCTGCAGAGACAAGAGGGGGATTAGAGGGCAGGCAGCAGGTACACAGCCGGCATTTCAGCCTCTGGTAACACCAGGCTGGAAGCAACACCAGCACACTCCAGCACTGTGTCAGCCCTCCATGGACATGGGCAGCACAGAACAGACCCCGGCCCCTTCCACAAACACAGCTGTATGGCAGGACTGCCCCTACCACAGGGAAAAGCAGCAATTTTAATAGAGTAGTGAGCAAACAACTCATAAACTCTTTATCTAAAGGTGCGTAACAGGTACAGCAGAAGTGTGGCAGATCTCTGGTCAAGTTTAAGTTTCCTTCCTTGTGTTGTTAACACAAGATCATACATACAGCTTTTGAACTGTAATTCACTGCTCATTATCTACAACCTGGCACTTGACGTTTTCCCCGAACAATGGCATCATGCCACCCAGTTTTACTCTCAAGTTACCCTGGAGCTGCCACTTCCCTGTGGCTTTACGGCACCTGAAGCCTGCCCTGCTACTGGAAGGAGCGCACCCCCACCACACCTGTCCACCAGCCCACACCAACCCAAATAAAAAAAACCTGTGCTTCACCCAGATCATGCCCTGAACTAGCTGGCCAGGCAAGCATGGAAACTGGCACACCAGGGAGCAGGCCAGCTCTTCTGCTGGCAGACAGCTCTTGGGATAGCCTGAAGCAGCTGAAACTCAGGTAGCTCCTGCTACATTCACAGAGCCTGCAAGGCTGGGGAAGCTGCTTCTACGCTGGCCACATCCTGTCAGTGATGAAGCTGCTCGCAGTAAAATCCTGCTCCAGTGGATCAAGCTGGAGTCTGGGAATAAGAAATCCTGAGAAGGATTTTGCTCCTACCACAGGCTAGGCACAGCCACAAAGGCAGGCAGCACCTGTAAAGTGGCACCATCTCGGTCCCTTGCAGAGCTGCTGAGAGATTACTGCATCCACTGCATCGTCCCAGGGGACGACTGCCTCTCTTGTCCCTTACAGTAATGCCTGCTGCCTTCAGGCCTACCTCCGGCACAGCTGGATTTTGGCCCCAGGACTGCTGATGGGGCCAGGTAACAGGAGGAGCCTCACCAGAAGGCGTGCACCACGGAAGGACTATTTCTGGCACCTAGACCTGTTTCCACTGCTCCACTTACCACCAGCCAGCCACAGCTGAATTTAGCAGAACAAGGCATCAGAAAAGACACTACTTATAGTCTGAGGACCAAAAAGGAAAGGTCAGCACCAAGCTGTGAAGAAAATAGCATCGAGCGTCAGGTTAACCAAATCTCCCACCCCGTGCTCAGACACCACCTTCCCCTCCAGACAGGTCCCAGGCGCCGCCGACAGCATCAGTCACTGCAAGGTGCTCAGGCCAAACGTGTTGAGTAAGACCTGCCTCCTCTGAGCACAAACGACCCGACTCAAGCTTCACAGACAGGAAAAACCCTTTTAGACACACACGTCAGAATTACAGCTCTCCGACAGCCTGCACCCGGCGAGCTCTCTCAGACCCGTGCCCTCCTTGACGGCTTCCTCTAGCAGCCTTGCCACAAGTGCATGTGTCTTCACTCGCACTCTCTTCATCACAAGGGAAACAGACACAAGATCATCCTCAATGCAAATGTAAAAAACACTCCAGGTGTTGTTTAGAACAAGGGGAACTTGACCCCCTGGGTTTTCTCAAAGCCAAGTGCTGCCATGTTATTTAGCGATCCGTGGACTACATAAATCCTGATTTTAGCAACTGGCATTAATAAGCAGCCTGACTTACAAATTCTGGCCAGCCAAGCCACCCAGCACTTTCCTCAGCTACTCCACAGGTAGCCTGATCCTTGCCTTCCTACTTCCCATCATTCAACACACACAGTGTCCGAGCCACTCGCCGGCCGTATCAGGCTGTCCGATCAGCGCATCCCTTCCTGTGGAGGGGAGCTGGACCAGCCCCACCGATTCTTCTGCTGTCCCCAGCTGAGATGCCTGGGAAAGCACGTGTGCCTGCAAACGTCGGCATTAACGCAGCTGCTTTGCTTTGCGTCTTCCTTCCTGCCTCCTCCTGCCGCTCCGTTGCAAAAAGGCCGGCACGACTTAAGGTGACACCTGGTCACTGTTCCTGGGGCAGCCTGTTACAGTCTGAATTAGTGTTAAGCTATATTTGGAAGTTTATGAGATGTTATCATCATACAGGAAATTCTAAATAAGCAAAAAGTTAAATACTCAGCTGACACAACAGAACCAGATGACCTTAACTCTCAGGCAGGCCAGCAGCGGTGAGCACTGGCACGCTGGGGACTCTCCGGGAACGGCTGGTTCTCAGTCCAGTGGGGTCATGGCCAAGTAAGAGACAGCCCTCTGCTTCCCTCGCACTTGGTGGGTCACTTGTCTCTTAAGTGACGTGACAAGAGGAGCTCGGAACGAATGTCCTGGAAAAAGACTAAGCCAAGACTCCATCTCCTGGGCCCCAGGGCCATGTTTCCAGAGTGTTTCCAGTCCCCTGCAGAGAGGTGCCCACCTTTCCTGGAAAATTCACCCAGCAACTGCCTACCAGCTTGCAGGAAAACAGCTGCAGGCTGGCGCTGCCATACAGCATGGGGCACAGCAGCCAGTGCTCCCACTCCAGGGAAGATGCAGGGTCAGGCCAATGGGGAACCCAACTGTGCAGCAGCTTCTCCAGCTGCTCCAGGAGCTGGACCTTCTCTGTGGAGCATGCTGCAATGATGGGAGCGAGGAGAGTCACAGGCGAAGTGAATTTTCATGTGTTTTTTAGGCAAAGGATCTTGTTTGGAACAAGTCCTTTTCCAACACTCACACCTGAAGCCCTCTGCTCTCAGGTTACTGAAAGCACAGGAGGGTGTTTCACCAAGCAACACGGTACAACCAGTACAGTCAGTCTCAAGAAATCAGCCCTCCTGCAGGCTCAGGCACGACTCCCACACCCCTGAACCTCGAAAATTCAGTATGATATAATACAGGGAAACACAAAGCTCACAAGTCCTCAACCCATGAGCAAGAGGTGCTTCAGCCTTCCTTCACCCCAGCTTCCAGCAGGGAGGCTGGGTTGTTGTCTAGCTCTGCTGGGAGAGAGGGGGGGGAACATTTCAAACACAGAAATGTTTTGCCAGCTCACCCCAGGTACAGGGAGATGGACCTCACCTTCATCGTTGCTTTGAATTGTCGTTAGCAGAGGCTTCCAAGAGCTGCTCTGTATCTCAAAGGAGAAATTATTTTTAAAATTCACCTGTTTTAAAGCATCATAAAACACTTTATGCTACAAAGCACTGACCATAGTTACTGAGGTGGCTTCCTGCAAAACAGTATTAAGCCACAAGGCACAAAGCCATGAAACGCAACCTAAAAGGGGACCTGAAGCTTCTGCCAAGAGCAATTACTGCTGAGATCTGTGGTAAGCGATGCAACATACCCAAACCATGCCTGCAAGCCTGCTCCGTCACATGCAAATCAGGCACCAGCCCTGGACTATGGAGCAGGTCGCTAATGATGCTCTTGGAACGAGCAACAACCCACGTAGCCCTCACAGGGCTGTGAGCAGTACCAAACAGTGGTTGGGCAACTACACCACAAGGAGTAGGAGCTATTGCATCAACCAGTGTTATGGCATGACAAACCTGCCAGCACATCCCTCAGCAACGCTCCACTCTACCTGCAAAGCAAGGTGGTAGCTGCTGGCATGATGGCATGGGAGCGCAGCTGCCAAGTGCTGGCCAGCAAGAAACAGGGCACTGCATGGCATCGGGAAGAAAACAAGCACTCTCTCTAGAGAAGCCCCAGGCAAGAGATTCTCACCCAAAATGTGCAGGCTGTATTTATTACAAACCAGCACCTGACTACCCAGGATGGCTGGAATTAAAAAACAAACCCACTACATTCGGCTGCTGCGACAAACTGTGATGAGATCAGGTCAAGAACGATGTGATGTGCAGAGTGAGATCCAGGAGGCTCTGGCCGGCTCCATGCTCCCCCTCTGCAGCTTTCCAGGGTGACAGGAAAGCACATCCTCACTGCAGTCCAAAGCTGAACCCAAGCCAGATCATGCTTCAGCACCTGGCTGCGTGATGCCTGCGACAAGAAAGCAAAGGCAGGAAGCTCGCCCAGTTCACGCCTGCCCAGCAAACAGCAAAGGTCTGCCAGGAATGAGAGAGCAAGCGGTCCAAGGCTGCAATCTCTGCAAAGCTTTGACAGGCATCGACAGCTCACTGGGCCATGCCTAGCTGCTCAGCTACAGGCTGCGCTTCAGACTGGCAGGCAGACAGCTTGTCGTGGGACAGAGTGCTGCAAACGCACAGCAGCACGCGGTGATGGCACAGGAACTGCAGGCTGCTCTGCAGGCAACCCTGATGTCCCACACCCCAAGTCACAAAACTATCAAACCACATGTGATAAACTACTGTAGTTCTTCTAGGCATCATGGAGAGCTACATCACCCCTCCCCATACCTCCACTCCTCTTTCTCCGCATGATGGAATTCACTTTTTAGTAAAAAATAATTCAACAGCTTAAAGAGAGAAAGGGAAAAAGCCCACACAATTTCAGTCAGTAACTTCCAGCTCTCCCAAAGCAGAGATGAACTGGAGACAAGCTGCAGCCACAATCGCTGCTGGAAGACATCTCAGCAGGACCCTGCCCTGGCCAGAGGAGACCCATCCTCACAGGGACGGACACCTGCCTACAGCCCAACGGCTCCCGCCAAGCTCTCAGAGCTGCATGGTTCTCCTCTCAAGCACGCCAACCAGGAAATACAATTTTATTTTTCACGCTAATGTCCCCACCTGCTGTTTCGCTTTCAGATATAACCATTACAGGCCAAGTCATCACTGGCTCTTATTTCCCCTGCTCTGCCTGTCATGCCTCACCCCAACAAACCAGTTTCAGAGGCAGGCTCCAGACAAAACCCCTTCTCCGTCTCATTTCTTTCATTCTCAGTACAAGAGAAGCACCTTTGAGATCTTCCCTAGTTGTGTGATCTTCACATCTTGGCTTCTGTGTTCATCCCGCTGGCCTCAAAATGTCCTACAAGAAGACTTCTATCATGCTGACCTGATGAAAAAGGCAGGACTACCACTTGACGCCCAGTTAACAGGAGTGCTAACACCTGCAGGAGCAGAGAAGGTGGAAAATTCTAGCCCACGAACATCAGCTCTTCCTTCCCAGAGGGCAGGGAGAAGCTTTGGGGGATATATAAAACAACAGAGAGAGAGAGAATAAGGCAGCAATAGGGATTCAGAACTGAGCCCAGCAAGCCATCCTCAGCCCAGAGACTGAAGTCCTCCCCCCATCCCACCAAACCCACCGCACCGGCGGGCACAGCAGCCCCAGAACAACACAACAAGTGTCTGCTCGGAGGACAATGACTGCACTGTTCCCTCATTACATATTTATGAAAGGAGCACGAAGAATGGCTTTTTTATGGAGGAAAACAAAAGGGCTGTGTGCGGGGCTGGTGGGGCCAGGGCTGCCCCGCTCCTCCCGGCCACCATGGCAGCCCCACGTCTGCCACCGTCCTGGGTGCCCCAAGCCCTCCCGTGGGGAAAGCCCACCTGCCCCAAACCAACCGAGCAGACTGCCCTCGTCCCCACACCCCGGCCACGGGCAATGTCCCCCTGGCACAGGAGGAGGTGCCCCTGGCAGCACCGCGGCATGCCATCCACCCGTGCGGACGCCCCGGGGAGAGGAGTCATTTTGCTGCCACGTGTATATGAAGTGGCACTTACTGGATACCCACTGTCCCCGTCAGCTCCCCCTAGATGACCAAGTCCCTGCTGCAGGCACGGCCGCCTTTTCTGTCTGCACAGGGTGGGGGCCAGCAAGCCAGAGGAGTAAATATTCCAGACAAATAAATAATCCACACGTTCTCCTTCGCTTCATGTTTTAGTGCAACTTCACAGAAGAAGAAACTTGGGAAGAAACAAAGCTCGACCCTTTCCCAGACTGCAGGAACACCAGATGCCTGTGCAGCAGCCAAATCACTGGCACCTTGCTCATGGCCACGGATCGGAGCCAGATTTGAACCAGATACAGAAAGCACACCGGGCAGCAAGTCTGCAGGACAACAGCAGGATTTAAGGCAAAAGTCTCTACAAAGACACAAAGTTGCACCCAGAACACCAATTCCTGTCCTGAGTAAATTTAAAAAAAAAAAAAAAAAAAAAAAAAAAGGGGGGGAAAAATGAACTCATTCTGTGTTTAATGATCGCCTTGGTGATGTTTGAGGGCATGTTTGACTCTCTGTAAACACAAGATGATAATGATCAGAAGGACAAACAGTTTGGGATGGGACCAAATGCAGAACTGGGTGGTGAAGCAAACTGTCTACATGCAACTCTGATCAAAACACGACCAACTCGTTGTTGGGAAACTTCCTTACAACGATGGACCACCTCCGAAAGGCAGGCAAAATACTCCATTCTTGGGTCACTCGCTCCCAGATAAAACATCCTCAAGAAGAGTCAGTGGGAACATCGCTGCCCAGCTGGTGTGGGGTGGTGAATACCTGCTCATGTTTTCCCAGCACAGCACTTCCACTGAACGTCATGACTCTCGGAAGTTCTTCTGGATGAGCCGCTTAGTAATGAGATGTTTATAGGAGAGCTAAAATTAAAGCCTGTGAAGAACTGGACGGCGTTGCTCTCCCTTACAGAGCTCTTCACCATTCTATTTTCACACCATTCCTTCCCCGGGCCCCCGCTCCCGTCCCCGAGCTGTCATTACCTTCCTCAAACCTGTTCTTACTCACTCTCAAATTAAGGCTGAGAAGTGTCGGCAAGACACCCCATCTCCCCCCCCGGCTGGCGGGTGCACGGCACCGGCCCGGCAAGCAGGCAGCCCAGGGGCAGCTGGGGACCCAACCTCCGCGCCGGGGCAGCACCAGGACCTGTGAGGTGCAGACTCGATGGGGTCAGGCATGCCGGCAAACCCTTGCGGGGCAAGGAGACGCGGCTGGAAAACCCCGGGAGCCACCACGGGCCTGCGGGGACGTGGTCACTCTCCTGCCACTCTGGCTCCCTGTCGAAAGGTCCGCTCAGATCTCCCAACAAGGTGGAGGCCACTGCTCTTGCCCAAGCACGGTGCTTTCAGGATGACACTCAGTTGCCCCAACACATGCCCCAGAGTAAACAGCTGAACAGGTCAGGAAAGATCCCGGGATCCAGGACCGGTCCAGCAAAGGAGGGAGCAGCTCGGCAGGACCTCCTGTTCAGCAGGAAATAAATCGTCCTGGGCAGGGAGCTGGAGAGAAAGATTTACTACCATCTATGAAACAAACCGCAGATTTGGAGACTAGGCACGGTACATGCTGATATGGAGCTTTGCTCCTTTGTAAAGCTTTACTGTTCCTTGAGCAGATGCCAAGAGGAGAGCTCTATTTATCTTTAGAAACATTAAGGCATAAGAGGAAGTAATTAAAAAAAAAAAAAAAATCCGTCTGTTTCCGAGAGCTCGTCCCAGGAAAGTGCTGCTTGGGGCCCAGAGGGTTACTGGCAGGGAGACAGAGATAAGCGTTTTACAGCTGCCTACCACTTGTTCACCCATAGCCATTTCTGGAAATGCTCCCTGCCAGTACGTAACAGGAAGCCTTCATAAATACCTCGGGCTTGACACAACCAGCAGAGCCTCCATGCAAACGTAGGGCCCCCAGCCTCCCCCAAACCACCACGCACACCGTGCCTCGCTCACCACCGGCTGCTGGAGAGAGCACCCGCTCCCCCCAGCCTGCACCCGGACCCAGAGGTCTCTTCGGAGGAGCCCTCCACAAAAACGGTCCCGAGCCACGACAGCGCAGGAACTGCTTTAAGGCACAAACATGCTGCAAAATCAAGAGCTGCAATGTGACAGTGCCAGCTGCTTGGATGGAGAAGGCAAGATAGCTGTCCGGGGGTTCCTCCAAACCCAGAGGGACCAGGAGTGACGCGGAGCTACGGAAGATGCTGGGAGAAGCATCCTCTACCCAGTGCCACCAACTGAAAACACTCGTGTCAGCTTTGGCTTTTATTCTCTCTTGAGGGAGGAACTGGCTCCCAACAGCAGGTCCTTGCTGTTCAAGCTGTGTGCTCCACCTGAAGCATGGAGGTGATGGCCTCATACCCTGAGGCACAGGGTGACCAGACACAGATTCCCTATCCCGCTCCTGGAAACACTGCAAGGCTCTCCCTTAATCTAACCTCACTGAAAATAACTTTGCCCAGCTTATACTTTGCAGGCTGGTTAGATTTGCAACTGAATTTCCAAATCTCTACAAACCACAACTTGAAAGCCACCATTTTAGCAAAAGTTTCTGGAGAATCCAGTTTGCCAAAAAGCAAGACAAAGTTGTATCCCAGCCCTGCCCAGGGCTCCACTTGTGCTGCAGAGGGAATTCCCCACCCAGCAGGAACTCTCCAACCCCAAGTGTCTGCAAATGTCTCTCTGGAAGGGCCGGGAGCAGCAGCAAAGCATCAGACCTTACCCAGGGGCCTGCAGAGGACTCACGGTCCTCAACCAGAAGAAAGAAACACTTCCCAACCCTGCCTGCTCCACTCCGGCACCCTCCATTCACCGCAGCCTTACTGAGATGGAAATAGTGGTCCCTAGTGCAAGCAAAGCACTCCCAATGATGAGACCACCCGACACAGGGCATCCTACAAATTAAGATTCACTCGTCCAAAAAACTAGAAAAAAAAAAAATCATGGTTCTCAATGTCCCACAACTGTCATCGGGCATTTGAAGACTGTCTCAAGTACCACCTCCTCAATGGAGCATCCTCAGAGCAGGAGACCACTGCTGGAACAGGCTCAAGTTGTTTGCTGATGAGGGGTTGGTGATGCTGCACACAGATCAAATGCTGAGCACGCCAGTGCTCCTCCAGCTTTGGGGCTGTGAGATACTGGGCACCACTAAGCAGCTGGAGGGACAATAAAGGACAGCAGGGACAGTTTTGGAAAGCACCTTTACCTTGGCAATGAGCACGTTTGTGGGCCTCCAACATCCTTCTCGTGCAGGGCGAGCCTCACTGCTTTGGGTGCCCCCCCAGCACTGCCTTGCAGATATTCAAGGTGGAGAAAGGTTTCAGAGCAGCGTGGAGAGGAGAGCGAGGCACAGCTGCTGGGAGCCAGTTACAGCTTCAGCCAGGGTGGTACAGGGACATGGGGGCTTTGGAAGGGAGAAATTTCTCTTCTCCAATTATCTACCATAATAGGTATTTTCAGTGCAGAACAACTGATATTTGGGGAATACAAATCTCATGGTTTACTCGTGCTCCTGATCAAACACTCCACGATCCACTTCAGAGCAGAGCTGCTCTCCCTGCTGCCCCTCAAGGCATGCACAAACTAAAAGGACAACTGAGCTGGGGCTGCAGCAGGGGACCCTGTCTGATCAAAAACTACACCCGCTCTAAGTGGGAATCGTTAAGAAATCCACTAACAAGCCTTGTTAATGCAGCATTAAGTTCGACCCTCGCCCTTCCCCGGCACAGAGCAGTGCAAACTCAGAAAGCAGAAGCGACAGTACATGCCAGTGTCACCTTACTTACCTTTTTTTACCCTGCTTCCTCCTTGCCCTGGACAGGCTGAGGGTGCCATGCTCGATGCTCAATGCTGAAGAGCAGGCGTAGCTGCCAGACGAGCTCAGCGGAGCTGCAAGGGCTGCTCAGTGGTGCAGGATGCTCCATCCATCCCCTTCCCTGCCCTCCCCGGCGCCCGCAGAGCAAGCAGCAAAGCACATCAGCACTCCTGCCCACATGCCTCATCGTGGAAGCTGTGGCACTAAGTTGCAGTACAGGAGCAGCATGAGAGTCAAAATAGGTCATAAAAGGCTGTGTTAGACATACTGCTGCAGTCTGGAGGTGAAGGGGCTGTACGGCCCAGTAGATGCAGGGTTACTTATATGCAGTAGGCCCAAAATGTGAGCATCTCCTTTCCAACGCAGAATAAGCAACAAGAAAATTTTTAGACTGACGTGGTGCCAGCATGCACGGCTCCTGAGCACACCAGTGTTTAAGGTATAATGGGTCGTAATGCAAGAGGAGACCTCACTGCGTATAACCTAATTCAGTCCTTCCATGTTTTCCACAACACACACACTTTATAAAGCCCCGTGTCTGAAATGGTATCAGATCCCACAATTAACCAAAGGTTTTTCTGAGGAACCAACATGGTGTCTGGATGCACCCCAGGGCTCAGGGTGAGCCAAAAGCCAGGCAGCACCCTTGGCTGCAACCACATCCCCGGCTCAGCCAGAAAGCAGGCTCATGGCACGGGACGTGCCCATCATCAGCCCCACAGCCCAGACTTTCTTTCTGCAGCAAGAATAACACCTTGCTGGGCTAAATGGGACAGCACCAAGAGCCGCAGCTAGTGCAGCACCCAGGGGGGACACTGCTGCTCAAATCCTCCCGGGAGGAGAGGACCCAGTGCCCATCAGGAGCTCTGCGCTAGAAAGCGACTGCGTCTGCATGGAGGGACAGAGCTGGTTTTCCCTGCCCCAATTTTAACATCCCTTCCTCTTTGCCACCGTCAGGCAGGGACAGAGCTCCCAGCCGGTCAGCCCGACCACAGCCAGCGCAGCCGTCCCGCCATGCGCCACCACGGTAATCCCCGGCCGTCACGCGTGGGCACAGAGCAAATAGCGCGGCCCACACATGGCTCTGCGGGCACACGGCGAGCTGCTAAAAGTGTTTTGGGGAGGAACCTGTTCTATTTTTACCTGATGCCAAATTCCAGTTATTTCCCAGGGGAGCTATTAGCCAGCTCCACTGGCACCCTGTCCCGATAATTACAGGGCCACGCCACCAACATTTACCCAAGGCCTAAAAACAGCACGTGCTGTGACGACGGCTCCTCCTGCCCCGCCACAGCCCAGCAGTGCCAGCGGGGACCCACTGGTCCCTCCAGAAACCCGCTCTGGCCGTGCGGACAGGACACGGCAGCTGGGCGTACCCCAGCTCATGGAGCAGCCGTGGGGATACGCTGCACCTCCGCAGCCCGCCATCATTTTCAGTCTTAAGCTTTGGGACCTTACAGCCCCGCTGGCAGCGTGGGCTTTCCAGCGCTCCAGCCCACTGCGTCCAGAGACCTCAGGAAGAATCGCAGAAAGCAGCGTATTCACCTCAAAAACCGCACGGGAGCTGTACATATCCCAAAACGCAGCACAGCGTTGCTGAGCCATGTGGGGCATTGACAGACGTGCTGACTTGCCAGGTCCTCAGCCCGGAATCACAGCAACAGGGCATCGAAGTGCATCTCTTGCAGGAGTAATCCAGCACTGGACAGCAAATTTGAAGTTTTAACAAAGGAGTGTCCAAGCACTTCAGCACGATTCAAAACTCAGTGTTAGACACCCTGTAGTCACATTTGTGATGAACACTACGGCGCAGACACTACAGCTTTCCCACCCATCACGAGAGTCCCAGCCTGCACATTCGACTGAGCTCTGTTTGCTTTCCACCCTCACTGCCAAGGTCCCTCGCACAGGGCTGCATCCCTGGCCGTGCCCTCCCCGGCAGGAGCGAGCACAGCTCCATCACCAGCTCTGGCATGATGCAGCCCTGAGGATCCCGCTGCATCTCCTCACGCCTGCAAACCCACACCACCCTGAAGCCAGAACCTGACGGACAGCGGTGCCCAAACACCTGCGGGATGGCTCTGGACCGTCTGAGCCCATCTACAGTCTGCCTCAGTGCGATCCTAAACCTGGAACAGCCCGCGCCTCCTGAAATCCTCCAAGAATCCCTACGTGCCGCCCAGGAACCTCAGGCACAGCACTGGCACGCGCAGCCCATGACCTGCCCCGGGGCCCTGCATCTCCTCCTGCCACCATGGAAACAACCACCGAAACCACCCTCCTGCTGCAGCCACCGCCGGCGGTGTTCGGCTCACGCCATCCAGCGTCACGGGGATCAGGAGCTATGTGAGAACAGGGCAGCTGAGTGCTGTGGGCCGGAAAAATAATGCTGCCGGGAAGCTGCTGGAAGGAAAACTCCCCTTGCAGGCAAGAGGCAGCAGGAACAGCAACGTAACCAGTGAGAGCAAATAGCCCTCGCATCACGCTGAACCCCCTTCGAGGCACGCTGCAGGCAACGATTGATGGGGTGAGGGCAGGGAAGGCAGGAGCTGCCCTGACCCCCCATCAGCTACCCCTGCTCAGCGAGGGCAGCCTGCCACACACACTGGTAAGTGCAGGAGGGGACGGACACACGCCCCTTGACGTCTCACCTGCCCGCGGCACTGCCCACGCTGTCCCCAGCCCTGCCCGACAGAGGCTGCAAGCTCCCGCACACAAAGTGAAGGGAAAGAGCAGCTCCTCTCCCCCCAGGCCCAGCAGGCACTGCTCACTCTCCTCACCAAGAGCACGAGCTTACGGGAAGCCCACAACTGTGGAGCGGGGTTTACAGCAAGGCTGGGCTTTCCCCACCGAAACGCCCGTCAGCACCGCGCTTTCCAACGGTAGGTCAGCCTCGCTCAGCGTCACGTGCGGTGATGAATTTTCACTGTTCTGAACACTGACCTAAGCGTGGGCTTCTCCCATTGCATTATCTAATTCTTGACATTATTTGTGTTTTGAGGCAAATCTGCTCTCACTGCTTTATTCCACTCCCTGATGCTCCCTGGAGCTACAGCACCCAGAAGCACACTGTATCAGTGGTGAAGCATCACCATGCAGATCACAGACTCGCAGCACCAATCAGACACTTCTACAACTTTCTATCATAAAACTCAAAGGTGAGTGTTTGGGTTTAACCCTGGGGACTGAGAAATGAGCCAAGCTTGCAGATACCCACAAACCAGCAGGACGTGCCCTTCACCAGAAGCCTCTGGATTGCAGGTGTCCTGCTGCACCTCTACAGCCCAACCCATGGTCACCTCCAGGCAAGCATTGCCGTCCACCAAAGCTGCTCATTAATTACTGCCTCTTCCTCAATCAGTGCATTTCAATCCCACCTCTAATCAGTTCAAAGTGTTTTTGCATTTTAATCTCATTTCCAACACATTTCCCAGAGCACAACAGCAGAGCAGAGTGAAAGGGGACACAGAAGGCCAAGAAAAAGATCGACCAAACAGGGAGAGAGCACGCTGCGTTTGAAAGCCACCCTGACAGGAGCAGTGAGGCTGGGGAGGCCTGGCTGCAGCCGCAGCTGGATGGAGGTGATGGAGAAGCAAGTCGAGGACGTGGGGCCGGTGGACCCATGGGGGCCAGGGAGGTGGCCGTGCAAGGACACGGCAGCCTGCACTCACTCAGCTCCCCTCTCCCCAGCGTGCCACCACCAGCCACCCTCCGGCTGCCTGCACAGCAACCAGGCTCCGTTATCTCTCGTAAACACAATACACCACAAATCCCCATTATATGCTCCATCCACTGCTTCTGTATTCCCTGCTCCCGAGAGCCAGTTCGTTGGGAAACTGCAGTGACAAATACATGGAAATCCCAACTGGTAAACGGATGCAAAGGGATAGTGGGAGCAAGACACAGCCACAGGTGCACAGCAGAGAATGAAACCAGCTTCAAGTTTCAGCACAAAACGACTAAATGCCAGCACCTCTCCCATCTTAAGGGCACGCTGTCCATCTTGCCAGGCAATACACTGTAAAGCAGACAGGGACAGAGGGAAAAAACCAAAACCCAAACAGACTGGACTGTTCTTCATTGGCTCACATGTAAATATCCCAAGTCCCTCCCTTTTCAAGCATGCCAGGAAAAAGAAGAATGATCTAAGCACTAGCTCAGTTTGTCTCGACCCTACAGAAATCGTTTACATCCACGGAGTTTGCCAGGATCAACATCTCCCACAACTGCAGAAGGAGCTTTTGTTTCTGGTGCCCTGCGCAGGAGGCGGCCGCAGGGAAGAACAACGGGGTCGAAGCTGCCGTCAGACTGGGGAACGTGGCACCTTCAGAGGGGAAAAAAACGTGCTGTGAGTGACAATATAAAAACCTGCCGGGGTACAAAATACAGAAACTAGAATCAAGGTCAGCTTTCACAGGTGCCTCAGCCAGAGTCGGCAGTGCTGGTGCTAAGAAGCGACTTGCATTAAGTGTTGAAATGGGAGGAAATGTTCTCATGAATACATTACTGACCCTGCTAGAAAGCACTGCCATTAGCACACCCACTTTTCTGGCACAATGCATGGACGAGTGCATCAGCCCTGCTGAACAGCCGCCGTCCACAGCACGAATTGCCATCGGAAAGCCAGAGCTCTGCAGGGCAGTCAGAAAGGCTCTTCCAGAGGCCACCGTGCTCAGTCCAGCCAGTGGCATTTCAGCTGCCCTGGAGCCCTTGTGTGAGGTGGCCTCGCAGAGATCACTCAGTTGTAGCTCTCCAACTCCAACCAAAGGGACCCAAGTGAGAAAATAACTGAGCCAGGTGGTGAAAGATGAACGCTGAGGCAGCCATAATCTGCACAAGTTAGATACAGCCTCCCACCAGACTCGTCCACGTGTGCCTGGTGGGGAACAGCACTTTATTTTGGGGTCAGAAGGCCGGGAGCTCTGCAGAGTCAGTGCTAAGGCCCAGCACTAACAGGAGACTGGGATGTGACAGACAACCGCCTGCCTTGCTGAAAGAGGGAGGGGAAACATCATCCCATAGATCTGCTGCAGGAGATGCAGGAAGGAACCCACCTGCTATCAGCCAGCCCAGAGGAGAGCAACCAAGGACTGAGGTCTTCCTTAAACTGGAATTTATTTCAGACTGATCCAGTTCTTCCCCTGGCCCCCGAGCCTGGTAATGACAATCATGCCCCATTCCTCCCCATCCCTTCCTCCTCTTCCCACACAGAGAACTGCACTAGCTGGGAGACATTGGGACGCTGTACAAACTGACCAGAGTGCCACAACAAAAGAGGACACAACTCTTACTGCCCACGGGAGTGTAAAGCTAAGGGATCACTTAGCTTCAGCGCAGACCCACGAGCAACATAGGCCATTGGCTTCATGGATCCTCTTCCAAAGCTCCAAACCACAGGTTTTATGTGCAATGCAAACCCTTCCCGAGAGGCCTCTTAGTGGGGCATGGTGCAAGGAGCAAAATGGCAGCTCACCCACATGGGCAGAAAATCAGGCAGCGGCTCAGCAGCTTGCCCGAGGTGCCCGGGCAGTCAGCCTTATCAGCGGGTTTCCAGCTATGCGCACAGGGAGATGGACCACCTCCGTAAAGGAGGACCTGCCTCGGGGGGTTAACTCACCCAGAGGCTGCCTGGGCAGCGGGAAGAAGAGAGCCAGGGCTTAGCGGAGGGTTAAGGAGAAGCGAAGCAGCATGGTTCCTGCAGGAACCTCTCAGTATGAGCCAGGCAGCCCAGCCTGGAGGAGGAAGGGGCTGATGCTAATGAGAACTGAAAACACCATCGATTACAGACTGCTCTAGGATGGAGAACTAACATTGCCCCTCAAGCCTTCAGCTTCTGCATCGACAGTTCCTCAGTGAACCAGGCACTTTCTGAAGCTGGTAAAGCCCTCCCAGGGGCAGCAGGTCCCATCCCACAGAGCGATGGGCAGCCCCTGGCCCCCAGAGCTGGCCAAGCCAGGCTGACTTTGCAGCCTGGGCACAGTCCAGGAGAGGAACCCTGTTCTCACCCAGGATCAGGATCACTATTCCCTTCCACCCCACAACACCCCACCGGGCAGGGACAGGATGCAGCAGCAAGAAGCACACACCCTGACCAGCAGTCTCAGGTCTCTGCCCCTCGCTGCTCAGGGGCAGCAGGCAGCTCGCCACCTTTAATCCCCTTGTAATTAGCAGACAAGCAGAAACAGGGAGACGGCCACTGCAGTGGGTGAATCCAAGCACCACAGTATGCCGGCCAGCACTGAGCCCTGCGAGGGAGATTACTGGGATTAACGTGTCCCCAGCAGCTTCTGCTACTGGCTACTTATGGACACCACTGACACCCAGGTGGGGCTCGTCCTGGGTCCTCCTAAACCCACCCAGTGTTACATAAATGACCTCATCCTCTGCACACAAGAGATTATCTAGAAAGCCTTTAAGAGGCAGGGGTGCCTCCTGAGGTCACAGGAGCTGAGAGGGAAGGACAGTGGCACCACACTGAGTGCCTCCTGTGGGCACCTTTCCCCAGGGCTGCTCCCAGCCCCATCCCACTGCCAGGTCAGAGCCACCAATGCCTCTCAGCACCGGCTGCACCAGAAGCGGGGACCAGCGTTTCTGGGCCGGCTCCTCAAGATCCACAGGGCATGCAGCTCTTCTCAGCTTTATCCCAGGCACTGGCGAGCAATCCTGTAGATGGTGACTGCTCCCTCCTTGGGGAAATCAAAAGGCGTGCCCTGTGCTCAACTGGCATGCTGGATCCCAGAAGCCCCAGCAGTAACAGCCTCCTCCCTTCACAGACTCCAGACTAGCAGAATGACTGATTTCAGCCCCAAGGGAGAAGCTTCTAGGCAATCTGAAGCACATCTGTCACCTCCGTTAGTGTGGGAGACACACTGTTTGACAGGTAAGGCAAAGAAACACTGTTCAATCTAATTCTTACAAGCAGGAAACAAAATTCTCCTCCTCCACCCAAAATCAACAGACCCGAGGCACAGGGCAGGCAGCAGAGCATGTCATTCATTCCCAGTCTGGCTGCCTGTCTCTGCCCACACC
The DNA here is from genome assembly GCF_947461875.1 of Haliaeetus albicilla. Lineage (NCBI taxonomy): Eukaryota > Metazoa > Chordata > Aves > Accipitriformes > Accipitridae > Haliaeetus > Haliaeetus albicilla. Next base: position 726,596 of record NC_091496.1, on the reverse strand, counting down.
TCCAAAACTGGGTGCCTCCCTAAAAGTGGATCCTGGAGACCAGAGGACAAGGCTAGAAGAGTTTACACGTGGCTTGAGGAGCTCCCCCATCTCCACAAGCCTAAAATTCCCCATCTCCTGAAAGAATGCAAATGATATCATAAGATAATTCAGAATTTATTTTGAAGGCAAGGGAAGACAGGAAAGCCTAACAGGAGTAAGAAAGGTCTTAAGAGATTAAGACCTGCCCACTGACCAGCTGAAATCACAACTAGAAGTTTGGAGGAATGACCGCGAAGCCAACACATTGTCAAGAGAGCGGACAGTGAAGCAGCTCAGTGCGAACACGCATCAAGCAGATGCTCAGAGATGATGTCGTGTTTTACAAACAAGTCCCAGCTGCCCTCGGGGTGGGGGGCATCTCCGGGGTCTTTCACTGAAGCACAGAGCTGAGTCCAGGAAGAAAGCTGGGCTTCCTTCAAAGAAATCCCCACAGCCAGCTCAGCATTAAGAGCTCTGCAGGCACACATGACGGCTGGCAGGGCTCTTGTCTGACCGGGTCATACCTCTGCAACGGCATGAGCCAACAGCCCATACCACTCTGCCAGACACACAATCCAGAAGCTCAGGGAACAGCAGTGATGTCAACTTTTTCATTTCTTAAGGCAGGAAGACCTGGCCCAGACTCAGCACAGTGCGTAAGGATGGGCACGAACCCCTGGACTCCAAGCCAAGGGCTGCATTTTCTACCTATGACAGAGCTTAAACCTTAAAAACAGGGAAATAAAACACTGCTCTGATGGGTGATGGCTCTGGCAGAGATCAACTCCCCATTCTGTAAAGAGCAGACGAGAAATTCAGCCAAAGCAGAAGTGCACTTCACTAAGACACCTGCCCTACAGCTGCTCTCTGCTTACGGCCACAAAGGTGGAATTTCCAGCCTTGCAATAACTGCCCAGACTCAAAATGGCAATAGTTCATCTTAGCTGCTGTTTTGCCAGAAAAATTAAGTGAGAAACTGTTATACGGACAGGAGACTTTGAACATCTCCAAGATCCAACTCATCACTATCCTTATCCTCTTTCCCACAGCATCCTACCACGCACCGCAACGCTGGTGGCGAGCAGGGGCTGCTCACCAGACTGTGCACGAGTGCACCGCAATGGATGGAAGTCAGCCATGTACTTCATCTGGACCTAACTGAATTCTGTTTGGTCCTACAGCTGAGACTAAGCTATAGCCTGTCCAGCAACCCATTTCTTAACTATAAAAGAAGTATGGCTAATGCCAGCATTGAAAGGTCTTGAAGACTCTTGGGGTTCCCTCAGCACCCAAAGATGCTGTGGCCACACCAGCCAGGCAAGACCTTGGTCCCAGTTTGCAGACCTCCCACCTCACTTCAAGGCCACCGACCTCCCTTGCAGCTCCAGGACTTGTCGCCTCTGTTGCTCTGCTCCCATGCACCCCTCTGGGCTTTCCCACGTCACACAAGTTTTTCATCCATTTCTCTTCACTAAGCCTGTTCCACCCCTCAAGAAAAATATTTCCATGAGGGTAACTAAAGGCAAAACAAAGCAAGTAGTATCTTCTGAACTCCCCTTTCACCCAAGCTTTATAAAGCACTGCAAACACTTGAGGACACAGAGTTACTATCCTGTCTCCAACAGCATCAGGCACATTATCAGCTGTTAGTTAAGGACTTTTTGTCCTGTTTGTAAAGAACTGTCTAGGTTCCAGTCTATCCAAATTGAAATTATTTTTAAAAAGGAAAAAACTGATCACAGCCTCTTAACAATGCAATGCCTAAATTCACAGAAATAGTTAATCTTAAAATCTAAAGTTACAGCAGTCTTGCTATTAATTTATATGCAAGACTGAGCTACTTGGCAGTGTCCCTCCTACATGTACTATAATGCCAATTATCTGAGCCATTGGTGGCTTTAGGTCACTGTTATAAACTCTTGAGGCCAAGATGGGTGAGGGGAGCTACAGGCACTGAGTACTGTACCATTTCTCTCTATTTTTAGTAATGCCCTGACAACAAAAAAATGACTATGCTTAGTCCACGCTCCGGGCTGCCCAACTGTGCTCAAGATCCATGCTGGCAGCTTCCAAGGAGTCCAAAGGATGCCCTGCCTCCCCTGCAGCCTACAAACACCCATACCATCCGTCCACACTGCGTCAGCTGCCGGGTGCTGCTGCAACCTGCTGCAACATGGGGTCTGAGCCAAGGCCCGTCGGTGTCTGGATGCCAAGTCCCCATCATTCTCTATTTGCACAGAGTACCTTGGTGTGCGGGAGCAGCAGCCAGGACGTGTTGCCTGCAGCCCACACCAACCCCTGGCTCCTAACCCAGGCCCCGCGGCAAAGCTCTGAACACTGCTCAGCACAGGGCTGTTCCAGCTCCCTGCCACGAGAGGCCAGCAGGACAGGGAAAGCCATCGGCGCACGGTACCATCCTAACCCTGGCCTTGGGCACGACAGCACAGCTCAGCCTCCCCGGCCCTTCATTTAAAGTCTTTGGGTAGCCACAAGTCTGCACAGCAAATAAACAACATGAGAAAGGAAGCACTGCACACCTGATGCATTTTATTGACCTTTGCTCTCAGCAGAGAACCCAAGTCGTGGTTGCACATCTGCCCTCCAAACAGCTTGCAGTTTAACTGCAAAGAGAGGCTGTCAAGACCCTTTTCTCCCAGAAAAAGAGAAAGCCCCTCAAACATTTTCGTAAGCTTTAGCACAGCGCAGAAAAACTTTCCAGCAACAGGGTAAGCTTATGGTGACAGAAGCTTGGTTTAATCCAGCCCATATAACCGAGACGTGCATGGGCACGTGGGGCTGGAGACAAATCCCGCAGGCAGCCTGCCTGGACCGCGGCAGATGCGCCATGTACAGAGGCAGACAGCGCTGCTCTGGGCACCTGCAGCAAAGCCGGAGCAGGAAGCTCACATGCCTGCGCAGGGCTGGGCTTCACAACACCCAGCGTTGCTCAAAACAAGGAGGAAAGTTGGTGTAAAAACCACAGGGAATGGGAAACACACTCAGCTGACTCGGAGGGTGGCTGCACCGCACCCGACCATCACCGCTGACAAACTCTTACCACATTTGCTCCCCTAAATCAGGTTTCACAATTTATCCCAGGAGACTCAAGGAAAATAAATTGTCCCCAAGAGGATTCCAGTAAAGACAGGCCACAAGAGGGATTTAGCTCATGACAGAATCAAAATCCCCGTGTTCAAGCATTTTGGCTGTTTATAAAGAGACTCTTGCCCTGGAGGGGCCCACAGTCCCATTACAGAGTATATTTTCCTCAACTGGAAAGTCACCAGTGCAGAAAATGCCCCAAATCAAAACTGAATCTGTCTAAAATAAGAGATGAAGTAGAAAACTGCTGCAGAAAATGCCCAAAATCAAAACTGAATCTGTCTAAAATAAGAGATGAAGTAGAAAACTGCATGGTGAGGAAAACTCCTACAGCAACTCCTTGAAACAGATCCTCTGCCCCATCACCGCCTCATTCCCTGTGCCCAGCTGGGCTTTGGGCTTTATTTTGTCACCATCAGCACAGAAACACCTCCCATCACATAGGAACAGACCAAGTTTGCTGGCAGGTTTCAGCCTTTTCCTCTGACACATCTGAAGGTTTCTGTGCAAAGATGAATTTCCATACAGCTGGGTTTACAAGCAGTGGCCACAGCAGGAGCAGTGCTGCAGGGAAACTGCCTCTGCAAGGCGGAGATCTTGCCGGCTGTCCCCAGGTTACATGGTTGCTTAAGGAGGACCATACCGAGCCTCCTCCTCCTCCTGAGAGCATTCCCAGCCTAAGCTCCATCAGCACTGTCCCCCCAGCACTGTCCCTGGGGCTCCCCACTGCTCAGAGCACCATGCCGGGGTGCCAGGGCCACCCCAGCTCCCCACTTTCCCCTGCACACCCGTTGCACTGGGCCCTGGCTCTGCTGGGGAGGACGCTCTCCACATCTCCTCCCCAGCACCCAGTCCTGAGAAACAGTACAGGCTAGATAAGGAGATGGATGAGGTAAGAAGAAAAGCTCAGTGCATCTGGGAAACTCCTTTAATCCATCAGCTTTTTAGTACTATCAGTAAAGCAAGCGCTTTGGGCTGGAGGCTGCACGTGTTGTCCACCCAAGAGCCTACAGAGCCTGCTGCCTGCACGCTAAGGTTACTCAAGCCCCGCATGCAGCCCACCGAACCATGGTAGTAGTCAGCCCAGGCTGGACCAGAAGCTGGGATGAGTCCACCAGCTCCCCATCCCTCCCTCCAGACCCAGGGAGGGGAGTCCACATTTTCCAGCAAGCATTTCTGGGAAGTGATCCAAGAGCAGTGAGCAAGCTTCCTACTCTCCCCTCTCTTCCAGAGCCCCTTGTCATCCTCCTTTTGCCTGATGCCAGGCCCGACGCCAGGGCAAGTCGATGGGTTTTTGCTTTCGGGGTGGTGCACAATGACAATCCCAATTCGGGGATTGGGAGGGCTCGCCCCCTGTTTGTGGATGCCACGGGGCCAGGGGAGCTCCCTTCCAGCCACCCCGGCACTTAGAAAATTCCACGAACCCCAAAGCCCTCATGGGCTGAGACAAAGCAGCAGAGCCAAGCAAAATAATCACAGTGCAAATGATTTCAGTGAAAGAGAAAGGGAGGGCTGCAATAGGAAACGCTCTCAGGCCAGCTGCCGACGGGAAGGACAGCGTGCTCCCCTGGGGATGAGGCCATCAGCAGCCACATTGGTGTCACTGTGCCAGCATGGCTCCCAGCGCTTCCCAAACCTAAGGCGACAGGCAAGGCTGCCAGACCAGGTAATTGACGGCATCCAAGTTTGCACAGCAATGTAAGATGCAGCAGCGTGCAGTAATCCCAGTAACATAACAAGCAGATCTCTTCCCGGACCCTGGGAACTCCCTTTTTGGCATCTGAATTGCTCCATTGCAGTTTTGGGTCTGACCGGGCAGCCCAGACCAGTACAGTCCTGTCCTCAAGCGAGGGCTGCCTACGGGCACTCACACACATTTTGGACTTCCCTCACCCCCAGCTGGTAGCCACAAGCTCGTGCCGAGCTGGACAGGTGCATTACACACCTTCCTCAAGGCTGCATAGAAAATGAAGATGGTGTGCACGGCACAGACCCTGCCAGACACAGGCCCAGGGCAGCCAGCCTGCTGCCCTGCTTCAGCTGTAGCCAAACAGTCACAGCCCGGAGCACCTCACCGTCAGCAGCACTGATGGGAGTGCAGAGGAAACCACGGCAAACACAGCTAGACTGACTCCTGGGAATAAGCAAAAAGAACAGTGAGTGGAAGAATAATTTTTGTCCTTAATACAACAAGGGGACAAGAAAACAAAGAGTGAAACATTCATGCTGCAAGAAAACAAAACAACCAAAGGAGAAAAAAAAAACCACACATAGTAAAACAACCAAACACCCTGTAGTCACACATTAACCCTTCATCAAGACAGCACTGCTTAGCCGATCCAGCGGCCGCAGACATGGACGCACACCGCACACGCCACAACTGAGAAGAAAACAGCAGTTTCGAGAGACTGTGAAAACCACCTCTGCTCGCCCCAGATGCCGACTGCTACACCACTTCACTTGGGTAGGAACCGGCCCTGAGGACGAAGCTGGAGGCAGGGACCCCGAGGCAGCATGGTTGCTGCGGATGAGGCCAGCCCTGGCCCCGCTGCCCTCCTGCTTCCCACACCGGGCTCCTGCCCACAGCATCAGCAACTGCTGCACAGGACAGCTTCTCCCAGAGCCGGAGAAGCCAGAGCTCGAGTCACATCACCCTTTAAAAGCTGCAGGTTGCTAAAAAATGAATGTTCCCCAATCTCTCCAGCTGAAGGAATTGATTTTAAGTAGATGCAGGGGTTGGACTGCTTTGCCCAGATGAAAACCGCAGCAGAGAGGGGCTGAAGGCTGGGTGCACGCACAGCCACGGCTGCACGCCGGGCTGCGAGGCACTTGTGGCACTGCTGGGGAAGCGCCCACAGCTGAAGAGGGAAGCTAAAAGCAGCGCATTAAGAGCGAGCAGCGTTACGGTGCATGCATCCGTGTTGGCAAGTGAAATAAAAACCGTGACGTGCGAAGCCACCACAAAGACAGCTCTCCTCTCAAAAAAGAAAGGAAACTGCTGCCTGCCAGAGTGAGGAGCAGCCCTGGCGTGGGCACGGCATGGCAGGCATTTAGTCGGAGCCCCTTCTCCACAATACAGTCACTCAAGCACACCAGCTTTCCATCCAGCCTCTCCGGGTGCTTTCTGCTCAGAGCGTCCATCCTGCCACACAAGAGGACAGCCTTGGGCACAGCGGGGACCTGCAGGCCCCTGCTTGCCGCCCTGGGGCTAAGCTCATCCCTCTGCCACCACTCAGAGTTAGGCTGAGGATTTAGGGTTACCCACAGCCAGACAGGCAAAGCCTTTGCTGGCTGACGCTTCAGAAGCAGCACTGACTCCTACACTGCTGAACCCTCATTTCTGAGATGCTGCCAGAAGTCAGGGGATGGGAAACCCATATGCAGGGATGCTGGGATCCTCCACTACTTCCAGTAAAGGAAACCACTGGACAGTCCGCTCTGCCGGTGCAACTGAAGGGAAAAACCACAGAGAAATTAGATTGCTATTCTCCTGCGGCTTTAGACAGACGTGACACAGATACCCTTTACTGCAGCCGTTTTTCAGCCAAGCTTGAAATGGTTCAAGAGAACTTATTTCAGGTTATCATGGGAATGCCCTGCACAACAACGTGGTGGCTCTGCTCCCAGCCTTCGCACTTGGCTCCGCAGGAACTTTTCCCTACATCGCATTGGCCCTGCACCGTTCCTGAACCCGAGGCAACACGGAAGAGGCGGCAGATCTCCCTGGACACTGCAAGGGAGACTTGGCATTTGCAACGACATTTGAGATCCACGAATAAAAGGTCCTAAGAAACACAACGGACTAAATCCCCAAATCATCTCTCAAATGTGGACTCAAACAGCTCACCACCCTGAGTAGCGACTTGGCTGCTCCAGGGCTGGTGCAGGAGCAGCTCACCAGCACAGGGCCATGAGGGCAGGCGGGAGCTCCATAACCCAGGCAGGGACAGGGAGCCCAGCCCGGGGCTGTGGGACACGCTGTGCGGTGCAGGGGCAGAGCATTTGGGGGCTGGACAAGATGCGCTATGGGGGGCTTACAGAGAGGAAAGGGAGCGGCCAGGAGCTCTGGGGAGGAAGGAGCATGGGGAAATGGGGATAAGGAGACGAAAGGGGCCAGTGCCTGACCAGTACAGCCCCTTCTGCCCTCTTCTATGCCCCACTTCTTCCCCCTTCCCAGGTGGGGGGCTCTGTTACATGCACATGGTGTTTCAAGTGCCAGCAGCTGGAGTCAGGCCATGGGTGACAGGCTGAGCCTTGGCTGCGAGTGACAGCTCGCTTGTCGGCATGGTCACGAGCAAAGACCAAGACAGGCCAGCTGGCGAGTAAGTCAGTGGTTGGGGAGGCAGGTACACATGTGCATGCGTGCTCCAGAGCGAGACAACCGGAGGGTCTGGGGGTCTAGGTCAACTGCTGAGACCGTAAGGGGGTGTCACACAAGACCCATTTGCACACACTTGCATCCACACGCAGGAGGCAGCTAGGGAGAGCCAGGACCTAACTGCAGCTGCTGGGTGGACTTGTGTGTCTATGCCCAGCTCCTGGAGGGGTGTACGGGGTGGGGGGAACATAAAAAAAACAGCAGACAGGGCAGTTCCTCTTGGTGCATCCAGCCCCAGCACTGCTCTTTCATATCCCCTTCTCACAGCAGTCACAGCAATCTTCACGCCAATCAGGTGGGTACAGAGGTTGTGTCTATATAAGGGAAGACAGCTGAAGGACTACATGCTACTCAGAAAACCCCAGCTTCCCGTTCAGTCCCCTTCAACCCACAACATCTTTTTTTTGAGTGACAACAGCAAACAATACCAGGAACGCGACTTTAGTCAGCAGTGCAACAAGACAGATGAGGGCAAGGCGGGAGCAGCGTGCAAGCTCAGCATGTCCCCTGAGCTCAGGTGGCACAGCAGGAGGGTACAGGCTCCTCTCCGCAAGCAGCCCAAGACCAGCGCGCAGGGAACACGCTCCTATAGCCTCCCCAGATACCTCCCCACTCCTTGATCCTTCATCATGAGTCTCAGGATAGGTCAGGCTGATAAATCCCTAACCCAAAAGTACTGGCAGCTGATTTATAGGGAACAAGCTACTACAGCAAGGTGGCATTGCTGCTCAAAAGCTGTCATGTGTTAGCACGAGGGAACGAGCTGCTACAATGGATGTTCATCATCCTGTGAAGTGGGAAATAAAGGAGGAATAAAGTCTAGTCACCCTCCTTTATTTTTATTTAAATACAACAATGCAGCTTACCAATTACCTCTTCTCAGGAGAGATGTTAACATTATCCTGTTTGGAAAGTATCTTTTTTGCTCAAGAAAGCTCCATCAGGAGCAGAAGTTGCTGTAGGACATAGTGACACAACCAAGAGGAAACTGCAGTAGTCTGAAATCCCCAGAGACAAGATCGAAACCTGTCAGGATCCTGAGGAAAGGGAGAAGCTATGGATGGGGGGGAACTCCAGGAATGAGAGGTCCCCACTGCTTTCTACCCACAGAAGCAAAGAGCAACCACACTCATGATAGCTTCATCACAGAACCCTTCTAGAAATTCGAAAGCCGCCGTGCTTCAGACAAAGCCTGCTGTCGTCTTCAGTAAACACAACATTTCATCACAGAGTCCCAGGCAGCGCTAGGGAAAACGCACTGCCTTTAAAAACGGCCCTCCGTGAAGACCAAAGAGTGATCTCCAACCTGATGCAACCACGTGTCCTGGGTAGGTCTACACTGGCTTGGATCAGGAGTAGGTCTACACTGGCTTGGATCAGGAGAGACTCCTGAAGCCAAGCTCCTAACTGTCACCACTGCCCACGCACTGGTTCACACCACGGAGCATGACCTGTACGCACTCTGGATCCATCTAACCCAGAAAACACAACCGGTCATTACATGGTGCTCAGCCGAAAGGTCCATGGCTTGAGCCAGCACAGGGCGCAAGGGGATCCTCGGTGCCAGCAGGTTCACCTACGGATCTGCTCCTGCTGGGCTCCGAGCCTTGCCAATATGGGCACCGACATCCTTTTTCTATTACCGATTTGCCTGTGCTGTTATTTCCACAGCACCAACTCAAAAGCCCTTTGGAGATTAGGGGAAGATTTAGAGTCCATTCTCCTTAAAAACCCTTTTGACCTGCTTGTGCTATTCCCAGACGGGGAACCCTGTGAACCAGGGCATTCAGTTTCTGTCCACTTATCCTCTCCTTTCACTCCAAACTGGGTCCACATTTCCAAGCAGGAACCCGCACTGATAACTCCACTTTAACTCCCACAGCCCTGAAACAGGCTTTGTCAGCTATGGCAGGAGCTAACCAGAGCCCTGCTCCCCCCTCCCTGGGGGTCAGGTTCCCGACCAGGGACAGTTGCTGGGCTGACCACGTCCAGCACAGGGTGGCTGTGGGACAGAGCATGCTAACGCTCCCTCCCACGCGTCCTCCACAGTCACACAGCCCGTTCGTCTCATCCAGCGGAACCGCCGAGCACCAAACCATGCTTCACTGCTGGAAAACACTGGTAAATCCTGGGATTTACTTTAACACCTGGTAGGCTCTCCATCTGGCAAAAGATCTGCAAATCCCACAGCAGCCCTGCCCTCCCCACCCAAGCCTAAGAGTGCACACTGCGCTGCTGGTGGGGGACAGGTCCCCTGGCCTCTCCCTGCAGCTGGGGACGTATCAGCAAGGTCACCTGATGCTGCTGCCTCGGCGGAGCCGCACGTCCCTCCTCCACCTCTTTGGCTCTGTGTTGTCTTGCGGGACAGGACACGCTTTCTTCCCTTCCCACCCTGTGAGCTTTATTCTTTTCTCGCCATTCATCCTTCCCACCATTTTTGGGTTCCCTGTCCTCCTTCTCACCACAGTGCTGTGTTTCTCATGCAACTCATCCACCGGCCTGCAGCATGTAAGCTGAGCCGGTGTGCTGCTCACTTCTCCACCTTGCAAGTCTCCTGCAGAGAAGGCAGGGCAACACTGGCAGCCACACATGCCATGGCAAGGTGCTGCCCGTCCTGCCGGTACCTGCTGCCCACACCCTCCAACCTGCATCTTGGTGCATGAGGTCGTCATCAACGCTGCCCACTTCCCCCACGTCAAACTTCATGGGGCAATGATAAAAGAAGTCCAACAGTCAGTGTCCACCCAGAGCAAAAGCCTAGCACAGCTGAGCGCTGGGAAGAGGAGGAAAAAACGCTCGTTCTCAGACTACCCTGGGACTTGGAAATTTGACTGCTGGAGGAGAACTTCCTGCAGTCACAGCTCTTGCTGCTCCAACCCTTGCACACAGCTGGGGGGAAACACCAGCAATAAGCACTTTCTGAGACAAGACCCAAAGTATTTCCTACCCTCAAGCCTGGGGCACTGCCCTCACCGGGCTCTGCAGCCAGCTCTTCACCTCCCAGTCCTGCAAGCCAGCAAGGCAGGCAGCAGTGCCACAAAGGTCTGCAGTGCTGGAGATGAACTGCTGCATGAGGGTAGACTAAATTAAATGAAAGAAATTTAAATACCCTATTTTAATATCTATTTAAACCTGCAAAGAAGGTTAAAAGTGTTAAAGTTATTTTACATTTGTCCTTGGTTACCTTCCCACAGGGAAAAGGCTGCACGGAGCACAGTGCGCAGCACGGTGCTCTCTGCAACATGAGCAAGCCGCCCTGTCAGCTAACTTCCCAGTCTGGGGGATAAATTACACCTATACGTATTAAAACAATTCTGCAGCTTATCACATACAATAAAATGCTGGATGTGCCATTTACCACTTTCTAATGTATATCCAAAGGCTTTTTTATTTGGGATTTCTGCCCAGCTACCTATGAACAGTGGTATTCAACCACTATATACATATATACAAGTGAAGACTTCCTCAAGCCCTGCAGGACTGGTTTCACAAACTTTGAGATGATTATTGAACTGTGATCTCTTCAGAGTACTTTGGGGTCCATGCAAGAATCAGCATTTGTCCAAGCGTTTGATTTCAACACACTTGGTTTCAGATGGAAAGCCAGCATCGCACAAAGAGATCGTGCCCAGAAGAAAAGGGACTGCTGAAGAACAAACACGATGTTAATCATCACGAGTAGCTCTTTGCCTGTCAGAAGCATATGCAAGAACTTCATTGATGCTTTTCTCTTTCATCCTGTTACAGGGAACAGAGAGGGGAGAAGAAAGACAGGGACACTGGTTCTCCTTACAAGATGCAGGGTGACAGCCATAGTCCTGGCTGAAGAGGAAAGCTGATGAGATTCTAGGAGTAACTCTTAATTTTACATGCCGCCTTCGGGGGGGGGGGGCGGTCTCCATTCCCCTCTTGGTTGGCAGTGCTCTGCTGTGCCCACACACAGATGATCTCCACAGGCTGGCCTGGTGAACATCACCGGAACAAATCCATCATGCACAGAAACAGCTGTGCACTAGACTTCAAGTTGACTAAAGCAAGCATTTATTAGGATCCAGCTGGTAGATACCACCCTCCCCCTAGTATATATTCCCTAAGCTATCAGGAATATTTTCTCAGAGGAGCTGGATTATCCATGTTCTCCAGTTGTACAAGTAGAAATATATAAAATTGGACCTAGAACTGGACCAACAGCTGAAAATAATGGTTGCAGACAAAATACCCAAGACAAATTCACAGACATTGCACACACATGGCAGCTCACCACTCACACTGGGGCAGCAGCTCTGTTCCCCAGGCATGACACGCATTTCCACAGCATTACTCATTTTCTCATTACAACCATTCTCATCTTCTGCAATGAAGCTCTGAACAGGCAGTGTTGGCCTTCAGACAACAGCCAATTTTCCTAGTCCCTTGAGTGTGTCTCCTAAACCCCAGTTACTCCAAGCCACTGCCTCAGTACTGCAGGGACATCCAAAGAGCCTGGGAAAGGGAAGCAGGATTCAGGGATCGACAAAATGGTGAGCAGGGCACTGAAGGGAGATTATACCGAGAATACTTGTTACCCACCTCCAAACCGTACAAGTTGTCCAAGGAGGAAAACAATGGAAATGCTTTCAGGAAAATCCTCCATTTGAACTGGGAGTCCTTCAGGCCCACAGCACTCCCACTCTGGAACTGGAAGTCAGATGGTATCAAATTCTGTAATTGCCCTTTAACACCAAGGATGTGTCTGCTTTCCATGGGCTGACAAAACTAGGACGAAAGCTGTGACTGTTTTCAGGGGAGGTGTGGTTGTTTGGGGGTTTTGGTTTTAGGGGGCTTGGTTGCGGTTTTTTTGCGTGTTAATAACTCCACAAGGGTACCTATCCTCCTTGAGCTACACCCAGTGCTCTCATTGGATCATGGCTACAGACAGCCCTTCATCTCCCAAACTGAAATTACCTCCTCTGCATCACTTTAGGCAGTCCTACCATCATCCTACCAAGATGAGAACAACAATGCATTTAGTTTAGCCACACGCACTTTCTAGATCTTCATTCCCAAGATGTTTACTTCTCACCTTCCACTTTATGTGGACTCACAAACATTTTATATACCCACAAACTATGAAAGAAAATGGCACCTTTTATCATGAAAGCCAGAAAACCCTGGCTGGAGGAGCCCAGGCAGCACTGATACTAGAAAGCATCGCTGTCCCCACACCTATTCTTCACCCTACTCCAGCCTCACATACTCCTCTTGCTGTTTGGCAGGACTTCACGGCTCTCAGCTGCTCAATGACTGAACAGCCTCGGCTTTCCATGGCACATCCTGCTGCATCCTTAGGTGGAACAGATTTCTCCAAGCGAATGATTCAGAGGACCAAAGCCCCTGCACTTTCATGAAACACTTGTCTCATGACTTTACCCAACAACAAGCCTGCAGTGCCTGAATTTCTAGAGAAACAGTACTTGCAGTGCCATCTACTCAGTCTAGTGTGCTGAGACTGTGTCAGATGACTGATCGTATTTATTCTCCTTGGCCTGATGCCACCTGGGATTTTCCATGTTCAGAAGAAAGGGCCAAGATATGCCCACAGATACACAGATGCTTATGAAGGGCCTTTATGAAAAAGCAGCCACTTTTTCTTGGGCAAAACGTTCTCTGCAAAGGCCAAGACCATAATGAAGTAGAGGTTATGACACTTATCTTGGGAAGGTCTGCCTAACTTCTGTATTGATTATATATGATCTGGATAACCTTACTATTAGACCCTTCAATGCGCCTCTGAGCAAGTCAGATGACAGCTGCATACCTCTGAAGCAGCACTTTACAGCACTCAGTCCATTCTTGCCAAAAAAACAGTTCTCTAAGGTTTATTTTTATTTGTTCTCTAACAGGTCTGGTGCAGCCTTCCTCTCCTTCAAGTCCCAGAGGAGCCAATGTCAGCCAGCCTCTTCTGCACCCACCTCCAGGGCTGCACTCTGAACAGATGAGTAAAAAACCCCAAAACCCTGCAGTGTCATTTTGTACTCTGCCGAGAACAGGAAAAAGCAGCATTAATGTCATTAATAAGAATGATATTAAATGCCCTTTTGAGCATCTGTCTCCGTAATCCTGCTTCAGACGATGGCTATTTCAAATGGCTAGTTGCTCGATGGTCTTGAAATCTGGCCTTATGTTTCTCTCTGAGGTATTAGTTGAGAAAGTCCCATAAATAAAGCCCTGACGCAGGGACAGCTGGCCAGAAAAAGTGGCAGGAATCTTCCCTGCTGCCAGCACCCACAGGCTTAGAGCTATGCTTCACCACCCTCAGAAACACCCACCACCACACAGGAGCAAAACCCCGTGCAGCAGAGGCTGGCGGTGGCCATCACCATGCAACGCACAGAGGTGACAGAAGGAAGAAAGTTGCTTTGATAGCAAGAGTTCCCTACCTGCACATCACAGACAGTCCTGCCACTGCAAACTCCACAGCCAGCGCTGAAGGATCACACCAGCATAAACCACAGTGCCTTGGAAACACCCACCACCACCAAGCTGCCCCAGGGGAAGGCAATGTAATAAATCCCTCCATGGCCACACTCCTGAATTGAGGGGCTCTCAAATTCCACATCTTGCCTACTTCTCATGCTCTCTGCTATCCCTCAAGTGTCACGTTAAACTGGGAGACTGCAGGTGGAGACTGTTTCGGCACGTTTGAACAGCGCAGCATCAGCATCAGTCGGTCCCAGGTGAAACTCTGCAAACAAAGCAGCTCAAGCAGCAGTTGGAGCTACTCCTTGAACTGTTCGTTCTGACAAGACACAAGTCCAAAACATATGGCAAACCTCGACTTCACGCATCAGCGTTTTAAGAAACGTACAAAATCCTGACATCCTCGATGGAGAGGAATTTCCAAGAGATGCAACATTTTTAAAAGGTACTTCTATATAAAACAAGAGCTGTCAAGAAAACTTAAGTTCAAAAGAAGACAATAAACATTCCCATCCTCTGCATTAATATGACGTTAAAGTGACCTCCATTGCCAGGACTTAAGAGAGGAAAAAACAAAACAAGGATGCAAAAGAAAGACAGTAAGGTTAAAACAGTAAGGATGCAGATCATTATGTGAAACAAGCAAAGCAGCCTTCAAACACAGCCAAAGCCCAGTCCAAACAGAGAGGAAAATAAAAAGTTAAGTGAAAACATGGACCAGAGTACAGACAACAGAGAAACTTGGAGAGCCTGAAACCAAAGACAGAAGAACAAGAAGTTTAATTTACTGAACCAGCAGCGGAAATCCCCCACAAAGAGAGTCACACACTGCTGGGCCACTAGAAAGCAAGGAGTTGGGTTAGGAGAGACAGGTCACGGCTTCAGGACACCCAAGGTTTGTTTGCAGTGCCGTTCCCCTCTCCTCCAGCTGCCCAGAGCCACACCAGCACAGCACCTCCGCCGGGACAGGACACCAGGGCAGCACTTTTGCTTGCCAGCCACGCTTCGCAACACCGACAATGCAGGCCAGTCCAGCATGGCCTCTGCTTTATGGAACATTTTCAAGGAAATCCTCAGATGGGACTTTATGCTTTCCCATCCATGGAGATATGTTTGTCATGCTGAGCTGTCAAGGAACGTGGCACTAGAACAGACTGGAAAATTAAAAATGCATGCAGAGACCAAATCCAGCCAGGGTTTATCCTGGAACTGAAGTAACAAAAACATGAAATATCTCCCCTGATGCCACAGCTTCACCTTTTGTTCCCAACTCATTTTTAAATAAATAAAATTACAAATAAAGGTGTTCCTCTGCCTCAAAACCACAGGACAATCCAGTAGAAGACACTGACAGACAAGCACTGGCTGCGAGACACGCACATCAATTCTCTGATACACTCCCAAGAAATTTCAGGAAAAGAAACCTTCCTTGGCTTGCCAGTACTCAAGTCAACTTCATGACATCCATGGTGCACAACAAGGGCTTGCAGCCCAGCTGGGGCTTTCAGCCGAGACACTACTTGGCTATCTTAACTCTCCTGGTCCAGCCAGTCCCCCAGCATTGAACTCCTCTGCCTGGCTCTACACCCATGGGAAAAGCAGTGACTCAGAGCTGCCGTGGCCAGAACAGCATCGCCTGACCCACCCCAACACCAGCATTTCAGAAGAGTCTTTCTGAATAGATCCCCTTCCCCAGCGGGCAGTAGACAGGAACGGCACAGATATGTGCCCAGAGGAGGAGGAAGCGACCAGGTAATACGTGCCCAGACGAGGAGGAGGACACAGGTAATGCAGTCAGACTGGGAGCACTCCCGAGAAGCTCCCGAGATGGGTGCTGGGAGCAGCACAAGCTCTGGACAGGACTAGACCCATCACTTGATGTCTGCTGATCCTGACCAGAAACAGGCATAGCAGACGCAACGCTAATGGCTTGGCACACAAGTTGGACTGCTATAGCCCCAAAAGCCAAAGGCCAAGTCCCTCAAACACACCTCATGTCCAGATGCAAGCTGCACGACTCTGCAGCCATGCTCAGCATTACTCCTTCGCCCCCAGGCTCACAGTTCCAAATACACTGATGTTCTGCGCAGTAATAAAATGAACGCAAAGTTGATATAACAGTATTCCAGGTGTCGGAGGCGGAAGAAGCCTGCTGAAGCAGTCATCCTCTAGCCAAGCTCCTCCAGTCGAAGAGGCAGCTCCGTGGCTAGGAAGGAGGTCTCAGATGCCAGTGGCACAAACACACTTATGGAGACCGTTCTCCAGGCATGACACAGAACAGACACACAACCTCTGCATTTCAGCCCAACACCTTGTTAAAACACACTGGGCTACTTTAGACTGCATGGCACTTACACACTCAGATACTTGCAGGTGTATGTCATCTTAGTCACTGCTTAGCCAGCTTAAACATATTTCAATCTTCTCATCACACCAGGCATACGAGCCTGCCTGAACCAAGCACCCTTCCAGAAACGAGGGCCCTGAGCTGAGCATGACAGCAGGGGCACTGTCCTGGCACAGGGAGCGCAGCAGCAGTCCCAGCTCCAGGGATTCGGGAAGCCCATACCTCAACTGTGTGCTGTGCCTGTTCCCCCTCTCCAAACCCCGGCACTCCAGGCTGCTCTCACTTGCTGGAGAGCAGGGCTCTGCCCTGTTCCCTCAGAAAAGTCTCTGATTGTTATTGCAGAAAACTTAATTTCATTCTGGAGCGAATCACAGCAAGAGCTGAGCAGCCCTCCAAATTATTTTTGTGCTTTAAGATACTGGCAACTCCTTTCTCTCAATTTTGCATCAGCTGCAAATGTTAACAACATACAGTTCTCTCCCAGCTCGTTAAGGGAGGCTATAATTAACATCTATTCCAAAACCTGCTACAGTGGTGCCTCACTACCCAACTCTCCCCTACGCAGTTTTGCATAACTGGTTGTTTACATCCTTTAACTTCCAGCTCACAAAATCACCAGCGCTCCCATTGCCACCCCTTTCTCCTGTGGCAGTGACAGCAGCATCCCTCACTGAAGCGAATGCATGTGTCTGGGGAGATGCGGTCCTCAACCCCTCCTTGGTCTGCAAACACCCGCTGCTCAATTGCACTGCCCATGCTCAGCACATATCTGCCGGGGTGATGTCTACAATTTCACTTCAGAATTCAAGTACCCCTCAAACAGAGAAGGGCACGATCACTCCTCACCTTTTAGGGGGAAAAAAGCCTACCTGTGCCCACAGTTAGCAGCAAACTCCATGGAGTATCCATTATTATCACAGCCCATACAGCTCGCTAATCTTGATTTTAACTGCATCATCAACCACACTGTAGATGTCCCAAGGAACAAGGCTGAGTTTTCCTTATCCAATTTAACAGCTCAGAGAGATCTAATGAACAGGAACCATCATACGACGACTAGGTGCCCAAGTTTAATCTCCAACCTGGGCCAAGTAGGTGCACAAGAGGCATGGATCTAACTGCCACAGCCTGCACAGAAGCTTCCTCTGATGTCTGTCAATTAGAGCTGGTCTGTGTGGTGAGGCAGCACCTTCTTTCCTAGTGTCACCGCAGGTATTCTCACCCACATAAATATCTAACACATCACTAGACATAGCGTTTAAGTTCCTTGCCTCATTGATAACCCATAGGAGTCACTCCTGCAGATAATTACTGTATAAATCAGCATGGGTCTCATTCTTCTCATTAGGAAGGTAAACTGGAGCAGTCTATCTTTGGTACACCACATTTCACCACACATATTGTCTGACCTCCTTCCTAACTAGGTCTGCTAAATTCACATCTATCTCATCCAGGGATTATCTCTCCTGGTTTCTAATCACCTGCTTTTCCAAAGGAATCCCTGCTGTACCAGTCCGGCTGCTGACCAAATCCAAAGTGCCATCCAACGTACCGCTTCCTCGCTGACAACATTCACCCTGCGCATCTCGGATGACGTGCGAATCCACAAGAACCGCAGTTTCACTCATTTCTAAATCCAACTGATGACGCATCCCCTCACTGGTACCCCTGCTGCCACCGTAGCCGCTCCTCCAGAAGAAGCTGAAGCAAACAATTGTCCTCTGGCTTCACCCCGTTCAGCGCTGAACAGAGATGTTGTGTTCGAAGGCGAGCGCAGGACAGTATCCCCACTCTCCACTCCGCAGGGGACATGGCAGCAGCTGTGCTGGCCGACTCTCCCACCTCTGTGCTCCCATGACCCGTCAGGGCAACTCTCAACCGCATCGGAGGGACAGCCGGCATGGGGCAGCCAGAGCAGAGATGCATGCACTCTGCGCCGTGTTATCTGCCCGGGGTTCAAGCTCCTCTCACCCGCCTTGGAGCATTTCCAAGTTCACCATTTGAACGATACCGCCAAAAACCTGACAGATGAAGATGGAGATAACCAGCACCAATCGCCACAGTTGTGCTCATGCACTGCACTGGGACGCACAGCCGTCCTGGAGCAGTACACGCCACGGGTGTTGACATGAGCATGTTTATGCTGCAACAACTACCAGCGTGTTACAGCCAAAGGGGTACCTGGTCCTAGCACCGTGCCTTGAAAACGCCTGCCAGTTCTCCACATACCCAGCACTCCACAACAGCCTGACCAGGCAGTCTTGCACGTAATTCACTACGGGCTTTTCCAGTTGTCTCAATTAACAGACACACATCTCGGTTCTCAAAACATTAGACGCATGACTGCAGGTATCTAAACCAAAACCAAACCAAGAAATATTAGGGTAATGTCCCTAAAACGAGGGCAGAAGTCTTTTCCCACTCTAAAAGAGCAACATTATCGCAGTTTTGGAGCAGAGTTGACTTGGAGGCTGCCGAGAGGACCGGTGCGCACCAGGCTGGCTGGTGCTGCCCGTGGAGGCAGCGTACGTGGGCAGAAGGACCCGGACTCGCCCTGGGGTCTGCAAGAGGTGTTTCCCTCCAGCCAGAGGGCCGAGACCCAGCAGTGCATCACGTCTGTCATCCCTCAGGTCAGAAGGAGTCCAAGCCTAGGGCAGGGCGAACGGCACCTTCGGAAGGGCATTGGTCCTTCTCTCTCGGCTTCAATGCCAGAGCGGCATCCCTGGAAAGAATGCGACTCCACCAGACCAAGAAGCACAGTTATCCGGGCAATCAGGGAGCCCTCTGGTTTGGGGAGGAAAATGCCATACAGAGAAGAGGTAAGCAGCCTGACTAGTTTTCTGCTCCGCTTCCTACAGCTACCCACAACACAAAAATACGTCAAATGAATAGAGACAGAGAGACTTGGTTTCTCCTCCCCAGAAAGCTTCCTGCTGCATCATCTTGATCAAAAAGCATTCAGAAACATAAAAATAACGTGCAAGACTATCCAAATCTCAGTTACAAGGCAGCA
The DNA here is from genome assembly GCF_947461875.1 of Haliaeetus albicilla. Classification (NCBI taxonomy): domain Eukaryota; kingdom Metazoa; phylum Chordata; class Aves; order Accipitriformes; family Accipitridae; genus Haliaeetus; species Haliaeetus albicilla. The sequence goes on along the minus strand of NC_091496.1, from coordinate 707,276 downwards.
ACAGCTGCCAAATATGCAGGCTGTTCCCTGCAAACTGACACGTGGCACTTTTGAGCCACACCACAAACAAAAAAGGATTTGAATCAGTGCAAGAGAAAGGCCTTCACTCCTGGGAGATGAAGGGCCCTCACACACTGCTCTTCCACACACCCAACCTCCACCGCCTGCCCCTTCCCACCAGTAACTGCTGACACCTTCACCAAACCCTCCCTGCCTCATTTTTTCCGGTTGCAAAACTGGAAGGGATGATCACCCTTCAGATATCGGAAAGATACATTCCTAGAAGCAGGATGATCCCTGCCCCGAGGCACTTGCAGGCTCTCAATGTCTGGTTTGACATAACAAGAATATTTAGTGGTCAAAAGCTGTATAACCACAGAGAGAAAAAGACAAGCAGCCCAGCCCCAGAAGGCTTCATGACACCATCACAGCAAGAGGTGAAGAAAAAGCTCCCCAGGGTCAGCAGCACAGCCCCACCGCTCCTCTGATCCCCCCAGGCATCTTGGGGTAACTAAACCACAGGGGTTTTCACAGTGGACTCCTCCTCTTGCCCCAGCACGACAGCAGGAGCTCCCACGGGGCATACAGCTGGGCAGCCTGGGGAACTCCAGGGCACATTTCTACCTCCGGCCAAGTCGGTTTTGTTTGTCTTTTTAGCATCCATAAAACCACAGCTGCTTTTCAAGCCTAGCATCCCAGCACTAGAAGAAACGGGAAAATGAAACTTGCTGCAAACAGTCTTCAGATTCCTGCTCACACTGAGCTCACACCAGCTCAAGCGAGAGAAACAAAAAAGAAATTTGCAAAATTGTCACTGGCAGTAAACAAAATATTACTAACAGTTCAAGAATCTGGTTACAACGCATGTTTCAGACTGATGCTTCTCCTCATGTTCACCCACTCTCCCAAAACTGTGACACAGGTGTTACGCAGCCATGCAAACACCAGCTGCCCTCTTGGCGACGGTCACAACAGGAGTTTCTGGCAGTGAAATGCAGCCGGCCACGGGAGAATCTCCTTACAAAAGGAGAAACGACTAGACCAGAGGATTAAAGCATTCGTGCCAATTTATCCTGCACAGGTATTGCTCCAGGCCCAAAACGACTCATCCCACACTGATATAAAATATATTTATTCCCCCATGAAAAAGGAGGATCACTTAAGATGGGGTAGAGAGAATTTTCCATCTCTTCTTAAGCAACATCACAGGTTTACAACTCAGAGGTGAGCACATGGAAAGCTTTACACTGCGATGCTTCTTGTGCCATATTTAGACCGTTTCAAAGCATCATCCCACTCAGTGACCTTTGGGAAACAGAGCTGCCGACTGCACAAGACAGCCACAGGGGCTCCGGCTGCCCCGGCACCTCCGGGAGAGGCTGCCGGCACATGTCAACCGAACCAAGCTCCGGCAGCGACAGGAAACAGCCACAGAAAGAGGTACAGGGTAGGGAGATGTGGCGGTGGGGAGAGAAGAGAGACCTCGTCGTTCCTGCGCAGACCGCGGCGCGGCAGGAAACAGGCACCCGAGCGAGGCCCGATGCCAGCCAGCACACCCCGGGCACAGCCACAGCTCGTGTGCAGGCTGGCGACGAGCTCACAGGGTCCAGCAAGCCCAAGAGGGTTTCAGAAGCCATGAGACTATCACCCGGCAGCACTCACGTAGGCACTGGTGTGCCTGTGACAGCAGCAGAAGACAGGCTGCAGCTCTACTGCCGGGACAGCTAGTATGCCTATGCCCTGCCAGCACCATGCTGCTGGCCCAACGAGGATGGACTTACACAGCCATGAAGAAACAGCAGCAGAGTCCACACGGCACAAGTGATGGCTTTCAGGGCGTGCTGTCTCATGCAACCGTGGGATTAATCTTTTCTGATCTACAAAAGTACCTCAAGGAAACTGGAAGTGCTGAGACCTAGTGAAGACAGGGCACTGCTGGACTAAACCCACCACTCTATCTATCAGACCTGGCACTGGCTGAAGGAAGATCTAATCCCATGTCACTGTCAAGCATCTGACTCCCTGGTTTTTGATCCACAGCACACAGAGCCTCTCTTCCTGGGCAAAAGTTCAAAGAACATGAGACCAGTATTAATAGAGCATCTGGGATCAGAGGAGCTGCAGTTCCCAGACCAACCAGTGCAGCTGGGATGTTGCGGCGTGGGGGCTGGCAGCTGCCAGGAGTAGGGTGACCCCCTTCGACAGGCATCCACGCTGATCGCTGCAATACTCTCTCCTTTCAAGCAGCCAGGTAACGGGACAGAAGACAGGCAGCTTTGCACATGGCATGTACAGGGATTACATCCTCTCTTTCCGAGGTCCTCTCTGCAAATATTTGTATAGCAAACAGAGCTCACTGTTAGCAACCACCGGAGGCATTTCAACGTATGGGGTTTTTTTGCTAGATGTGTGCATTATAAGAATCCAGTCTGAGTCAAACCGATGAGTCACTTGGCCAGGTCCACACATGACAGAACGAAGCGTATTTTTACTGCCAGTTAGAAATGCCTCCCACCAGCGAGAGCTGCATGGACATCTTGCAGCAGCAGAGACTGGCACTCTCAGGATGAAAAACAACTCAAAACACAGGTGGGACAGTAGCAGGACAAGCCATGAGAGCTCTCCTCTGCCCAACGGGTTTGCTCCAGCTTCTCTGGCTTTCAGCATTAGCTCCTCGCTCCAGACATTGGCTCCAGCTGCGCAGCGAAAGCCTGAGAGGCAGAGGAGCCGCAAGCACCTCTGAGGAGAGCAGGATGCATCACGCCTGCGCCCTCGTTCCTCAGACCGCCTGCACGGGGCCTGCAGCACCAGAAGCTGCATCAAAGACTTCACGGAAAGAGACGGCACCAAGCACAGAGGCAGTTTCCTCTCAACATCCACCCTTACCTCCCACAGAAGCTCAAAACCAGAATTAATGTGTCCAAACCCCAGCATTCTGAAGGAGCTACGTTTCAGTACAGCAAGAGTACGCTAAATGTGGCATGACACTCCAGTCTGCACAACTGCAAAGAAATACAGAAAATGCTATAACCTCCCCAGCTCAGACAAGGCCTCTGAGCAGCCTCACCATCCTCCACACTAGCCACTACCCCCTCACAGAAAACCAGCACTCCTCCCAGGCTGTCCGGGCCTTGGGAAGCAGCAGAAATCTCATTTTGGCTCAGACAGCAGCAGGCATTGCAGGAGGGTCTGCATCTACCAGCACCCTGCTCAGCGAACCCCACAGAAGCAAGCCTGGGGTCAGGCAGTGGTGCAGCAAGCACTGGGGCATGCCACCAGGGACACGCAGGGTTGCCATCCCATGGGGGAACGAACGATGCTGTGTGGTCTTGCCATCGCTCCGGGCCTCCAAGAGTACACCCAAGGTTTGAGCAAACACAGCAATCCACCGGGGAAAACCCAAGGAGATCCTGAGCTGGGGGCCTCGGCTCCCATGACCTACCACCTGCTCAGCTGAAGGGCTTTCCCTCTTCCCCTGCTGCATTTTACCTGGGAGGGGGGGGAACCTCAGAGGTTTGGCCAGAACCTGCAGCAACCAGCAAACACCAGGGTTGGGGAGGGCTGGACAGCTGCAAACTCGGACATGGACAGAAACAGCGGCAGATCATCAATGGCTTATTCAGAAATGCGTGTATTCTAAATCCCCCTTCTTTTTTTGTTTGTTTGTCTGTTTTCTAATTCCCTACAGGGAAGAGGCCATGCCTCATTCAGTGCTCCATACAGAAAACTCCAAGATAAGCCCTTCATCCATGCTAAACATGTTTTGAAATTGAGCTGCTCTGGACTCTTAGGCCATGGGAGATGCACAGAGAAAAACCTCTCAGATCCCGAGGCAAAAAGCAGCCAGAAGTCCTAGCTTTGCAAAGCAGTCATTTGTCTGCATTAACGATAAGAGCCAAGAGATTTAAAAACCTCCATTTACAGAGAATAATGTGAGCAATCATGACACAATATGACAAACACTCACATATGAAAGGACTCATTTCCCGCTGCCGGGGCACATTTTAACTCCATACATTTACCCGGAGCCCTGGAAGCACGCAGCCCCTCTCCCGACACAAGTGCACAGATGCAGGAGCTGGCTCGGTGTACAGCAACCGTGGCTGCAGTCACAACCAACCGGGACACACGGACATCAGTGTCAGGCAGACGCAGCTTCTTCTCACTGTAGCATATCGGTGCTCTGCTTCCCTCAACGCAACCCCCTGCAACCCAGTGGCTCAGCACACCAGAGCTGGGCTCACAAAACTAGAGGAAAAGCGGCCGGACGCCTGCCCACTTGCCAGCCCCACTCATGGTCACATCGGTCGGCCGCAGGATCTCACGCTGTACCATGAAGACACCAGTTTCACAGCCGGACAACATGTTTCTTGAAAGAGTTAGCAGTCCCTTTTCTCATCCTTCCAGATGAGCAGAATGCCAGCAGAGACGCCATTTCCAGCGGTCATCATCGTGAGCCTGCGTGTGACAGGGAGGACCGGGCCCCTTCAGGAAGATAACACGCTGCACCAGGAGCAGATGCCAACCATAACCCCAGCAAACACTGCAGACGCGCCGGACTCCACCATTGCAGCACCCAGCACCTCCAGCCAGCCCCAAGCTGGCTCTGCCAAACCCCGCTTGCCGCCCCGCTCCAGCCCTCAAGCCCATCTCTCCTGCTTTCAGTTTTGTTCCAACAAAAGTGCGCTGAGCTATGTTAACACCTTATGAGGACAGGCTGAGGGAGTTGGGGTTGTTCAGCCCGGAGAAAAGGCTCCAGGGAGACCTTACTGCGGCCTTCCAATACTTAAAGGGGGCTTACAAGAAAGATCGGGACAAACTTTTTAGTAGGGCCTGTAGCAATAGGACAAAGGGTAATGGTTTTAAACTAAAAGAGGATATATTCAGACTAGATAGAAGGAAGAAATTTTTTACGATGAGGGTGGTGAAACACCGGCAAAGGTTGCCCAGAGAGATGGTAGATGCCCCATCCCTGGAAACATCCAAGGTGAGGTTGGACGGTGCTCTGAGCAACCTGATCTAGTGGAGATGTCCCTGCTCATTGCAGGAGGGTTGGACTAGGTGACCCTTAAAGGTCCCTTCCAACCCAAACTATTCCATGATTCTATAATTCTATCTCTGGAGATGATGCAGAGCTACCTCAGCTCCCACCAACCCAGCAGACCTTCTCCTTTCACCATGCCCAACTGCAAAACCATCCCTGCACGACCATTAATCCTACTGCACATGAACTCCTCAGCAGCCACAGTGCCTCGCCGCATGCAAATGTGTCTGTGCTGAATGCACCCGTCCAGGCTGCGGGCAGAGCAGAGCCTCCTCCCTGCCCGCACCAAGGGTCCCATCCAGCTCTCGTGCAGTTGAGCCCCCCCCCCCCCCCAGTTTCCTCCCCGCAGCACCCAGTCCCAGTTTGTTTACAGCTGGCAGGGAGGTGCTGGCACGACATGGCACAGCCGCGGCAGCAGCGGCCTGCCGCCCAGGCTACGGCTCTGCCGAGACTAACCCAACCTGTAAAGCAATTAGTCATTCACAGATGAGAGCTGTGTGCCCTTCCTCCAAACATTATCTAAGCTCCCTGTAGGGAGGGGGAATGCGAAAACAGGACAGCACGCAGGGAATAAGTGTTGCCATATTGATCCCCAAAATCACATAACCAGTATCAGTCAATCTTCACATCCTTAGCGGAGGGATCCTTAGGGCTGCTCGGGAGGACTTGGCACATCACTCGGACACATGTCTGGCTTCAAACCGCCCGTCACATAGCTCAGGAGAGCACTTGGGCACCTGCAAACTGGGATGGGAAGTGGTTTTGCTTTAGCTGTTCCTGACCCGAAAAGACGTTTACACAGTGCTGGCCAGCGTTGTTCTCTGGCAGAGGATGCCCTGACTCTTGGGTACCTCACCCCGGTGAGGTCACTTGTGACTGCATTATCTCAGCAGCAAGGAGGCTTCGGCTCTGCAGCAGAAGCTCCCCACTGTGTCCTGGACACATCTCCCCACCTCGTAGCTTTGCCGTGCTTGAGGAAGACCGCTGCATGTCTTCTGTCAACCACCCCCGAATTCTCTGACGTGCCAGCAGCCAGGGGCAAAAAGCCCACTTGAGTTGTACAAAGTGGAGTAGATCACAGCCACTTCTTACCACAGACAAACACCCTTGGCTGTGGAGTGACCCCTGTGGGCCCCGAGGTAGTGCTGACATCTCCATCCAAAATCACAAGGAAGCGGCAGCCCCGCAGACCTCAAGCAGCTCTGCTCAGCCGAAACACAACCTAGGAAAGGCCTGCAACTTTCAGCTACATCGCTAATTAAAACAGGACTATAATCTAAAAGGATTTTGCTGGGAGCAGAGCTAGCAACACCATACCTATGCCTTCTGGTTCAGGGGCCTCTCAAACCCAAGGCCAGCAGCTGAGCTCAGGCAGGTTCGGGCTACACACAGACACATTTTTACTGGGACAGTCACCACCGGCCAAGTGCCACAGCTGGTGGCGGGTTTTTATACTACCAAAACCTGCTAATAGTTTCCAAGTCAAGGTTGGATGTTTTGCCAAGGTCTGTATGAGCCCAAACATAAGTGCATTCAGCTCAGTTCTCTGGCCTGTATGCTACAGATGAGATTTAAAATTTAAAAAGTGAACATTTAAGTCAGAGAAATACAATTCATTAATTGTGAGCTCTTTCGTTTTTAACGTCCCACTGCAATTAACCACTTCACCTCAGAGCACTATCCATCTTCCCCAAACAAGCCTCAAATGACACTAGGAAGATGCGTGGCATTTATTGTTCCCTTCTGAAACTTAGGTTGCCAAGTCTCAAGACAAGGAACACAAGACTTAAGTGCTTACCTGCTCCATCCCTGTCACTTACTAACTGCTGCGAACCACCACCAGTTTTACGCTGCAAATGTCAGCCGCAGTTCCACAAGGGAGGCCAAGATGAGCAAGAAGATGCAGGAGGAAATGCTCAGAGGCCCCAGAGACAGCGCTCAGAAGCGAGGTGAAGACAGTACAGCTGCAAAGCATCGCCCCAGCCCTCCATTCGCTCCCAGAGAGGCCGCCACATCTGCTCCCAGATGGTGCAGCCCTGGGCAGCCCACCTCCCACAGGGAGAGTCTGACCTGAGGGCACCGGGGGGAAGAGAGCAACTCCTTCCCACCCTGGTGCTATGGGACGCTGGGACATGATGCATGCAATAATAATAATAATAATAATAAAACACCCTGCCACACGGTCAGATGCTACTCAGAAAACATCAAAACTCTGATCCGGGCTGCCTGCCCTCCGGCCCAAACACTTTCCCGAAACTGGACCTTTATCGGAGATGCATGCCACACTACCCAGAGCTCCTGCCTTCCGCAGGGGAGCCCCAGCCTGCTCCGGAACCAGAGAGACACAGGACCAGTGACGGGTGTTGGGATCTGCACTGAGCATTGCAGACACTCGTATCTGTACAACCATGCAGCCGCTGTGAATGTTAACTAAGCTCTCAGCCTCAACAACCTCCCGTAATAATCAAACCCACAGCTTAACAGGCACTGCATGGAAAAGGATTCCCTCTCCTCAGCTCCAAGCACACACTTAAAACAACTCCAGCCAACAGCTTCTTCTTCTGCGAATGTGCAATTTGGGGAACAGACGTTCTCGCCGTGCATTCTGCAAGAAAGTCCTTATTTTAGTTAAACTTAGCCTCATTTATAATGCTGAAAAAGCTCATTTTTACCAAAACCAGTTGGGCGCAGGAAGGCAGAAGAAAGCATCACGGAAAGAACCCCCAGACAAATAAAACCCCCACGACCCAGACAACCACCCCCATCACCCGAAGACAAGAACAGGCGTGGGCCGAGGACAGCAGGACGAGGTCTTTTGACAGACCTGTGGGTCGGAAGCCTCCAAGGCAGCGGCGTCAGACAAACACCAGCCCGGCACCCACCCGGGCACAACGTCCCCGTCCAAGGCGGGTTCTGGTCAGCCCCCCCGCCGCACCCCAGCAAGTGGAGGGCAGAAATCCCCCCACCCCAACCCAACACCAGCCGCCGCTTCCGGACTGGTGACGGCTCGAAGATGGCTGGGGGGGGGAAGCCTCTAAAATTACAGAAACTGTAAATTGGCAGAACCACGCACAAGCGTTTCTGGCTGCGGTGAACGGGCAAACCTAAGCCCCGGGGACAGGGCAGCTGGAGCTGCGCACACCCAGCGCCGGCCCTTCTCCCCCGGCCTGGCCGTGAGGTGCTTCACGGTGGCGGGGGGTGGGTAACCAGCCCGGGGGGAAGCAGCCTGAGCCCTGCCCGGTGCCGCCCACAGTCCCGCACCCCGGACCGGGCCGGGCCGGGCCGCCTCCCGGGGCAGGCAGGCGGCCCCGCCGGGCCCGCCCGGTTGAAGGACCCCACCGGCCGCTCCCTCAGGCACCCCACACCCCCCCCTCCCCTCCGCTGCAGCGGCCGCCCCCGGTACCGGCCGCAGTCCCGCCCGTGGGCCCGGCCGGGCGCCCGCCACGTCGCGCGGGCGCGGCCCGCACCCCCGGCCCGGGCCCGCACCCCCCGCCCGGCGCGACCCCGCGTGGACCCGCTGTCCGCCCGCTCCCCCCTCCCTCCCCTCAACTCCGCGGCCCCACGCGTGGCGCCGCCCGCGCCCCTCCCCCGCGGCGGGTGACAGCGGTCGCGCCCCCGCCGGCCCCGCGCCGCCCCGCGCCGCCGCTCACCGCGCTTGCCGGGGTCGTAGCCCACCAGGACGAAGTAGTCGGCCAGGCGGGCCATGGCGGGGGCGGCGGCCGCTGTCGCCGCGCTCACAGCGCTCACAGCCCCCCCGCCGCCGCCGCCGCGCTCCCCGCCCGCCCGCGCACCCCGCCGACCGCCGCCATCTTGGCCCTTCGCGCGGCCGGCCCGGCCCGCCCGCACTGCGCCTGCGCCGCCGTCGCCGCGGGAGGCGGGACGCCGCACCCCATTGGGCGCGCCGGGCGGGGAGGGGGCGGGGCACGGCGGGAGGAGGGGGCGGGGTCTGGAGGGGCGGGGCCGCGGCACCGGGGTTCCCCGGGCGGGGCGGGGCGGTGGCCGCGGGCTGCGCCGGCCACGGGTGGGCATGGACACGCGTGTGCGGGGACCCCCGGTGCGCGCGGCCCGCCGCTGTGCACAGCCACCCGTATGCACGCACAGCCCGCCCCCCTCCCCGGTGTGCACGGCCCTGCAGTGTGCGCCGCCCGCCGCCACCCTCCCCACGCCGCGCACAGGTCCCTCCCCAGTGTGCAGGGCGCCCCCGCAGTGTGCACGCCCCCTCCCCCGAAATGTCCACGACCCCCCACAGTGTGCAAGGACACCCCCTACCCCCCCCCGCTGTGTATGCCCCTCCAGTGTGCTCAGCCCCGCCCCCGGCATTCAGGGCCCCCCTAATGTGTATGGCCCACTGGTGTGCACAACCCCCCCGTGTGCACGCCCCCCCCCCCCGGTGTGCATGTCCTCCCCTCTGGTGTGCATAGCCCCCATACGTACATGGCCCTCTGGTGTGCAAGCACACACACACACACCCCCCGCGGTGTGCATGCACCCCCCCATTTTGCACAGCCCCCTCCGCTGTGCACAGCCCCCCAGGGAGTGCAGCCCCCCAGGGAGTACACCCCCCGCAGGGTGCCTGGGTGTGCCTGCTCCCCCCCCGGTGTGTACGGCCCCCCCCCGGTGTGCACGGCCCCTGAGTGAGCACAGCTCCCACGCGCATGGTCACCCAAGTGTGCACAGCTCCCACGCTGTGCACAACGTCCCCAGGGTGCCCGGCCCCCCTCAGCTGCACACAACACCCCCATTGTGTGTGGCCCCCACTGGTGTGCACAGCCCCCCGGGTGTGCACCCCCACAGCACAGCACCCCCCCGGGAGGGACAGGATCCTGGGGCGCGGTGACCCCATCGCTCGCAGCTGCCCATGGGGTGCCAGGACACACGGGGGGTGGGGATGGGGGCTGTGCAGCCCCTCACCCCCCCCAACAGCGGGACATGCTGTAGGGCTTGGGGCTTCCGTCAGGATGCAGTACCGAGTCTGCACCTGCCCGGCCGGAGCCAGGATCAGGCATTCGGAGGGCCGGGTTGCAGCCCCGCAGCCATGTGGGCAGCTCCTGGCCAGCAGCCAAGGCCCAGTGCCGGTGCTGGTCCCTACCGGGGTGCTGAGTCCATCCTGGCCATCACTGGTCCCTGGCAGCTCCCACCGGCACGTGGGGCCCACGTCCTTTTCCAGCCAGCCTGGCACAAGGCCACATGTGGGGACAGGGCCAGGGGGACGCAGCGTGCCAGGGGTGCCAGCGGCAGCATGCCCTGGCACAGTCCCGCGGTGCCACCGGCCCAAGAGCCGAAGCATTGGCCACAGCAGCAGCCCCTACTTGCAGCGTGGCTGTCCTGTCCCATCCTGTCCCGTCTCGTCCCGTGGCAGCAGCCGCCGCCGTGCCCTGGAGCTGCCCTGTGCCAGGGCTGGGGTACGTGTCCAGGGGTCCTGGGGCAGGACCCGCTGCACGGCTGCCCATGGCCGTGACCGTCCCGCGGCGAGTAGGGTCGGCGGGCACACGCCGCGGCACAGCCGCTGCCAGAGCAGGGGATGATTCATCGAAGAAAATCCCCATTCCCACTCCCACACGGGAGCGGGACGTGGGGTGCGTGCGGGGTGGGGGGGCAGCTCGGCACCGCCTGGCCTCAGCCCCTGAGCCAGGCACACACTGCCCCTCCAGCCGGCGGGCACCGGCTGAGTGAAGGCAGGAGCGGGTCAGCCCTGCCTGCAGGCAGCTGCCAGCCCGGCAGAGTCCAGCTGTGCCAAACCCAGCGGGTAGCAGCGGCCCTGGGAGCTCCCCGGCCCCTCGGGGCTCCCCTTGGCTGGACCCTCGTGTGCCCAGCAGCAGCAGGGTACGGGCAGAGGGTATGGAGAAAAGGCATGTGGGACATAGAAATAGGGGAGGCAGAACTATAGGATGTAGGGAAAATGTCCTGCTGATCCCTTTGGGCAGGGGGAAGCCGGGGCTGGGCAGGATCCTGCAGGTCCCCATGGGCAGGGGGTGCAGGACCCAGGCAGGCTGGGCAGACTCCAGCAAACGGCATCTCCCCCTCCCCAGTGTCCCTGGGGTCCCCCCAGCTGGGAGGGGTGCCCGGGGTGCAGGGCATGGCCAGCCTCAGCAGCCCCCCACGGAATGGGGTCCCCTTCGCACCCCCACTTCCCGGCCGGCGTGGGCGTGATGCAATCCTGCACGGTCCTTGCACCTCCTGCCGCCCTGGCGTCACCGGCTGCTGCATGCCAGGGCTTGTGCAGCTCCTTGCCGCTGGCACCAGCCTGGCCCCTGCCTCCCTGCCCTGGGCACCACTACAGGGTCCCACCAGAGCCCCGCTGCCAGGACAGGCACCGCACTGGCTGGACCAGCCCCAGCACCACCACTGCTCCTCCTGGTATTTGTGCTACACTGGTGACAAGCACTGCCAGTCATGCTGTGCGGGGCAGTGGGTGCGGGCATCCTCCCCAAGGGCAAATCAGGATGAACCCCAGTTTATAATGGCAGTTTCTGTGTTTTCCTCCTCTTCCCCACGAGTCACCGATTGGCTTTGCTTTCCAGCGTCACCAGTTTGCCGCTGCTCCCTCGTGCCTCGCTGCACCGCGGCCACAGCAGGCTGCACTGTGGAGCACAGGGCAGAGGTGGCCGGACACCCCGGTCCTGGCTCAGGGCTGTGAGCCCCAGCCCCAGGGTGCTGGGGCGGGGGCAGCTGTGGGACCCCTGGGTGCTGGCCTGGCCGGAGGTGCTGCATGCCCTGAGCTCTGCCATACTGGGACAAGCCACCGGGAACAGGTCCCCCACGCTGGGCCAGTGCCCATTCCCATGCCGGGGCAGCACTGTGCCGCTGCGCAGACCCCACCCTGAGACAGGGACACGGTCCCACGGCACGGGGGCACGGGGGTATTCCTGGGGACACTGGGTCCCACGGCTCCAGGGCAGCGGGTGCCCAGTGGCACCGAGTCACCAGTGTCCCCGTGCCACCCAGCTCAGCGCACCCATGCCACGCTTCCGTGCCAGTGTTGCTCAGCCCTCAGCCTCTTTCCAGGGCTTGTGCTGTGTCTCCCAGGTCCGGGGCTCCACCACCGCCATGCAAAGGGCTGCATCCCCGATCCACAGGGCTGACTGTGGGTCTGGCACCAGGGTGGCCGTCCCCACGTCCCTGCATCCCCATGCAGGAGGCCAGGTGCTGCTGCAGGCAAACCCTCCTGCTCCGACGGTGGTGCCAGTCCTGCTGGGGATGCAGAGCTGGTGGGCACCCGCTGGCACTGGGGCTGCAGCTGGATCCCAGCTCGGACCCAGCTCGGAGGCAGCGAGGTCACCTCTGCGGCAGCCAGCAGATGAGGGGGAGACACAGGTCAGGGCAGACCCGGCGGGGATGGGGGCCAGGTGCGATCCCGCAGGACGGCAGTGCGGTGCTGGGCAATGTGCCAAGGTGGACATCTGACCGCCAGCAGGGTGGCAGCCCCGGGACGGCCCCGCGGACAGGCAGTGGGAAGCTCCCCGCAGAGGGTGACAGCAGGGATGTGGGACTGGAGCCGTGCTGGAGGGTGGGAATGGGGAAATCAGGCTAAGCTGCCCTGGGAGCCCCCGAGGGTGACATGTGCATGGGGTGCATCTTGCCCTGTGCCAGGGTGGAAGGGGTGCGGGGCCACCAGCAGCGATAGGCATTGGCAGGGATAGGCACCAGTGGTCATCAGCACTGGCAGGGGTCAGCACTGGCGGCAACTGGTGCCAACTGAGCGGGCCACGGTCTTGCCCGCCCGCGGAACCCGTGGTGGCAGCGGCAGCAGCGGGCGCAGGGAGCCCTATGGCACAGGGTGCAAGGACAGGCACAGGGGCAGGTGCACTAGGGACCCATGTGCAGACCCCAGCCGCGGCTGTGTGCCTGGGACCCTCCCAGGGTCGGGCCATGAGCTGCTTCCAGCACAGCTGTAACTCCTGGGTGCTCCGGGGCTCCATGCGCAGCCCCGGCTCCCTGCCCGTGGTGCCCCCGGGGACAGCCGCAGCCCTGGCTCCGCAGGGCAGGGACAGAAGCAGCCCCACAGCCAACCTGCCCCAACCCCCCCGATGCCCCAAGCCAATGCCATGGGGCCGGATCCTGCAGTGGAGCACACCCGGCTGGGCACTCACTGTGGGACTGCCATGGTGGGAGTGATGCTGGACCCGTGGCCTCCCTGCCATGCTGTGGGTCCCCAGCCCCACTGCACCCACGGGTACCATGTGGCTGGGGGCTTCCCATGGCCCCACAGCCACTGCTGCTAGAGGGAGTCCCAACCCTGCCCGGAGTGGGTGACAGGGCGTCAGGGTCTGTGCTGGGGTCCCCATCCCTGTGGCAGAGGGCAGGTGGTCCCTGGGCTGGACCCCTGCCCGGGGGTCTGGGTCCCAGAGCTGCCCCCCATGGGTCCCTCCATGGGGAACGG